>NC_071355.1:130814999-131179999 GCF_943734655.1 Sabethes cyaneus
CCATTTCCCCATCAACTACTGCTGCAATCGCTAATGGGGGCGTTTCCGTTTCAGCCTTCTCGGTTGTGTATTGATGTCTAACGAGGGTTCCTCTTTCCACACAACACTTGCGGTGTCGGCTCTAGCGGCCGTCATTGTCGACTCAATGGAACTGCCGTCATTAAAACGGATCTATAGTTTAATTTCCATATCCAGAATATCGGATATCATAACCTCCTCCACTTTTATCGTAGGAGATTCTTTCTCCACTTTCGCCGTAGCGGATTTTTCCATTTCACAATTCATCACTATAATAACTCTTCTAAGACACTGCTCACGTAAGTAACTGAAGGAACTGAAAAGTACTGAAATTCACTTTTTTCATTGGCTGCTGTGATTTAAAAGATCCGATTTGACAGTTCGTGTAACGCTTGAAGCAATTATAAAGAATATTCACAAAAATAAGTTCATGACTGTACCGACTAAGTCATGAAATCATGGCTCATAGTAATGATTTCATGATATTTCAAGCTTTCTTTTTTTTCGCACTAACACAAACACGTTAGCCATTTTAGGCTTCCCCTAAAAGCCATATTGTTAATAAAAATATTTTTGTCGTTACGATACCTTCAATAAACCACATTTATCAGCTGGACTGTTCGGTATTATATTCTTGATGAATATGCCAGATATAGTTGAATCATGAGAAACATTTACCTGAAAGAATAAAAAAAGCAATATAAGATATTTTACAAATTACGGGTTCTTAAAACCACAGAACAGGAGTCGAAATTAAAATCCAAACACGTACGTGCTTTTACAGATATTAGTAAGCCTGTCGATAGAGTAAAGGGGCTCACCTTGAATGTGTATGTGTTTTACCTTTGTTTTACTATATAACAAAGGTTTTGGAATTGGTCGAAAAACACGAAGTTGATCTGTGAAACGCTCAATGCCAGGCACACTAATGATATATTGCTACATCACGTGGCACAGTGTGGGACTCCAACCCACTAAAAACCTCAAGGGCCTCTGACCATAGCCCCCCCGGAACTACCGTTAAGTATTACTTCGGGGGGGGGGGAGGCTGAGTCTGTACACCCCGATCCGGAGATGACCGTCATAACGTGCACTCCTTCACAGTCACCCTCGCAGGGTTCTGCCATTCTTGTTGCTACTACATTCTCCTTCACCGTCCACTTTCCTTGCACCTGTCGAGATGTGTACCGATTCAAAGATGGCGACCGTCATGACTTCCATCTCCTCACGGCCACCCTCGCAGGGTTTCTTGTTAGGCTAAGTACTGCTCCGTCGAGTTCGCCACTGCACTTCCCCTTCACTCCTTCACCGACCACTTCCCTTGCATCTGTCGAGAGGTGTACCGATCCAGAGATGGCGACCGTCACCCTCGCAGGGTTTCTTGTTAGGCTCAGCACTGCTCCGTCGAGTTCGCCACTGCGCTTCCACTTCACCTGTCGAGACGCGAACCGATCCAGGGATAGCGACCAACATAACAACCATCCTCTCACGGCCGCCCTCGTAGTGTTTCTGTCAAGCTTGGTTTGCTCCGCCGCGCTTGTCGCTCCACCGATGTGTCTGTCGAGACAATGCTAATTGGGATTGGTAGTTCGCTGGCCATTTCTCCACTGTCGTTGTGGTTGCAACATAATCTGTGCTACACTTGTCGAGACGTGAACCGATCCGGAAGTGGCGACCGTCATAACGTCCACTCCTTCACAGGCACCCTCGCAGCGTTCTGCCATCCTTGATGCTACTACATGCTCTTTCACCGTCCACTTTCCTTGCACCTGTCGAGACGTGTATCGATCCAGAGATGGCGACCGTCATGACTTCCGTCTCCTCACGACCACACTCGCAGGGTTTCTTGTTGGGCTCAGCACTGCTCCGTCGATTTCGCCACCACACTACCATTTCATTTATCAAGACGCGAACTGATCCAGGAATAGCGACCAACATAACATCTAACCTCTCACGGCCGCCCTCGTAGTGTTTCTGTCCAAGCCTGGTTTTCTTCGTCACGCTCGTCACTCCACCGATGCGTCTGTCAAGATTGTCTGCTAATCGGGATTTCGCTAGTTCGCTGGTCGTTTCTCCACTGTCGTTGCAGTTGCCACATAATCTGTGCTACAACGCCGGTGACGGCATTCCACACGCTCTCCTCCTGACACATTTCGCGTACTATGTTCTCCACCGTCAGGGGCGGCATCTCCCTTCGTATCGCAGCAAATCGAGGACACCCAAAGACCACATGCTGTGGTGTTTCTACCGTCTCTCTGCATTCCGGGCAGAATGGTCTCGCAGCGTGCCCGAACCGGTGCAGGTATTGCCTGAAGCAACCGTGACACGAGAGAAACTGCGTTAAGTGGAACCCGACTTCTCCATGTTTCCTGTTCAACCAGATTGACAGAACCGGTATGAGTCGGTGCGTCCATCTACCATTCTCGGCCCTATCCCACTCTTGCTGCCATTTGCTCAGCGACTCTTCTCTCGCCAGCTTCCGCGCTCCTCTGATGTTTCTTCGTCCGTAGCAGTCGTTATCTTCCACGAGCATGATGCTGATGGGGATCATTCAAGCGATAACACATACTGACTCCGACGAAATTGTTCTATATGCACTGGCAACTCTTACAGCCATGAGCCGGAAGGTACTATTTAGCTTCACGCGATTCCGCTTCGATCGTAGTGCTGCGATCCTGGCTGGACCTCCATACCGCAGTATCGATGATGGCACACAAGCCAGCAGTCTCCGCTTACTACTACTCGGCCCGTAACAATTCGGCATGATTCTGGCTATCGAATTGATAGCCTTCGCCGCCTTCTCGCAAGCATAGTCGACGTGGCAGTTGAAGTTCAACCGGTCGTCTATCATTACTCCCAGATGCTTGACCGCGCGCGTTGAAGTAATAATGTGCTCTCCGACTGTGACGACTGCATGTTGCACAGCCTTACAGTTGCTAACCAGCAGAACCTCCGTTTTATGATGGGCGATTTGTAGCTTTGCACCATGCATCCAGTTCTCGATAGTTCTAATCGCCTCTGTCACCAGCATTTCTACCTCCTCCAGTGACTCGCCTGTCACCGATAGCACGATGTCATCTGCAAAGCCGACGATCACCGTGCCTCTAGGCAGATTCAGAGACAGTACACCGTTGTACATCCCGTTCCAGAGCGTTGGGCCAAGGATGGAGCCTTGTGGGACTCCAGACGTAATGTTCATCGTCTTGCGCCCCTCGGCGGTCTCGTAAACAAGCGTCCGATTCCTGAAGTAACTCCTCAGTATTCTGCATAGATATCCTGGGACATGCATTCTATGCAGTGATTCGGCAATGGCCTCCCAACTGGCGCTGTTAAAGGCGTTTTTTACGTCGATCGTTACAACGGCACAAACACGATCTCCTCTTCGCCTCTGTTTGGACGACTTCTCGGCACGCTCGATCACTGTCCGAATTGCATCCACCGTGGACTTCCCTTTCCGGAACCCAAACTGCATGTTTGACAGACCGTGTTCACCTTCTGTATACCTCGTAAGCCTATTCAGGATTATCCTCTCCAGGAGTTTCCCACATGTATCCAGTAGACATATCGGCCTGTATGACGCTGGATCCCCCGTAGGCTTCCCTGGCTTTGGCAACAGCACTAGCTTCTGGATCTTCCATCGGTCCGGGAAGCTACCATCTTCTTAGCATTTCTGCAGCACGGTCCTGAACAAATCCACGTTAGGCCAGGTTAGGAATCCCATCAGGACCAGGGGCCTTCTTAATTTTTAGCTGTCTTGCCACTGCTACTATTTCATCGATTGAGACTTGCAGACCATCAGCGCTAGCCCTCTCTGCTGAACCGTACGGTATTGTTGGCCACATCGTAGGGGCGTGCGTCGGAAAAGGACCCTCTTATCGTGGAGGCTCCCTTCAGCTCATTCGGACACAACTCCCTAATTGTCACAGTACCTTTTACTTTTGCTATAACGTTTCGGTACGCATCACCCCAGGGATTGGCGTCTACTTCTCGGCACAGCTCCTTGAAGCAGTTGCGTTTACTTTGTTTTATCTCCCGTTTCAATGCAGCCGTGGCCACTCTAAACGCCGCGCTGCGTTCTTCCCGATCTGCTTCAGTTCTAGCTCTTTGGACGCGTCTTCTGGCTCTGAGACAACTAGCACGATGGTTGCTAATTGCTGCATTCCACCAATAAGCCGGTCGCCGCTCTTTTCTCGGTTCCTGTTTTCTGAGCATGGTAGCATCACATGCTCTAACCAATATATCTGTCAACTCGTTCTCATTCAGGATCGATCTTCCACTGTCCACCCGGAGTGCCTCGACGAAAAGATCCCTGTTAAAGGCCGTCGTCTTCCACTCCTGCTCGTAGGTTCTGGCTCTCTGTCTTATTGCCGGATTTTGCCGGCCGATACTAAATTTAATCGCCTGGTGATCGCTATGGGTATACCCTTCGCAGACCCTCCAATTTATGTTCGGCATCAGGGATGAACTGCCAAAAGTGACATCAATGATGGATTCGCGGCCGTCTTTACGAAAGGTGCTAACGGTGCCTTTGTTGAACAGGGCAATTTCAATCTTAGCCAGGGCTTCTAACAGACTGTATCCTCTAGAGTTGGTGCATCGGCTCCTCCACTCCACAGCCCAAGCCTTAAAGTCTCCCGCAACGATGATTGGCCTTCGCCCGATGAGCTTTTCGGTCAGCGCGTCCAGCATCTGGTGGAACTGCTGCATGGTCCATCTTGGGGGTGCGTAACAGCTGCATACGTAGATCCCGTTGATTTTGACAATCACGAAACCATCATACGAACTGGAAACCACCTCCTCAATGGGGAAACTGCCCATTCCGTGTATTGCAGCCATTGCTGCTTTATCAGCTGCCCAGTTGCCGTTACCGGGAGGAATTCGGTACGGCTCTGCAATTATCGCGACGTCGCACAATGACTCCGTTGTCGACTGCCACAATAGTTGTTGTGCTATGTCACAATGATTGAGATTAATCTAGGTCACTTCCATCACTGCTGACCCGCCTTCGCCTTTTTAGTCCATGAATACATAATTCAACGAACAATTATTTCATTGATTTCAAAGTTGTGTATGATACAATCGACCGTAAAATCAGATTTCGCGATTCAGTGCATAATTTGTGAGCTTGTCGAGGTCCATAATATTCTCCAAACCCTTGTCGCGCACTTTTTCATCACGCGCCCCGATCGTGATTTGTTGCATTATCTCCTTTTCTTCACGGTCTAGGAACTCACATCGTGCAGCCTGTTGACTGTTTTGACTGAATGATTCGTCCCCCGTCTGCCGCACAACACGAAAAAGCTCCAATTCCACATGCTCGTTTCGTTTTCCGATGAAGAATTTTTGCAATCTTTTGATTGCATTGTCGTACTCGGGGACATCTTTTGGTGCGAGCGGTACCCTGACTGGTTCGGGATAAATTTCATCGGACATCGGACGGACTGCAAACCTCTTCCGCCGCTTACCAGCAGCAGCACCAGCTTCTCCTGCTGAGTCTCGATATTCCGTAGCTCCAACGTCAACTCGAAAGCTCGATGCCATTTCTCCCATTCAAGTCTCAGATCTTTCTGATCCACCGCATAATTGAAAGGTTCCAACGAGAAACGCTTTCCCTCGAAACTCATCTGCAATCAAGTGATAGGAAAACAAAATATATAAGCACGTTACTTCGGCAATCATATCCGAAACATCAAATAAGCCTAATTCAAACGCCGCTGAAAATTCTTTACCATTTTCAATCACTTTCAAACACTTCGTGGAAACACAAATAATTTTTTTTTAAAACAACTCTCTATCGACATTGAATTTTCTGCTAATAAGTCGTTGCCCCAGTATGGTGGTAGTTGTACACGACAATAAATTTTTCGCGTTTACCTATACATTGGAAATTAGTACATTTTCCATTTTAGCCTTTCGTTTTCTCTCCCTCTCATGCCTCTCTTTGACAGATCAAACGGTGGTCGGTCGACATACCTATGCCCTGCAAGTTCTTTTTCGTAACTTTTACAACTAAAGCTCGCAGTCAGATTGCGACTTGTATTTTATGATCGGACTCTCTCCCTCTTTGCTCTACAGTTCTGTGACTGGACTAGCTTTGTGGTGATGCGCTTCGGTTTTAAAACCGGGCTCGCTCTTTGCTCTTCAGTGCGGTGACTGGGCTAGCTTTGTGGTGGTGCGCTTCGGTTTTTTTCTTAAACCGAACTCGCTCTTTGCTCTTCAGTTCGGTGACTGGGCTAACTTTGCGGTGGTGCGCTTCGGTTTTTTTTTAAACCGGACTCGCTCTTTGCTCTTCAGTTCGGTGACTGGACTAGCTTTGCGGTGGTGCGCTTCGGTTTTTTCTTAAACCGGACTCGCTCTCTTCTCTTCAGTTCGGTGACTGGACTAGCGTTTTGAATCGTGCGCTTCGGTTTTGAAACCGGTCTCGCTGTGTGCTCTTCAGTTTAGATTACTGATCTAGCATTATAGTGGTGTGCCCTTGCAAACCTCACTCTTACTGTGTACGTGTACATGTTAACTTGCGGTAACTTACTATTCTGCCAGCCATACCTCACAAGTCACAATCAGCTCATACCCGCCATTTTATACATTTTCATTTTCACTAGTCTCCATTAATACACTTATCACGAATATCAATTCTCTAAACGTTCACTTTTTGGGTGCTCCTACGAGAATTCCAATGTACAAAAAAACTCGTAGGTTTTCTCACGTGATTAATTTCTCCCCGGACTCAAAATTTAAAAAAACTTTGCGTGCAAAACAAAATCCTATCGGCTGTGCGCCAAAATGTAGAATCTTGCCATTTATTGAATATTCAGGGGTGACATTGCGCATCTCGTTTCGAGTGATTTTTGTTCGTTTCGACCACGTTAAACAAATGGGCATCTCGAACGAAAATCACTCGAAACGAGATGCGCAATGTCACCCCAGATTCCCGTCGATAATAAGAACACTTCTCGCGTCACTTTTCATTTTGTCCAATGTAACAAATGTAAACAAATCCGGTTTATCACAACAAATTATTGCTCTTTTTAAACTCTATGTTATACAAAAACACCTGCCCAAATAGAATTATTTTGAGGTGAAAAAATTAGCATTATCAAAATGTCCAATGTGCACATTCGAATTACGAATGACTGACTGTTACTTCGGTCGTTCTCATCTGATGTCCAAAGTGCAAAAAAAATCAAAACAAACCCAATCTGTACATTGGACGTTTAGCAAGTGAAAGTTTTTTTTCGCATTATTTATGCATTTTAAGTGAAACAAGCGGTCTAATATTGAAAAATAACCTCGAAAATAGCGTAGCACGGCAACGCACGTATTTTACGGTGATTTCGCTTAATTTATGTGCAATAGCCTGGAAAAATCAAACCGTCCAAAGTACAGCATGAGATGGTAAACAGTCCAATGTAACTTTTTCCATAATAAACCAAAACTGCTTAGTTTTAATTAGATTTTTAAAATCTACGTTAAATATTGAATGTTATTATTCATCAACCACGTTGAGTGAATGACTGAAAATTATTTCATTTTGAAACAATTTAAAATTCAATTCGAAGAACTTCGATCTCGTTATTCTCAATATGGTGGAATTGTTACATTGGACGAAATCAAAAGTGACGCGAGACTTGTTCGGGTTACTTGTTTAGCAACACGTTTATTGGTACCAACTTATTGCTTCAACGGTACAACCTCTACTCCCTGAAACTTCTCAAATCCCTCGCTACTCTGGTATTCTACAAAGCTCTGCTCTCGCGTACTCACTGTAGATCTCTACAATAACGATAATAATGTTGTGTCTTACATACACAAGCATGATTATTCAATGTACAGCAGGAATGAACTTCGTACTGGCGCACACATTTACCTACTAACTTGTAGCCTGAAATGCCGGAAAACATGCATTCGGAAAACTTGAATATCTCCGATCATCGCAACTAGTAGCAGCTAATTTTTTGCTTATTACTAGTTAACATCTGGAATGTTGATTTGATGGTAGTGTCAGAGTGGAAATCTGTGGAAATATTTTTCTACACACTGTTGAAAATTGACAAAAATAACAATTTTTTTTTTCTAAAACACTTCTTCAGAACAAAGCCTACTAGTAAAAAATCTCTTAATATGACCTAAAAACTAATAGTTTATAACCCCTTTAATGTGAATTGTCTTTTGAAAGTATAGAATTTTAAGCAGCATGTTAGCTAAATGCTAAAAGATTAAATGATATTTATTTTTTCATTTTCCAAATGTTTTTACACCGTGTTTCACCTTCTTTAATGCCTATTGAGAAAAACACTTATTAAACCAATTCATGCGTATTTCTTATAGATTATATGTCTACTATACGTAGAATATTAAGTTTAACAGAATATCTCAAACAAAAATTTTGAGGTTTTGTTCGAGCTTTTTCGGGTTCTGCCCCATAGTGCGAGGGCTAAAGCTATTGTCATAAAATCTCTGTATGTGTGCGTGGTGGAATACTTCATTATCGCAGGCAACTGGATCGTGAGTGATGCGATAATTCGCAACAATGCTGCAATTCCACAAATTATGTTTTAGTCCCGAATTTTCAAGCCACTTTCAAAGGGGAGTGGGAGACAAAAAGTTTAGAAATAATTTTATTTCATGTGGAACTGTTCCACAGCTTCTAAAATATCTACATTGCTGTACTCAGATAGTGGTTTATCACCCAGCTGTGCCGGAGACTGTAAGTAGCAGCCGAAATACGTATCTGTTAAAATATTTTGTGCGAGTGAACTTGTGTTTACGAACTATTTTAACCCTCAATTGATTAACCAAAAAATCAACGCAATCTAATCAACTGGGTACAGGTGTATCCACTAAGTACTTCCATGATAAAACGTGCTCCGATTTTGCTCAAATTTTGCATGATCGTTCGTTTTTTGAAAATTTTTGACGTATATTTTTGTTCCAAAAATCATCACCCTTGCCAAGAGACCTTCTTTAAAAAAATTCATAACTTTTGATTCACTCGACCGATTTCAATAATTTTGATAGCAAATGAAAGATATGATAATGAGCTTTTAAGAAAATTTTTAGCCCAAAATGAGCTTTCTGTGAAAAATATTAGATCGGAACCCAAATTTTTGCTTACTTTAAAAATCATTGAATTTTGGTGTTTTCGTTATAATGCTTAAAAAGATCCCAGTTTTTATTTTATTACTGAGTTTTTTTACATAACATATCAAAATTTTAGAAACGTATCTTTTTTTTTTGTTTTGGAAATACAAATTTAAAAAAAAAATTCTCAATTATTTTTAGGGCCACCCTAACTCACTAGGGGGTACCCTAAGCGCAAAATAAAAAATTATGATATAAAATTTTAAGAAAAGGAGTATCCGATTATGAAATATGAAAACGGTACAGGTGTACCCGGTTGATCAATCGAGGGTTGAAGTGAATATTTTGTGTATGAATCACTCGAATGTGCAAACCTTGAGAATTTGAGATAATAGGGTAAGCGTACCCTTAGTGGAGGTAGTACCAATAGTAGTGGTACTTAAATAAAATATGCCCTTTATGAGATAAAATTAATTTATGATTCTACATAACGTAAATATAATCTATACATGGGTTTTACAGGTTTACTTGATATAATTGTCACTTCTTTTGGCGGTAAAATGAAATTTGTAGAAATTTTTCGCTGGTTTTGTTAAGATTTCCTGTTTAAAATTTAATTTTGCATAGCTGCTAAAATAGGTTTTGAATTTTATGTTTTCTGATATTATTTATTTATGAATTTAAAAAATTTAAATCTGTCGAGCATATAAAGTGTGTACGTAATCTCATGCAAACAAGCAGAGCCAGTTTATATAAATTTTATTGCAGTAATTGAATGTTTAATGTGTTACCTCCAGTATGGGCTCACGATGCCTCCATTCTAGGGACCTCGGTAGGAACCATACCACAACTATAGGCAAATCATTGATGGCAGAAAAAATCTTTCTCTTTAACAAAATTCGAATTTTTAATGACTCCAACCGTCATTTTTAGTAAGATTAAGAATGTTTCAATCATATCGTGCGCATGTGCATGTATATTTGCTATGATATCACAGTATTTTGACTAAAAATTTGCAATTTTACTACTAAATGCGCCACTACTGGTACGCTTACCCTAGTAAAATGAAATGGAATAAAATTTCTTTAATTCATATTTTAACATTATGTTTTCAAAATATTCTCGCCGACAAACACCTCATTGATTTGACAAGTGCCAAGATAACCGCGTTTTGAGGATTTTTTTACAAGCTGCAATACGAAACTAAAGATTTCAGGAAGCCTGCGCAAGAACGATAACTTGAACTATAGTACGATAATTTGATAATTTAGTATAACTTACCTTCCCTCCGACAATACTAATTCCGAAAGATTTCTTATCGTTTCTCATGATTACAACTTCTCGCTCTTTGCCCCAATTGTTACCTGAGAAAAAAATACAAGATTTTTTGAGATTTTGAGGAGTTTTGTAATATGACTTAAGGGGGACCCTACTCTGGTAGTTCCACAAATAATGGATTTTTATCGGATGCTGGAATTAAAGTTAAGTGTTGGGGTATTTTGGTTACTGATTAAGATATATTTGAAGATGTAGTTTGTATTTTTTGGATGCCAAAAGAGTAATTATTATGCTGGTGGCAGCTGAGCACGTGAATGCTGTCTATAAAACATAATGGATTTTTATCGGATGCTGGAATTAAAGTTAAGTGTTGGGGTATTCTGGTTATTGATTAAGGTATATTTGAAGATGTAGTTTGTATTTTTTGGATGCCATAAGAAGAGTGATTATTATGCTGGTGGCAGCTGAGCACGTGAATGCTGTCTATAAAACAGTTGCTGACTGGCAGTATGTGCCGAGAACCAACGGAGTATCAGAGAACGGAATTCAAGGATGAAATTACGATTGTATAACATTTCGCCGAATACCATTTCGCGGAAAACCAATTCGCGGATGACCATAACGCGGAATATACTGTTTCGCGGAAAACCGTTTCGCGGAAAACATTTTTGCGGAAAGTACCATTTCGCGGAAAACATTTTTGCGGAAAGTACTATTTCGCGGAAAAAATTTTCGCCGAAAGTACTATTTGGTGGAGAACCACCGCTCATTCAGCTTAGAAGCCGCAAAAACCGGCTTCGCCGCTTTTTATTCAACGAAAGTTAAATCTATGCGAGGACTAGGGAAAACTAACTAGAGGTCAGTAGACCTAGGAAAACGAATAGACCTAAACAGATGTGATCTCTGCAGGGGGGCTGCCCCCCCGCAGTGGCCGGCGCTTCCGACGGCGGGTCACCGGCGAACACTCGCCGTTGCCTGCGGCCGGCTCGCCCTGAATCATCTAGGAAACGTTTGCTACTAACATGGTTTTCCGCGAATCAATATTTTCCGCCAAATGGTTTTCCGCGAAATGTTTCTTTCCGCCAAACGGTTTTCCGCGGAATAGTCCTTTCCGCGAAAGGGTTTTCGGCGTTTTGGTACATTCCGCGAAATAGTACTTTCCGCGAAAATGTTTTCCGCGAAATGGTATTCCGCGAAACGGTACTCCGCGATATGGTCTTCGGCGAAATGTTATACAACCGAAATTACTAAAATGACGGCAATTTTTCCAAAAGAAAGGTGTTTTTTCATCAAAAATCGTCGATTAAGAGCTCTTAAAAAATTGAAAGCTGAATATTTTAAAAAATGGCTACGTAACAATTTAGATAGGCTTCATGTGGGTATTTTTGGCCCATTAAGCGGTAGCCTGAACAATATTCAGGAAATACGTTGAAACTATATTTATTCGAGGCAAGATTTTCATACCAATTGGTAGAATAACTTTTATTCAATATCTGAGCGCATTTTGGTCTTAATAGAACGCTATTAAATTTGAGGCGAAGTCGCCAGAAATGATGAGATTGATGCAACTATTTTAGGCCAATTTTTTATTGTGGTGTCTGTGTTGTTTAAATTTCCGGCAACGCAAAAAGCATCGTAAAAACCAAAATAGTTAGAAAACAATCCCCCGAATAACTCAATGAATTGTACTGTGCGGGTGCACACCGTAATTTTTTTTAGTTGCGCAATTATCAATAAAGATGATTTTTGGCATATTGTTCGGACTTATAAAAAGGCTTATCGTCTATCAAAAACCAGCTTGGAAGGGGCTGGTACCGAATGGCCGAAACACAAATGGCCGAATCACGAATGGCCGAAATCCAAATGGCCGAATTTCAATAACAGTCACAGAAGGCCGAATCACGAAAGGCCGAATCACGACAGGCCGAATCACGAAAGGCCGAATCACGAAAGGCTGAATCACGAATGGCTGAATCACGAAAGGCCGAAATTTTTCGGAATGCCTAAGTAACTACTCAATAAAAACCCGAATTAATCCACCTAGTGGTGTGACGAAGCCTTTCCACTGCCGCAATATTTATTTTTTAATTTCTCAAGAACATCTATAATTAACTCGACTATATTTTTAAATATCCGTTCCTTATTTTTCAAAATCCTTATCTAAAAAAGGTAATATCTGAATTTGAAAAAATAACTGAGTAGTGCATTAGATATGAAAAACGGAAAAGAGAAATTGGACTTTTTCTTAGTTGGCGCTCTTTCAGTTAATTATTTTTGCATGAAAATCAAAACTTGAGCTTCTTTTGAATAAACTTTAACCCTCTAGTTCCCAACCCTGCCAATTGGCGGGCTTCAGCAAAATCGTTGTAAATCTACTATGCTTATTCGTTTTATGTTGAGATCCACCCATACCTTCTCATTATAGTCTCATCTAACTATTCGAATGGTTTGTTTGTTTTATTACGTTAATTTGAAACATATATTTCGTGCAAAACTTGAAAAATGGCAGAAAACTGAGAAAAAAATTATTTTGCTCTGCAGAGTGAAATTAAAATTGTTGTAAATTGCTTATTTCTTGGAATAAATGAACAAAAAAATTATTGGTGAGTAGCTGATAAGTTGTACTTTATGGTAAAGAAGGAAATTTGCGATAAAAAGTTTTAGGAACTGGCCTATTTTTGTTAAGGAACTGACCCCGCCAATTGGCGGGGTTGGGCATTAACGTCAACTTTTTTTTTGGTAATTTGACAACGTGTTGTTTTCGTTGTATTTATTAATTTCTTTCGAGTTTAAGCTACAAATTATTGTTATAGGCCTTGTTAGTTCTTTTATATGCCTTGACAAATACACAAGCATGCAGTGGCATTAATATGGAAGGGGAATTTACAGGACTTATCACCTAATTTTCATTGCGCCTTTTAGACGAGCTGCAATATAACGCTTTATAGCTATATCACAAAACATTTTTGTATTTTATGGTATTTGAAAACCATAACCCTATAACCAAGAAACAGATTCATTGAAACCCGGCGAATTTTACGGCTTAACGAAAAAATCTTGATAAGCAAGACAATATTATTCAAAATGGGATCTATCATAGACCATTTAAAACCGCAAATTTTAATCTATACCGCTTAATAAGTTTGTGTTAATGAACAAATTGAATCACCAGTCGATAAAAGATTATAGTGAACAAATGTGTACTACAAAAATGAAAAAAACAATTTATCAAACAAGTCACATAAATGAGGATTTAAGTTTCATGTTCTATCAGACTCTAAAGGTTTTTCAAAGGTTACAGTTTCAAAGCATATTATGGTGTAGGCAATCCTGACTTGGGAGCAGCTACTAATGTTGTTGTTCGCCTTTCTAAAATTTTGCCGGATTTTAAAAATCATATTTTTCGATTATTATTATACGACATTACCATTGATTTTATATCTCTACTCGAGAGGAACGAGAGGAATATACGACTGGGAACTATTCGGATAGTAATAGAATCCCCAAAAGCAAACTGCTTACTGATAAGGACATCAATAGGCAAGATCGTGATGATTTTGCTGAATTCATTGCCAAATTTGAAAATACAACTGTTTCTGTGTCTGTTTGGAAAGATTCGCTTCCCACGGGCAATGACTATAGATAACGATGAACTGGAAGTGGTTGATGAGCTCATATATTTGGGATCTCTGGTCACCGCCGACAATATTACGGGTAAAAAGATTCAATGATGCATACAAGCTTGAAGTCAAGTCTAGTTTTCCTCCGCAAGACGCTTCGATTAACCCCTCTAGGGTCTACTTCATTTTTAGCACTGCAAAATTCACTAAAATGGCCGTAACTTTTTTGACGTAGGACTACGTCTTTGTTTACTATACTGGGACTGGGTAGCACTTTGTAAAAACGAAAAATAGAAGTGTAACATTTGAATGAAATATTTCAAACGCTAATAGCTACTATACTACTGAACGAAACATAACAGTTAATATGTCGTTGGATAGATAAAATGTCCAGCAATTTTATAATAACATATTAATAATAATTTTTTATACGCTAAATAGTGAAAATGTGTGTAAAGTTTTAAGGCAGAATTTTCCCATACATTTCCCTTGTGATCGCCTAGCTTCACAGGCACGGACGACAATTAGATACACCAAAGGATTTGGATTCAAATGATAACCTTTGAGACCACTTTGTAAGCCACACCCCTTTTCCAATCCAATTGGCAACATCGATGGCTATTGACGGCAACAACGACCCCGAAGACAAGCAGAATCAGCGGGCAATGGCCAACGTGAATCCCACACGATGCACTTTGCGTTACATTTTGCATTATCCCCATCGCTGACATGCGAAATTGTTCGATAGCTTGCTCAATCAGTGTCGGACAATCATTTAAGCAGCAGCAGCCGATATGGTTTCCTCCACTACCTACACTAGCTTACAAGTAGCAGCGGCAGTGCCAGTGACTATAAAATGGTGCACTTGGTTCGCCGCCTGCTCATTTATCGCACGATCGCACTGACGGACGGTCAGTATTTTGATTAAACTAATCCATCTCTACTTCACAGTGATTTGGTATTTCCTATCACTCCTGTATTAGCGGACAACCATCATCCTAGAGTCTAAAGGACCGAATAGCGACATCCATCTATATATTGGCAACAGTAATTATAGTACTGATTTTTAAGAAGTGCTATCAGTTCAAACATAGTTCTTTTCAGGGCCACCAAACAATTTCAAACGGTTTTTTTCAAAACCACCATTGATTCAATGAAGAATTAAATCAGAATATTTCGCTCTTCTTTTACAAATAAACACTCAAACAATGATACTCACAAATACTCAAATATGAATATGCCAGAAATGCAGTTTACATTAGTCTTTGATTTAATGATCAGACATAAAGTTATACTTCATCGATTAAAACACGTTATCAATATAATGAGTATTATATGACACAGTCCTACGTCACCCTTTCGTACAACCCTTAGGGCTGTATACCTTGCAGTTTTATCTTTCAATATTTTTTCACCAAATTTGGGAATTTTTCCGGAAATATTTTCTATTTTCATAATATCTATAGATAATAGCCATATGTCATATGGTCCCGGAGTTATTCCGGAGTTCCTTGGGCGACCGTGACATGGCTTTTTTAGATAAAGTTGCCAAATATTTAAAACTTGTTTGAAATCTGTTGATTTTTGTAAGCATATCATCGACTGTGGACATCTCAGTTACTTTGCCGCAGTTAGGAGCCATGGTGCGCGCCATCCGAATCCGGGGGGACACCATAAATCCGGAACCGGTTCCCATAAAGGGACATTTCCCCATCAGTAAAGTATGTCGTGTCGCATGTCAAAAAATATCAGCACTTCACAAAATAGTGATTGGCGATCATCTCACGTCTCTCAGAGGCCGTATGACCGGTTCCGGGCCCGGGGAGGGTTTCTTTTCTGATTCAAGCACGGAACGGATTTCGAAGGGACTTGCCCGGGACCTGGAATCGGCCATATGGCCAAAAATTTCAGTTGAAGCTCATTATAACTAGTTCCATAAATACTAGCACTGTTATAGATGTTCTGAAATCGATGTCCCGAATTAAATCGAAAAATTCGATTTTGCAACTTTTTTGCGCCCAGGTGCCCAACCCCGCCAATTGGCGGGTTACGAATTTCAAACTATTCCTGAACTTAGTAATTAGAGAATATTTTTTCCATTATTCTTACCACGAAATGAGCATTTTAAATTTTTTTAAGCAAATCAAAAATTTGGGCACTAGAGGGTTAATGAAAAAATAGTCATTAGCTTGATCGTATCGTTGATACGATATTGCCCGTTAGATGTTTTAGGAAACGATGAGATCAAAGAAACAAAAGCAGCGCCATAAACATGTTTGAGGATGGCCATATGATCGATATAACTTTCGGCGCTTGTTATTTTTGCTGGTATGAGTGGACCCATATTTATTTATTTATTAAAACATGATACATAACACATGATATTATTTTTTAAAATGTCACTAGCGAAAATAAATCGTACAGAATTATTAGTAACCTTTCTTCCTCTTTTTCATATAAAATTTCTAAGCTCTAGCATCTATTGGAAAAGCATTTATTGATGCGCAAAATTTGTTTGAAATTGGTATAAATTTATTTGGGAAAATCAACTCATAAGTATTTTCAATACTCTACACCACTATACCTATATAATTAAACCAAATACTTTTCTTCGCTTTTTGCTTTGTTCCAGTAAGTAAAGCTTGTGAGTAACAGCAGGATTACCTACGAATAGCCGAATCACTAATGGCCGAAACATAAAAGGTCGAAATAACAAATGGCATAATATATCTAATGGCCGAATCACGAATGGTCGAATCACAAATGGCCGAATAACGAATAGCCAAATCGCAAAAGGCTGAAAGACGAATGGCCGAACGTCATATTCGTGCGAATATAATCACGGCCTTCAGCCTGCACAAACGTTGGGTATATGCTGTCCTTACTCTCTGCCGCTCGCCCGGACTTAACTAAGAGATAATCCCTACTAGTCACTAGTCAGTAAACCTACGAAAATGCATGCACTTAAATAGAAGTGATTTCTGCGGGGGCTGCCCCCCGCAGTGGCTGGCGCTTCCTACGGCGGGTCACCGGCGCACATTCGCGGTCTGCGGCCGCCTCGCCCTGAATCATCTAGGAAATACTTGCTACTAACACGATCAATAGGTCTCGCACCCTACAATAAACGTAAATCATTTGAACTTAGGGGAAGAAACAACTATCAATCATCTATACTCTATATCTACCAAAATAAAAAATAAGGTGCAGAGTAAGTCTTGTTTTTTTTTAAACTAAGGTGCAGAATTTTACGAAATGTTTTTTTGACGTAGGACTACGTCTTTGTTTACTATACTGGGACTGGGTAGCACTTTGTGAAAACGAAAATAGAAGTGTAACGTTTGAATGAAAGATTTCAAATGCTAATAACTACTAAACTACTGAACGAAACTGTGCAATTTATATTTCGTTTGATAAATAAAATGATCAGCAATTTTATGGAGGGGGTAAGAGAACAATTTTAGGGAAGGCGTAAGAGGGGGGCTCCTTTAAAAATGAAACACAAATTTCCTCAAAACTTGGAAACTAATCAAGTAAATGGAACCAAATTTGGCTTTGGGGGTTTTTTGAAGGTAGGAATTTTTTCTATGGTGTACTAAGACCACTTCCCCTTCTATGAGGGGGGGCTTCCATACAACAGAAATACTAGTATCCTAATAAATCTCGAACTAATCAAGCAAATGGAACCAAATTTGGCAATGAAACACAAATTTCCCCAAAACTCGAGAACTAATTAAGCAAATGGAACCAAATTTGGCATGTGGGGGTTTTGAGGCAAGATTTTTTTCTATAATGAATTAGCACCTTTGCCTTTTTATGAAGGGGGCTTCCATGCAAATGAAACACAAATTTCCCCAAAACTCGAGAACTAATTAAGCAAATGAAACCAGATTTGGCATGTGAGGGTTTTTGGAGGCATGAATTAATTTTATGATCATTTGAAACCCCTCACCCCTCTGGTAAGAAAATAAGGACTCTAGTACAAATAAAACAGAAATTTTTGCGTACGTGCCATATTTTCTGCTATGTAACTAGCGGTAAGCTGTGAAAGTAAACTAGTAAAACCTTCTCATAGTAAAAGACAGTGAAACGATGACGCAAACTTACGTGCCTGTTGCCATTCATGTCAAAAGAGAAGCACATATTTGCGATGAACGTGCTTTGGCTTTAATGTTATTTGTAACCAATGGCCCTTTTAAAGGCTACAAACGAGTTAAAGTAATATTATTGAAACATGTCAAGCTACGCATAATCATATTTAATACAATAATCTGTGAGCTGTTCATTCATTAATATTTCAACCATTATGATGCACACAAGTGATTTTAAAAAGAAATCTCTATGTCTCAATGGTTGCAGACGTTGTATTTATGACTTATTACCCCGTTCACGTATTTTCACAGCCACCATTGCATTTAAGGACGAGGAGTTTCTGCCACTTTTTTTACGAAAAACACGTGCAAACCATGATGACGTCTTGTCTTTTACCAATCAGGATGCGAGAATTTCTAGTTGGACAATGCTTCATTATTTTTAGTTTTTCAATAGTGTATACTTACGAAATAATAGCGTTCTTCATTTGAGCCAATTCTTAGCCGATCGATTGGTGCAAAAATATTGAAAATCAATCGGGAAACCGCTAAGCTATTAGCATTCTAAACCTGACCACATTTCGAGAAATATTTTTTGAAATGACACCCTACCCAGCCAAACCTTGCCGTAAGACGTAGTCCTACGTCAAAATTTTCTATTGTGCAATTTGACAATGTTGTTCCCGTATCCAAGACACGAACTAGCAACATGTTTGCCACCAAAATATTCATGAAACACCAGCGACACGAGCAATCTATACCCGAAAAAAAATTATTTACATTAAATTTTGTAGTAGAAGCAATGCATCTACAGCAGTTTTTATTGTGAACATTGAAACTTATGGTAATTTATAGTAAAAGCGTCTCAAAATTACATTTTATTTATATTTTTGTTTCTTATTTTATGCAATAGAATTGACCATATTTCATCACAAATTTAGTACCTTTTTTAACTGTATTGTATTTTTTCGCCTCAAAAAATTACCTTAAAAGGACGATTACTTTTACAGTTAATGAAAATTTTTATTCACGAAAAAATAGATTTTTTTATTGTTAAGATACTTAACAACCCGTCATTTTTATGGTAGAGTCTCTCAAAACCATGAAAGTTATGGTGAACAACAATAAATTTGATGATTTGGTTATCTTTTCTGACGATAAATTTTATTGTTTTTACTATATTTTGCATCCTACTGTAACAATAATTTTTAACTTCGTGTTATAGTTATTTTTCCGGACCTATATATAGAGTAGCGACACTGTCAATTATCTGTCAGTGCTATTCCAATCAAGCAGCTAGAACGCATGTGCAGAAAAGAGAAAGAGAATCCGCATTGCATACATTCAGGATGACATGTCGTCACCCTGTATATAGTCACTCTACTATTACCGCCCAGTTAGCTTCGAGATACGATGCTGGTCTAGTAAGCCAGTCGTCGTATGTTCTAATCTCGAATAGCGTACATCGAGCTGCTATAGCGTACAATCAGTCTTTTCTATTTTCAGAATTTTCCAATAAGTGTTTATTCCTAAAGGAGCCTTGCTGTTCTAGTCCTATCATGCAATAATAAGATCTTCGAAGTCGGTGAGCAGCTCCGATCAGGAGTGATTTATTACGCTACAATTTTTTTATATTTTGAAATAAAACTAGGGTGCTGGATGGGTTCGTCTACGGCGGGTCTTCCTCTACTTCCCAGACATATGGACAAGAAACCAGCATTATAACCAATTTTGATACGAATTACAGTCAATTGATTGGTTTGGCTCTTGGTTTTTCTACCAGTTTTGAGTACAACGAAGAGAAGTTTGAGTATAACGAAGAGTAACTACTTGAAATTTTAAGCTGTAATTCAAACTATTTCCACTTTTTTATAGTAGATATAGTAGCACATGCATAGATGTTCGTAATTAATTGCTGTCTGTCCATGATAAACGAAAGAAACATTGCTTATGACAAAGTGAGTTTTCGTATGACGAATTCCCGCTGTTGCTTGAAAAATTGTTCCACAGAGAAATGTAAGTTCCGAAATATTTTTTCGGGCTAAATTGGTATACATGTACAGGCAAGATGTGTCAGATTTATCTGGTGTAAAAAACTTGAGCACTTGCGGATAAGTTCGTATAAAAACTCGCATTAAATGGATCGTGTTTACGTATGACGAAGAGGGTCCGTAACTCTAATTGAGCACAAATCGGTTAAGCCATCTCTGAGAAATAGTCAACCAAATGTTACATTGCACATATACACTATACACAAGCGCGATTGCGCACACGAACTCCCATATTTGTTAATCCGTTCAACGTCGACCTTTTTTCAACACAATTGGAAAGGTAGACAACTTTCTTTACGATTCGGTGAATTGACTTTGGTTTTATAGCTATAAAATATAGTTTACTAAGATGAATTTTATCATCTATATAATTCAAAATCGAAATAAATCGAGGTAGATACTGCAGTAATCGAATGATATATACTCACCCCCTGGATCATTGTCGCACTCTACGGCCATCACAGTCATAGTTGTTCTGGAATCAGAAAATACAACTATTAACTTCAATCAGCGAATAAGGATATACGTGTGATACGTAAGAATGCAAAAGGAACACTGGAGCAGACTAAACATTGAAGCCTCATAAAAACCTCATGGGAAATGCGATTATGAAACTCAACCGTGAACCACGGAGCTGTACATCGGTTTACATGCAAAGTTCGAAGTTTTTTGTTACATATGTACGTAACTATCTAAAATGCGATTCAACACATTATATGCTACTATATGCTGTGCTAGACGTAATCTATTTAAAATAAATAATCTCGCAGCAAAAATTTCATTCGTTAATTTCAAACTAAAACTAAGCAGATTTCAAAAATGTTCTTAGTACTAATAATTTAAAAATAAATATTCAAAAAATATGTTTCTGTGGTTTTACTTGCCCCTGGTCATCAGTGTCATCCGTGCCATCTTACTAATTAAGTAGAGGTGATAGAGGCATAATGAGCATACGGGGCAAAATGGGTCACCGTTCGTTTGAGCATATTAGAAAATCAATTCCACTATCATTTATTTAATGAAATTTTTGATAATGTTCTCAACATAAACCGCATCCAAATTTATTGACTCAATATCTGAGATATTGAGAAAAAACTTGACCCGACTCACGATTTCCAAAATATTTAAAGAATTAAAACCCATAAAAGAAGCTCTATGTGCCATTTGTTGCATGCTGTGGACTTCCTTCTTCCATATATGGTGACTGTTACTATATATAAACAAGTAGGGTAACCAACCTATTTTGGACCCCATCAGCAGCTGTAAATAATTTGGACATTTTCATTTGATTTTGCTGTAAGTGTCCAATTTATGATTAACTGATGATGGGGTCAAAAATACGTTGGTTACCCTACATAATTTCACTGTGTAATTCAGATAATATTTTGTTTTACCGTATTATTATAATTGTTTTTGATTAGCATAGGTACATAATGTACATAACGAACAAAAGCTGAAAAGTAATGTACACACTTAATTTTTTTTACCGAACAATGTAATTTTTTGACGAAATTAGAACTGCTTAACGTTCGATAAAAATGTCGGTGATGGGCCGAACATTCAGCAGTTCTAATTTTGTAAAAAAATTGCGGTGTTCGGTAAAAAATCAGAGGGGTTGTGTACAAGACACGACCGCATATATAGGTGACGCAGGACTACGCAAGTCTCTTTGTAGTGATAGTGGCATGTATTCATGCTTGTAATCATTCGATTCTTCATGTATACATGCTATGTGCAACATATATACATGCTACATGCGTTGTATGTAACATTGCATACGTTCAATTCTCAAAAGATTGTGCATTTGAAAACAATTTAACACAATCAAGAACACAAACTATTGCTTTCCTGCTACCTTACTGAAATTAAAGATTGTTTTTATTATCCATGGTTTCCCACGTTGTAGGGATTTTATCAATTCAATCCTATTTTATCAACAGCACATCTTTCCACTACACTTCTAATGAAACGGCAAGCATGCGTATTCATACAGAGTCGTATCAGAACCGAACACTACAGCTGTAGCACATTTTTCCAACACAGATATCAAATTCGCCGAGGTTTAATCGTCTCGCAGTAAAGAATTTGCGATGTGTTGGGGCAACGAGCTTGTGTCATTTTTTGTGGCACATTTCCCTAACACAGACATCAAATTGGACTAGGTTTAATCGCGTTCGTAAGAAATCTGTTGGCACGAGGGGCTTTGTCACTCTTTCTGGCGTACTTCCCAAGCAAGGACATCAAAATGGTCTAGGTTTAACTGCGGTGTTAAGAAATCTTGTTGAAATGAGGAAACTTTGTCACCTGTTTGGCTTACTTCCCAAGCACAGATATCAAATTGGTAGAGGTTTAGATCATCGTAAAGAATCTTCCAACCAATCAAGAAGCGAGAATTTTGGTAAAACGTAGGTTTATTATTTTCAATTTTTCAATACTTCAACATCAAGAATCCATACTTTTCTTCATTTGGGTCAATTCTTAGAAGATTTTCCGATCGATTGGTGTAAGAATATTGAAATTCGATCGGAAAACCGCTGGGCTATTAGCGCTCAAAACCTTTCATTTTTCGTGACGCTCGCATTTTTCGATTTTTTGGGATGACACCCTATCTCAAAACTTGCCGTAAGACGTAGTCCTACGTCAAAAAATTTCAGTGTGTAAACATTAAAATGACACAGTCGAGTATAACGTCGCGTAATTGTAAGCAAAAATCAACCCAAAAACAGTAGCACTAAAAAATTTTTATCAAACATCGCAATTTTTTGATGAAAATTGGTCTAGGCTCCAGACTAACTTTTGGAAAGCGCTCAATTTTTATCTATTTTTTATTATGTACCTCAAAAACTATAAGAACTACAAAAAAAAGATCTATCGGTGACTTTTAGAAAATCCTCTGATTTTCGTAAAAAAATACTGAAAAAAATAAAAATCATTTCTCACTGAAAAAAAGCGTTTTCTGAACTAAAATTCGATTTTCCTAAAAAGGCCATCTCAGAAATTGATAAAAAAAATCAGAGGGGTTGTGTACAAGACACGACCGCATATATAGGTGACGCAGGACTACGTAAGTCTTTTTGTAGTGATAGTAGCATGTATTCATGCTTGTAATCATTCGATTCTTCATGTATACACACTCTTAAATGATTCTACCTGTAAATTGGTCGGATTTAGTTAAAGCTAGGTTGAAACTACTCAAAATGCCCCTAAAGTGTACAAACTCAAACTTTGGGTAAAAATTTCAACCAATTTTGGTTACTTGCTACCGATAATTGAATTATTCTCTATGACAAATAACGCAATTTTAAGTTCCTACTACCAATTTTTTGGTTGAAAAACTACTCAAAATCTGAGTTTGTACACTTTAAGGGCATTTTGAGTAGTTTCAACCTAACTTTAACTAAATCCGACCAATTTACAGGTAGAATCATTTAAGAGTGCATGCTATATGCAACATATATACAAGCTACATGCGTTGTATGTAACATTTATCAAAGTAGTAACATTGCATCCGTTCGATTCTCAAAATATTGTGCATTTGAAAACAATTTAACAAAATCAAAAACACAAACTATTGCTTTCCTGCTACCTTACTGAAATTAAAGATTGTTTTTATTATCCATGGTTTCCCACGTTGAAGGGATGATTTTACCAATTCAATCGTATTTTATCAACAGCACATCTTTTCACTACACTTCTAATGAAACGGCATCGGCAAGCATGCGTATTCATACAGAGTCGTATTTTAACCGAACACTACAGCTGTAGCACATTTTTCCAACACAGATATCAAATTCGCCGAGGTTTAATCGTCTCGTAGTAAAGAATTTGCGATCTGTTGGACAACGAACTTATGTCATTTTTTCTGGCACACTTCCCTAACACAGACATCAAATTGGACTAGGTTTAATCGCGTTCGTAAGAAATCTGTTAGCACGAGGGCGCTCTGTCACTTTTTCTGGCGTACTTCCCAAGCAAGGACACCAAATTGGTCTAGGTTTAACCGCGGTGTTAAGAAATCTTGTTGAAATGAGGAAACTGTCACTTGTTTTGGCGTACTTCCCAAGCACAGATATAAAATTGGTATAGGTTTAAATCATCGCAAAGAATCTTCCAACCAATCACGAAGCGAGAATTCTGGTAAAACATGGGTTCATTATTTTCAATTTTTCAATAGTTCAACATCAAGAATCCATACTTTTCTTCATTGGGGTCAATTCTTAGAAGATTGACCGATCGATTGGTGCAAAAATTTTTGGAATGACACCCTATCTCAAAACTTGCCGTAAGACGTAGTCCTACGTCAAAAATTTGAAGATAGATAATTATATGGCCTACAATTTTCCTATACATAACAAATAGGGCATAGTTAAGAGAAAAAGAGAAAACCTTTTCAAGTCCTTACCGGAAAAAAGGTATTTCAGTATTTTCTAAATTATAGCACCTACCAAAAAAATGATCTATGAGTAACTTTTAGAAAATTTTCTGAATTTTCATAAAAAATACAGAAAAACTTAAAATCATTCCCACACTGAAAAAAAAGCATTTTAAGAACTAAAAATCGATTTTTCACAACATGTCATCTCAGAAACTGATGAAATTTTTTTTGAAGATAGATTAAGGGAAAAAAAGTCTTTTCCGGAAAAGAGGTATAAATAGGTATAAGTTTTTGGTAGAAAACTTTTTCCTTTAAATATGCCCATTTTGCGATGTATGAAAGAATTGCAGGCCACATAATTATCTACCCTTAAAAAATTTCATCAATTTCTGAGGTGTTCATTTTTGGAAAATCGAATTTTAGTTTTTAAAATACTTTTTGTATAGTATAGAAATTTATTTTTATAGTTACAGTTTTTATTAAAAAAAATCAGAGGGGTTGTGTACATGACACGACCCCATATATAGGTGACGCAGGACTACGTAAGTTTCTTTGTAGTGATAGTAGCATGTATTCATGCTTGTAATCATTCGATTCTTCATGTATACATACTATGATGCTATATGCAACATATATACATGCTACATGCGTTGTATGTAACATTTATTAAAGTAGTAACATTGCATACGTTCAATTCTCAAAAGATTGTGCATTTGAAAACAATTTAACAAAATGAAGAACACAAACTATTGCTTTCCTGCTACCTTACTGAAATTAAAGATTGTTTTTATTGTCCATGGTTTCCCACGTTGAACGGATTTTACCAATTCAATCCTATTTTATCAACATCTTTTCACCACACTTCTAATGAAACGGCAAGCATGCGTATTCATACAGAGTCGTATTATAACTGAACACTACAGCTGTAGCACATTTTTCCAACACAGATATCAAATTCGCCTAGGTTCAATCGTCTCGCAGTCAAGAATTTGCGATCTGTTGGGACAACGAGCTTGTGCCATTTTTTCTGGCACGCTTCCCTAACACAAACATCAAATTGGACTAGGTTTAATCGCGTTCGTAAGAAATCTGTTGGCACGAGAGGGCTTTGTCACTCTCTCTGGCGCACTTCCCAAGCAAGGACATCAAAATGGTCTAGGTGACCGCGGTGTTAAGAACTCTTGTTGAAATGAGGAAACCTTGTCACTTGTTTTGGCTTACTTCCCAAGCACAGATATCAAATTGGTATAGGTTTAGATCATCGTAAAGAATCTTCCAACCAATCACGAAGCGAAAATTCTGGTAAAACATAGGTTCATTATTTTCAATTTTTCAATAGTTCAACATCAAGAATCCATACTTTTCTTCATTTGGGTCAATTCTTAGAAGATTTTCCGATCGATTGGTGTAAGAATATTGAAAATTGATCGGAAAACCGCTGAGTTATTAGCGCTCAAAACCTTTCATTTTTCGTGACGCTCGCATTTTTCGATTTTTTGAAATGACACCCTATTTCAAAACTTGCCGTAAGACGTGGTCCTACGTCAAAAAACTACAAGGTATACAACTCTAAGGGCTGTACGAAAGGGTGACGTATTACTATATCAGATCATTAGATCAAAGACTAATGTAAACTGTATTTCTGGCATATGTATGTTTATAAGAATCTGTGAGTAACAATGTTTAAGTGAATGTTTAAAAGAGAAGAGCGAAGTATTCAGATTCAATGAAGAATTGAATGCAATGGTGGCTTTGAATTGAGACAGATATTCTTTTTAACCCATTTCCTCCCAGTGTTGCGAAAACGCACTTTCACGCGATTCTAGAGAAGGCCCGGTTTAAGACATCAACCCTGAGAAAGACCCTGAGAAACAAAGAAAGATTAGAAAAAAATCTAATCGACCTGTTTTTGTTCAAAGGTCAGACGTTACATGTAACATAATTACAGTTGTGACAAAACAACAGGTTTTGCTATTTTTCAGACAGTTAAGGAAAAATGTTCATAAAACTCGATTTTACTTCTATTAACGCTTGACCTATTAATCAGAATCGGTTGCTTGCCAAAAACAAAGTTTGTTGCATAATATTGATTATTTTTGTAATTTAAGATAGGTTTTAAGCTTTGCGTTGCGAAAACGCAACGCTAGGAAGAAACGATATTAAAAATTTTGAACGTTTGTTTTCGTTCGTTCGCTGCGGTGTTTCATTTGATGTCGTTACTTTTTAGTGAACAAATGAATGTAAATCTTATCTTCCGCTTATTCAAAATATCACGGAAACATTATAAAAGTTTACATAACCTAGAACTCGCAGCTTCAAACACTGTTGGCAGATGGAGCAGCCGTTGTGACAAGAGCGTAATAAAATCGTTAAACTAACTTTGACTCCGGAATATCTGGAGGAATGGAGTGACAACGACAGTTTCATGGACCCAAATTTCATCACAACCTTTCCGGAACGTGTTGGTAGGCATTTAATCATCTGCGATGACATGCATTTGGCAACATGCAACTGCATACTATGCGTCTAGTGCAAAGATGGTCTCCAACTCAAATGGTTCGATATCTATCATAAAACATAACATGTAATACTCTTACTCGTTCATTTAATCTTTATTAATACTCCAAATCGCAAAAAAAATCCCAAGTTTGATTTAACGGTAAAAAAGTATGAAGTATTTATATGCACAATAATGAATGTATGCAAAAACGGTATACCCTCAACGCCCAGCGTTGCGTTTTCGCAATGTAGCGTTGCGGGACGCAGGGTCAAAATTAAAAATACATTTTAGAGGCTTTTTCTTAGTTGACCCAAAAGCGAATTTTCCTGAAAGTTTCAACTTTCTATCCCTGCCGGAAAAAGTGTGGGGCTTAATGGGTTAAAAATCACTTGTGTGGATCATAAAGGTTGAAATAGTAATGATATGAATGACCAGCCCACAGATTATTGTATTAAATATGATTATGAGTAGCTTGACATGTTTCAATAATCTTACTTTAACTCGCTTGTGGCCTTTAAAAGAACCATTGGTTTCAAATAACATTGAAGACAAAGCACGTTCATCGCAAATATGACGTGCCATTCAAATGTCCTTCGCTTTTGACATTAATGGCAACAGGCACGTAAGTTAGCGGCGTCGATTCACTGCCTCTTGCTCCGTGAAGGTTTTACTAGTTGACTTTCACAGCTTACCGCTTGTTACATTGCAGAAAATATGCCATTTACGCAAAAATATCTGTTTTATTTGTATGAGAGTCTTTATCCTCCTACCACCGGGGTGAGGGGTCTCAAACCATCATAAAATAAATTTATGCCTCCAAAAAAACCACATGCCCAATTTGGTCCCATTTATTTGACTAGTTCTCGACTTATGAGGAAATTTGTATTTCATTTCTATGGGATCCCGCCTTTTAGAAGAAGGCAAAGGTCCTACTTCATCATAGAAAAAATTTCTGCCTCCAAAAACCCCTACATGCAAAACTTTGGTTTCATTTGCTTGATTAGTTCTTGAGCTATGAGGAAATTTGTGTAGGAGCCCCCCCTCCCCCTGTTAAAAGATGGGTGGATCTCAGTACACCATAGAAAACATTTCTGTCTTCTAAAAACCTCACATGCCATATTGGATTCCTTTTGCTTGATTAGTTCTCGAGTTATGAGGAAATTTGTATATAATTTGTATGGGAGCCCCTCCTCTTAAAGAAAGAAGGGGTTTCAATTCACTATAGAAAAAATTCTTGCCTTCTGAAACCCCTACATGCCAAATGCAAGCAAATGAAACCATGCTTGATTAGTTCTCGAGTTTTGAGCAAATTAGTGTTTCATTTGTATAGGAGCCCCCCCACCCTCAAATTACTTTTGACGTAGGACTACGTCTTACGGCAAGTTTTGAGATAGGGTGTCATTCCAAAAAATCGAAAAATGCGAGCGTCACGAAAAATGAAAGGTTTTGAGCGCTAATAGCACAGCGGTTTTCCGATCGATTTTCAATATACTTACATCAATCGATCGGAAAATCTTCTAAGAATTGACCCAAATGAAGACAAGTATGGATTCTTGATGTTGAACTATTGAAAAATTGAAAATAATGAACCTATGTTTTACCAGAATTCTCGCTTCGTGATTGGTTGGAAGGTTCTTAACGATGATCTAAACCTACACCAATTTGAAATCTGTGCTTGGGAAGTAAGCCAAAGCAAGTGACAAAGTTCCTTCATTTCAACAATATTTCTTAACACCGCGGTTCAACCTAGACCATTTTGATGTCCTTGCTTGGGAAGTACGCCAGAGAGAGTGACAAAGCCCCCTCGTGCCAACAGATTTCTTACGAACGCGATTAAACCTAGTCCAATCTGATGTCTGTGTTAGGGAAGCGTGCCAGAAAAAATGACACAAGTTCGTTGTCCCAACAGATCGCAAATTCTTTACTGCGAGACTATTAAACCTAGGCGAATTTGATATCTGTGTTGGAAAAATGTGCTACAGCTGTAGTGTTCGGTTATAATACGACTCTGTATGAATACGCATGCTTGCTGTTTCATTAGAAGTATAGTGAAAAGATGTGCTGTTGATAAAATGGGATTGAATTGGTAAAATCCCTTCAACGTGGGAAACCATGGATAATAAAAACAATCTTTAATTTCAGTAAGGTAGCAGGAAAGTAATAGTTTGTGTTCTTGATTTTATTTAATTGTTTTCAAATGCACAATCTTTTGAGAATTGAACGTATGCAATATTACTACTTTGATAAACGTTACATACAACGCATGTAGCTTGTATATATGTTGCACATAGCATGTATACATGAAGAATCGAATGATTACAAGCATGAATACATGCTACTATCACTACAAAGAGACTTACGTAGTCCTGCGTCACCTATATATGCGGTCGTGTCTTGTACACAACCCCTCTGATTTTTATATCCCTCCTTCAAATTGCTGGTTATTTTATCTATCCAACGACATATAAATTGTTCAGTTTCGTTCAGTAGTTTAGTAGTTATTAGCATTTGGAATCTTTCATTCATTCATTCAAACGTTGCACTTCTATTTTCGTTTTCACAAAGTGCTAGTCAGTCCCAGTATATGCTTGTAATTATTCGATTCTTCATGTATACATGCTATATGCAACATATATACATGCTACTTGCGTTGTATATAACATTTATCAAAGTAATAACATTGCATACATTCAATCCTCAAAAGATTTCAGATTCCACACTTCTAATAAAACGGCAAGCATGCGTATTCATACAGAGTCATATTATAACCGAAAACTACAGCTGTAGCACATTTTTCCAATACAGATATCAAGTTCGCCTAGGTTTAACCGTCTTGCAGTAAAGAATTTGCGATCTATTGGGACAACGAACTTGTGTCATTTTTTCTGGCACACTTCCCTAACACAGACATCAAATTGGACTAGGCTTAATCGCGTTCGTAAGAAATCTGTTGGCACGAGAGGGCTTTGTCATTCTTTCTGGCGTATTTCCCAAGCAAGGACATCAAAATGGTCTAGGTTCAATTCGCAGTGTTAAGAAATCTTGTTGAGATGAGGAAACATTGTCACTTGTTTTGGCTTACTTCCCAAGCACAGATATCAAATTGGTATAGGTTTAGTGATGTCCGATTTTTTCAGATTAATCGGTTACTTTTTGGGCGGCCAATAATCGACATCGATTAATCGGCGCTATATAATCGATTAGTCGAAATAATTGATTGGTTATAACCTTTACGTCCCGATACCAAGAATAAGGATACTTGCAGTTACACTTTCGTCTCTATCTCCATTGTTGTTCAATTGATTTCTATGCAACTAACGTTAAAAGAACTACATCAGATTGGTCGGTAAATAGCAACGGAATGGCAAGGTTGTCATCTCCCACATATTTGGTACGTAACCGACATCACTGGCACTGGCACCCGAAAAATGGAATGTTCGCCCTAAGGCAATGTTAAATCGGGTAACAAAACTTGTTGCTGGCGGTACCAAATGATGGCAGTTTAAGATTATTTATGCAGTTTAGTACAATTTGCTAAATATTCTTGCGGTTTTGTAATCTATTTCTGTCTGTCTGTCCGTATGTTCCTTATAGAATCGAAAACTACTGAACCAATCGGCGTAAAAATTTGTATGTCGAAGTTTTTGGGGCCGGGAAAGGTTTTAGTGATGGTTAGAGACCCCTTCCCCCAGTAAGAGGGGGGGCTCCCAAACAAATGAAACACAAATTTCTGCATAGCTCGAGAACTAAACAAGCAAATAGAACAAAATTTGGCATGTGGGTGTTTTCGGTGACAAGAAATTATTCTATGGTAAATTGAGACCCCTCCCCTCTTTATAAGGGGAATTATAACTCCTCTCCCCTTTAGGAGGGGGGGCTTCCATACAAATTTCCTCATAACTCGAGAACTAATCAAGCAAATGGAGCCAAATTTGGCATGTAAAGGTTTTTAAGGGCAAGAAAATTTTCTATGGTGAATTAGGACCCCTTCCCACTTTAAGAGGGGGGGGGGGCTCTTGTACAAATGAAATACAAATTTCCTCATAACTCGAGAACTAATCAAGCAAATAGAACAAAATTTGGCATGTGGGTGTTTTCGGTGACAAGAATTTATTCTATGGTAAATTGAGACCCCTCTCCTCTTTATAAGGGGAATTATAACTCCTCTCCCCTTTAAGAGGGGGGCTTCCATACAAATTTCCTCATAACTCGAGAACTAATCAAGCAAATGGAACTAAATTTGGCATGTAGCTGTTTTTGGAGGCAAGAATTTTTTTATGATGAATTAGGACCTCTCCCCACTTTAGGAGGGGGGGTTCCTATACAAATGAAATACAAATTTCCTCATAACTCGAGAACTAATCCAGCAAACAGAACCAAATTTGGCATGTGGAGGTTTTTGGAGGCAAAAATATTTTCTATGGTGAATTAGGACCCCTCCCTACTTTAAGAGGGGGGGCTTCTACACAAATGAAATACAAATTTCCTCATAATTCGAGAACTAATCAAGCAAATGGAACCATATTTGGCATGTGGGTGTTTTTGGAGGCAACCATTTTTTCCATGATGAATTAGGACTTCTTACCTTTTTAGGAGGGAAGGGGGCTCCCATACAAACGAAATACAAATTTCCTCATAATTCGGGAACTAATCAAGCAAATGGAACCAAATTTAGCATGTGGGTGTTTTTGTAGGCAAGAATATTTGCTATGGTGAATTGGGACCCCTCCCCACTTTGGGAGGGGGGGTGGCTCCTATACAAATAAAAAACAAATTTCCTCATAACTCGAGAACTAAACAAGCAAATGGAACCAAATTTGATTTGATGTAAGTGGTTTTGGAGGCAAGTTTTTTTCTATGGTAAATGGAGACCCCTCTTCTCTTTAAAAAGCGAGTTATGACCCATCTCCCCTTTAAGATGGCGGGTTTCCATACCAATGAAATGCAAATTTCCTCTTATCTCGAGAACTAATCAAGCAAATGGAACCAAATTTGGCATGTGGGAGTTTTAGATGGCAGAAATTTTTTCTATGGTGAATTACGACCCCTTCACCTTTTAAGAGGGGGGCTCCCATACAAATGAAATACAAAATTCCTTATAATTTGAGTACTAATCAAGCCAATGGAACCAAGTTTGGCATGTGGGAGTTTTAGATGGCAGAATTTTTTCTGTGGTGTATTACGATCCCTTCCCCTTTTAAGACGGGGGCTCCCATACAAATGAAATACAAATTTCCTTATAATTTGAATATTAATCAAGCCAATGGAACCAAATTTAGCATGTAGGAGATTTTTGAGTCTTGGATTTATTTTATGATAGTTATAGACCTCTCACCCCTGTGGTAGGGGGATATGGACTCTCATACAAATAAAACAGAAATTTTTGCGAAACTCAAAAACTAACCGAACTAGAGAATTTCGAGACTCTTCCATAAAACATTTGTCAATAACAAGACCACAAAAACTATCTATAGTAACACTAGATCATTCAGGACGAGACGACCGCGAGTGTTTCCGGCGACCCGCCGTCGGAAGCGCCGCCCACTGTGGGAAAGCAACTCCCCGCAGAAATCACTACTGTCTAGGTTTATTTATTTTCCTAGGTCTACCTGGGTTTCCTGGAACGAGCGACAGCGAGTAAGGAGAGGATCGCGAAATGGTACTTTCCAGTTTTTCGTGAAATGGTACATTTCGCTTAAGGTTTTTCGCGAAATGATATTCGGCGTAATGTTGTACAATCATGGCGAATATTACTATCCGCTTTCTTGCTATGCAATGAGGGGACAGGGGAGTTGTTTTCTACTTTACTGTGGGGAAAGTTGCAAATTTGTATATTAAACTACCCATTCCAGGTAACTAATAAGCCTTAACGTAAGCAGCAAATCAGCGTATCTGGCAAATGGAACCAAATTTGGCATGTGGGAGTTTTAGATGGCAGAAATTTTTTCTATGGTGAATTACGACCCCTTCTTCTGTTAAGAGGAGGGCTCCCATACAAATGAAATACGATTTTCCTTATAACTTGAGAACTAAACTGCACGTTATTGTATGTTATCTTTTTGACTGCATAGGTATTGTAAATTGGCATCCAAAATTGTATTCAAATTCTTCGTGTCGGTAATTAGCTGTAAATTAGCGTTGTCAGCACTATAAGAAGGTTATCAGTAAAGTAGCTGTACATTTTGCCAAACTAGCATTTAAGTAGCATTTAGGGCGACTTAAATGCTTATTGGTCTACATTTGAATAGCATTGGTGATGCTTATTGGTTACCTGGGATGCTTTCATAGTTACGTAACTGCCAAAATGAATCATCTAAGGTTGAACTCCTCAGAAACTTGCAAAACTCGAGATTGTGACAAAGATCATCCGAAATTCATGATTTATGTACAACACAGGTTAGTTTGTGGCAATACGAAGTTTGTCGGGTCAGCTAGTATATTATACATCATATAATATTTTTCTATTGAATGAGTGAAAATACGACAACAGTTTATCCAGTTTTGGTGAAAGCGGAATGAAAATAGATGTTCGTTATGCTGAAATTCTAGCGTGCTACACCGTTGGTAAATAGCAGGTTTTTGTCTTGAGCTGTTTTCTTTTCAACTGGATACCAGGCTTGAGACTTGGCCCCTATTTATCGACAGATTTCACATCAATATTATTAGACGGCTATTAGGACAGTTACGAAGCTAGTGTAACAACTCTACTGATTCTATCTAGCAGCATCGCCTAGCCGAGATTAGAACATACGAATACGACGACCAGTTTGTTAGATCAGTATCGTGCCTCGAAACCAACTAAGCGAAACCAACTATCTGGCTAATCGCGTGTGGTTAATTTAGTAGCTAAGCGCCAGCTACTGTAATAAGGCCATTACAAATATTTTAAAAAGTTTTTGTCCTTCCGGTGTTCGGCCACTAAACAAAACAAAGTGAATATTTTAGTCAAGCAAAAAAAACATGGATTTTAAGAATTTTTATTTAAGGTTTAAACGTGAAAACCGAATCCATTCTTGCTTATAATATATACGTTATTATTTTCTATGTAAAAATATTCGAAAAACCCAAATTAATCCACCTAGCGGTGTGACCTAGCCTTTCTACTGCTACAATAATTATTTCTTACTCTCTCAGGAACATTTATAATAAACTTGACTCTATTTTCCGTTCCTTATTCCTCAAAATCCCTATTTACCAGTAAAATTCACAAGAACATACTGCGTGCAATAATTCTATTTTCCTTCCTGGAGTGCATAAATATTTGTAAGCATCATTTAATTTACTTTATCAATACCTTATTTAGTTTTATAATATTTACGTGTTTTTTTGAATTGATTTATAGAAATTAACCTTCTAACGGGCTTACAGACGGCCTTAACTTTTGGGTGTAGGAGCCACATACGAAGCTTGTTTTGAATTTACAATTTGAGAAGTGTGTTCATAATAGATTTCTTGATTTTAATACCATGCGTTCAAGAGTTAGCATCTTTCACAAACAAGAATTCAGAAAAATTACGAAAAAAAACTATTGCACGAATAATTCCTTTGCATTTTTGGAGGGAAAGTATATCTAGAACAAAATGATTGGCCTTCAAATTTTATTATGAGTTTACTTGACTTCAATTTTGAAATTTATCTGAATTTGAAAAAATAACCAAGAGCATTAGATATGAAAAACGACAAAGAGAAATTGGACTTTTTCTTAGTTGGCGCTCCTTCAGTTAATTATTTTTGCATGAAACTCAAAACCTGAGCTTCTTTTGAATGCACTTTAATGAAAAGATAGTCATTAGTATAGTCGCATCGTTTTTACGATGTAGCCCGTTAGAGGGTTTAGAAAATGGTATGAGATCAAAAAACAATGCAAAAGAAGCGCCATAAACATGCTTGAGAATGGAAAATATGATCGATATGATTACTAGTGCTTGTCATTTTCGATTTATTTATTAAAACATGATACATGACATAAGACTTCTGTCTTTTAAAGTGTCTCTAACGAAAATATATCGTACAAAATTACTAGCAACTTTTTCTTTCTATTTTTCAGATAAAATTTCTAAGCTCTAGTAGGGTTATTGATCGTGGTTCGGCCTATGCAAAAACTGATCCTGGTTCGGCCTATTAGCATAATCATCGATAATTCATTAAATATTTACAGATTTAAAGGTAAAATAATTTTATAAGCAGCTTATAATATTTTCCTATGCATTGCCTTCATATATTTGCCATAAAAATTAATGTAACTATCTCAAATAATTAAATTTATAACATATGTAAAAGCGGCTTCTAATGTCGTCATCAAAGCTCTCTTTTTAAACGCCTAGAAAGTGTTTTAGTCTGTGAAGTATTGGTTGAAAACAATTTTAAAATATAGATTCAACTATATTCTTCCATTATTGGATCGTTTTATTCCAAACAAAAAGCGAGATTACGACTTATTGAGAAAATACGATTTTAATTTTTTGATCTTAGTTCGGCCTACAAATGATCGTGGTTCGGCCTATCAGCTTCACTGAATCGCCGCTAGTGGCGCCGCGCTTCGCCCACGTTTTAACCAATTTCTGGCTGTACGTACCACTTGTGTCAAATCTAAATGTTGTGTTTTATGCCATATTTTATTATTTCATGCATTTCAGAAACAAAATTTTTAGCATCCTAAAATTAAGTTTTTCTTAACAATAAATATGAGGGTATTTTTTTCCAAAGAAGCGTACAAACTGGATTGTAATGTTTCAGAATTTTATGCAACCTTGTACACGACTTCAGGGCTTGTGCATGAAACAATATTTAAAAAATTCATGGTATCGTGTTTTCCTAGAAAACTCAAATGGAAATTTCTCGATTTTCATGTACACCTCCTATTTTAAAAATTCATAGCTGTTGAGCCAAGTATTGAAAAATAAATATTTTTTTATGCTAATGTAAGCAAATTTACTCATCAATCCAGAAAAATACTATCTGGAAAAAAATTCATGATTGTGGGAACTCTACCGAAAAATCAATAAAAGTATAGTATTACGAACTAGTTGGAAATGAATTCCTTTTAGTTCTACTATAATTTGACTTTCATACGCGTTTTTCGGTTACGACTTGCAACCTTCATCAGCGTGGCAAATTTCTGCAGAAATTATAGTAGAACTAAAAGGAATTCATTTCCAATTAGTTCGCGATATTTCGTGAGTTCTACTAAGACGCTCGTAAATAATTTTTAATAAAAGTATGCTTTACCTTTTAAATTTTTCAAAAGTATTTCGGTTCGCCAATTTCTATTCTTTTAACGATAGGAATTTAGGATTATTTGTTGTCCCTGAATTAGGGCAAAAACCAACGACTAACGTCGGTGTATGACCGGTTATTTGTTAACACAGTTGTGATTTCAAGAGCAGCTATTTTCACTGATCTATTTGAAAACATACTGAAATTAAATGTAAATTCTGTCTTTCTTCGAAGGCACCTGTTAAAATAGAGGAAAATTGCGAGACTAGTGCTTCGATCCTATTGAGTCTTACAGCCTCTTCCAGTCGAAATTATAACATGCGACGCCTGGCTTGTTGAATCAGTGTTGTACCTTGAGGTCAACTGGGAGGAGAAAGTTAACTTATTTAACACTGCTAGGTAGATAAAGTGAAAAAAGATACTATATTTACCCAAAAATACATCTGTACTATTTGTAATGCTTCCGAAGAAAGTAAAAAATTATCTGAATTTATATAACCCGAAATAGTTAGAATATTGACCATGTACAAGCTCATTTAACACTGCTAGGTAGATAAATTGAAGTGAGATACTATATTAGGCACCAAAAGTAAGCTTATACCATTTATAATTGGTTAATATATAAAAACATTCGTTTCAGAAACTTTTTATTGGAATAGGCCGAACCAAGATCATCGATGGGCCGAACCACGATCAACATAGGCCGAACCAGGATCATAATTTGACTGTCATTAAAAATCAAATTATAATTCAACTGGCCCTCTAAAGTTTCTTCTAAATTAAGAAATAGAATCGTCTTTAGTTATTCTTCCTAAACATTCTAAATTTTTTTCGAAAAACATTGTGATTTTGTAGATATACGTGCATTAGTCCATGTGTGCTATGTGAAACAGTGAGAATAGGCCGAACCACGATCAATCACCCTATCTATTGATTCAGTGTCTATTTTCGAAGCCTGCAAGTCGTAGGCGAAATACGTAACTGTCGCGAATAAATATTAATAGTGGAATTTAATCGAAAAAAGTATTTCATGTTTTGTATTCTACTAAGACGCTCCAAAAACTTCAGACAATTGACGTGTTTCTCACTTTTCTTATATTTCAATGCTAATTTCAAAATTGCAAATCGTACACACATACACATACATAAATTGATATATACACACATGCACACATACATTCATACATACATACATACATACATACATACATACATACATACATACATACATACATACATACATACATACATACATACATACATACATACATACATACATACATACATACATACATACATACATACATACATACATACATACATACATACATACATACATACATACATACATACATACATACATACATACATACATACATACATACATACATACATACATACATACATACATACATACATACATACATACATACATACATACATACATACATACATTCATACATACATACATACATACACGCATACATGCGTACATACACTCATACATCAAACATACATTGAATACAATCGACATTTGATTAATATATTTTGATTTTACACGTTTCAACGGTTTAATATACGATGCTTAAGTGTTAAAGTTTAAATAACTTTTGAATGGATAGTCCGATTTTCAATAACTTGGTTTCGTTTGATAGATCTCAGCAGTAATTTTCAAATAATAATAATTTGTAGGATATACCTCATTGAATTAATAATTATATGTTACAAAAATATGTTTTGAATACTTTTTTTCTACATTTCTTTATGTAACTTCCAAACCACTTACCCAATCATCACCAAATTTGGAAGTAAAGGGTTCTCGCACCCCTTTTCATATGCAATTAATTTTTTTCAAATCGGTTAAGGGACCTATGAGAAAATAAAGTCTCATATTTTTCGTATTTTTACATATAACTTTTGAACTAAAAGTCCGATCAATATGAAATTCAATAGCGACCTATGGGACAACTAGACCTTTCATTTGACACTAAGACCATAAAAATCACACACACACACACAACACACACACACACACACACACACACACACACACACACACACACACACACACACACACACACACACACACACACACACACACACACACATACACACAGAAAATGCTCAGTTTTCGAAAACTGTATTTATATATTTATATAGTAGAAAGGCAAAACATAGGTTCATTATTTTCAATTTATCAATAGTTCAATATCAAGAATCCATACTTTCCAATCCCTAATCGTAGCCTAATCGTAGAAGATTTTCCAATCGATTGGTGTAAGAATAATGAAAATCGTTCGGGAAACCACTAAGCTATTAGCGTTCAAAACCTGACCACTTTTCGAGAAAGATTTTTGACGTAGGACTACGTCTTTGTTTACTATACTGGGACTGGGCAGCACTTTGTGAAAACGAAAATAGAAGTGTAACGTTTGAATGAAAGATTTCAAATTGTAATAACTACTGAACTACTGTATGCAACTGAACAATTTATATGTCGTTGGATAGATAAAATGACCAGCAATTTTATGGGGGGGAAGAAGAGAGCAATTTTAAGGAGGGCGTAAGAGGGGGGCTCTTATACAAATGAAACACAAATTTCTTCAAAACTCGAGAACTAATCAAGCAAATGGAACCAAATTTGGCATATGAAGGTTTCAAAAGGCAGGATTTTTTTCTATGGTGCTGAGACCCCTTCCGCTTCTAGGAGGGGGGAGCTTCCATACAAATAAAATACAAATTTTCTCTAAATTCGAGAACTAATCAAGCAAATGTAACCAAATTTGGCATGTGGAGGTTTCAGAAGGCAAGAATTTTTTCTATGAAGAATTATGACCCCTCCTCTGGTTAGGAGGGGGGGGGGGGGCTTCCATACAAATAAATTACAAATTTCCTCATAACTCGAGAACTAATCAAGCAAATGGAACCAAATTTGGCATGTGGGGTTTTTTGGAGGCATGAATTTATTTTATGATGGTTTAAGACCCCTCACCCCTGTGCTAGGAGGATAAGGATTCTCATACAAATAAAACAGAAATTTTTGTGTCTGTGTCATATTTTCTGCTATGTAACAAGCGGTAAGGTGTGAAAGTAAACTAGTAAAACCTTCTCGAAGCAAAAGATAGTGAATCGACGCCACTAACTTACGTGCCTGTTGCCATTCATATCAAAAGAGAAGGACATTCGAATGGCAAGTCATATTTACGATGAAAGTGCTTTGGCTTTAATGTAAGTTGTAACCAATGGCCCTTTTAAAGGCCACAAGGGAGTTAAAGAAAGATTATTGAAACATGTCAAGCTACGCATAATCATATTTAATACAATAATCTGTGGGCTGGTCATTCATTACTATTTCAACCTTTATGATGCACACAAGTGATTTTTAAAAGGAATCTCTATATCTCAATGGTTGCTGGCGTTGTACTTATGAACCCTCGTCCACGTATTTTCAAAGCCACCATTGCATTCATTAAAGTATTGAATCTGAATATTTCACTTTGTCTCTTAAGGGCACTCACAGATTCTTATAAACATACATATGCCTGAAATGCAGTTTACATTAGTCTTTGATCTAATGATCTGATATAGTCCTACGTCACCCTTTCGTACAACCCTTAGGGCTGTATACCTTGTAGTTTTTGGACTGACACCCTATACCAGCTAGCTTCCTGAAAGACGTAGTCCCACGTCAATGTTTCTTTAAATTCTGAGAGAGTAATACCAACCTATGGTCGAGTTAGCGTGAAATCCGTCAGTTGTCTCTTGTACCTACCTGGCTCATTAACCGCCCTGTTGCCTATGTTGTTCATTTGAATAGAATTCGGTAAATAGAAAACGATCTTTTATGTTGTTTTCTAGTAAAAACTGGCTAAAATGGTAACTTGAATTAAAGTGGCCATTAAGCGCCGCACGGTTTTTAAACATTTAAATTTGATGGCTGCCAATCAATATTCTATACATTGTTCATTTATCAAAGACGTATCTAATTATAAGTTTATAGCAATTTTTATAATTTGGAAAATGCGCTGCATGCTTTATGACGCGTTTTTCTTAAGCAGCCCTTATTACCCGTATCACCCCTACAGACAGCGCGTAGAAATCAAGGGGCTGATAAAACTTCAAACTCTCGTTGCTCGCATGAAAAACGCGGCAAATGCAAAACGATTTCACAAAACGAATTTAACTAATCTTTTTCACAATTTCATGTATTTCGCATCAATTTCCTGCCTGACAATGACTATGTAATGCTAAAATCTCGGCTAAAACCAAACTAAGACTTACAAAATTTTACAATTTCACACATCCGACTAGGTTGTCAGCTTGAACCCGCTCTATGTTGGCTACATCTGTTTTTGTACAGTTTGATATAGTGTCATTCCCGTAGTAGAGAGACGGGGCGATGAACTGCATGACCAGCAGCGTTACCAGTGGTAGGAGTACCTGGGGTAACAAGCACCGTCGAGGCAAAATGCACCCCCTCCGTTTCTAAGCTAAAACGCATTTTAAAAACAAAAAAGTAATTCTGCCAGTTAAATCGATGTTTGCTTTGGGTACTGTCTCAATTTGGCAGTTCTATCTAAAGGTCGATTTAGAGTCGACGTGAACAATGAACGTGAACTAGAAGTTTGACAGTTCGATTTTTCCACAGTGAACAACCTCGTGAACGAATGCGATGGTGAGTTTTTAGGGAGACATTGACATTGACAAAAGTGCTGTAAACATCGGTACATTATGGACGCAGCAGCGGATTTAATTAATGTAGCTTACAATTTTACGTTTGATTAAAAACAGAAAGCGAAAACACCGAGAACATTGGGTTCATCCATATCTACAAATTCAACATAAAAGGAAGGTTCCACACAACCTTCAACGATTTGTTGAACTTAGTGTGATATTAATATGATTAAGAATCATTACGGTCGTATGGTGGGACTTCATTTTAAGCTTGTACATCGGTAAATTATTTTAATGTTAATCACGATGGTTCATCTTTAACATCCAGTTGCTCGAAAGGCGATGCTCCCGGTGACCATCTGAATCATGCTAAGGACCAAACATCTGATTTTATGCTGACTCCAGGATTTCCTTGGCGATCTATTGAATTGAAAAGTGAATGTATATAGATAATAAAGTCATTTACAATTGCGACCGCGATCTTGTCGAGTATATCGTCAGGTATCGTTCCTAAACATAGGGTAAAACTTGTCTGTACCTTTCTTACAAAACCAAACGTCACCCTCGCGAATCAAAGTTCCAGTGGCTGTTTAATGCCATGATTGTTTGGCACGCATTTACTATTCGCGGCCAAGTTTTTGCTACAAAAGGTTCAACCGAACCAACCGGAAGTGAACTATAGTTTACACTTGTAACATTAAAATTCCTTAAAAACAACAACGTAAAACGTATGATCATACGTCTTTAAAATATTTTGTTTTAATATATTTACAAGCACAGCAGCAGCTCACAATTAGTTTAATGATAATCATGTTTAAAAAAATTGAATAGCGATAGTTTGATCACAGATTACATTTGTCAAACCAATAGTTTCATTATTACAGAGATAATTAATTCCAATTTTAACAGCGCTTATAGAAATCGCCTGTAAACCATTTGTGACCTTTCAATATGAATCTATTAGAATAAATGGCAATTATACAAAAATAGTTTCCTCATTCTCAACATTATTTACTATTCGCGTAATTTCTCCTGCACTCGGGATAGCTATTTTTACCTGATAATCCTAGCGTGTGTGAAATACTTTGCCAAGCTGCATTCCTTTTGACGGCATTTCGATAGTATTTATTGCCTTTATCATATAGGCACGGAAAATCTTTTACTAAAGCGGCGATGCGCTTTTTTCCTCTCCACCTTACTTTTTTTGCCGGGGGGGTAGCCAACTTCGGTTTACTTCCGTAGATTTCCAGAACGGTAATATTTGATCATGCAAAATCATACATCTTCCAAAACTTCTATTTTTACTTCTGAATGAAATAACCCGAGGTTGCAAATTAAAAACCGGAAATTTCACCGGAAATCGGTTCACAGCACTGTAACCTGCAAAATTCGCTGCCCGAAACGCAAGGCAGTATCTGCAAAATCCGAAAATTTTCGCTTTTCGAGAAAAAACTTCGATCTCCACTTCGCTTCCAATCTTCGCAACACGTCACAAGAATGGTTTGAGGCATTCGGAATGGAACGTCCGACGTGAACAGCGACGCGAACAGATGTTCACTAGCGCATTTACACTTCCAATGATGTGTGGTGAATTTAATTTCGCGATGGTTTCACTGTCAAATTTTATTGCTTCTTCGGAAACTGAATAATTCGTAACATTTCAGAATATATGAAATGTGTATATTTTTCCTAATGCAGAATCTGTTTCTCCATCATCCAAGTGTGCTTTGGGCAACATACGCGTGCGGATGAGCAAGTTATTCCTACATCAAATTTGGTTCACGTTCACGTTCGCTGAAGGTGTAAAACGACCTTAACAAGGAATCGTAAATAATTTTTATTTTACCTCTCCGTTAAGGCGGAACCGAAAGTGGCTAACGTTATTGTGTTAGTGCGACAAACACTGTACTGTACATCTCATGTGTTCGTCAAAACCCTAAACGTTTATTTGAATATTGTATCAGTATTGGTAATATATGTCAAATAGCGGAGCTTGCAAACATAAACAGCTGATCCGCAGCCAACCGCACTGACTACAAACATCGCGAAAAAGGGTTTGTTTTCTTTATCAAGGCATTCCGATTCAATCAAAATTAACAGCAGCAACTGAATAATGCGTAGGATCACTAAGATGTTTAATTAATCCGCTTGCATCGGATTGCGTTTTTGATTCCTGCGTTTGCGTTTTGTTTGTTTACTTCACTCTAAGCTCATCGATGCGGCGAAAGTTGAAAGCTCTTTAAAAGCTCATTGATGTGACGAAAGTTTGATACTGTGTTGCTGCTTTTCCGAAAATCGCTAGTTCAACGAAATATGTGCGCAACCAAATATCTATTAACTAATTCCTGATTATACGTTTTATGAACACTTAATGATCTATATGATCAATTAAATTTATTTTCCATTAGCAATTATGTTTTGCTGAGCGTTTATTGAGACATAGCAGATCGATAAATTGAAATACAAGTTTTAGGAAATTATAACAGTACTGGAAGCACTGATTACGTGGCGAAAGCGTGCTCTGCCAATACAGATGCATTTTTAAGGCACAAAACAATACATGCTTCGAATGGTAGCCATTTACCCAGCCATCTTTGAGCCACTTTCGGTTTCCCCTTAATTTGCTGATTAATTAGTGCAAAAAGAACTATTTCTATATTTTTTGACGACTGGCCAGTGGCCTAGTTCAGTTAGTCTGAAATCATCATGTGAGATTTACTCTGTAGTGCCAATTTTTATCTGTATTTCCGAGATACGTGAAGTGGATATTTGGTTCGAGTGAATCAAAGCTGGCGTTGCCAGCGGTCGCCCGAAGAACATCGTAACAATACACAGCTAAGTGATGACATCTGTGATATGCGGAGCGTGTTCGCTGAAGGTAGCAAATGAAAATGACAGAGTATATTGTTTTGGAGGCTGTGACAGAATACTGCATATCAAATGCTCTGACTTGGAGTCCTCTGCTATTACTGCATTGAGTGAGAATGTAGCACTGAAATTTATTTGTTTCGGTTGTCGTAAGAAACAAGTCAGCTTGAATGATATCCAGAAAAAATGTAACGAATTGCTCGACTGTCTGACTAACGCGCATAAATTGAATGACAACATCTGTAGACAAATTTCTGCTAATGTTTTGCAAGAAACGTCAACCTTTCTCGATAACAAGCTGAAAGCCTTCGAACGCAGATTTAGTGACCAATTGACAGACAAACTGACTGCTATCCTAAAAAATGAAACCGTTGCTGCTGACGATGTTACGGATAAACCATCTCAACGCTTCTACGCGGCTGTTACCCGCTCGCATCTAAACATTCCGTCGACGTCATCGAAGCGAAAATCCGACAGCACGCCTACATTTGACCAGCCAAGCAAGAAAAGATCAAATCATGGCCCTTCAGCTCTTATCGAAGGAGGTTTACTTCGTTCAGGTAAACGTCGCATCGCCAGTGCCCCCGACCACGATAAACACTGTGATTCGGAAAACAATGAACCCGACGTGCAAGAGTGCCCAGCTGCTTCTGTCCCTTCAGCCAAATCTAAACGAGTCACAAAAATTGAACAGTCAGTGCGTATTAAACCGAAAACTGCTCAGAATGCAGAGGCGACTCGTCGTGATATTTGCAACGAGCTCGATCCTTTCCATAAAGGAGGCTTACTTCACGCCAAATGGTGAAGCTGTGCTGACATGCGATTCACCGGCTTCATCAGCAAAGCTTTTAGAAACTGCAAGTAATTCGCTACACTGAATTTTTGGCTACACTGAAGAACTTGACGAAAATAGAAAATTGATAGTCAAACTGCGCAAACAGAACGATATACCCGATGCGGCCGAATTGAAAGTCATTCGAGCGAAGTCCGATTTTGCGATTGTTGAGACCGATTCTAAAACTTTCCACAGCTTGACCGCGTAAACATCGGTTGGGAAAAATGTAGAGTCACGGAATACGTCGATGTACTTCGCTGCTACCGCTGCTCCGAATATGGACACATTGCAGCTCTATGCACAAAGCCAGTATGTTGCCCCAAATGTGCCGAACAACATGAGCGAAAAGATTGTACCTCCGTTTTCGATAAATGTGTAAACTGCAATATTGCAAATTCTACAAATCTACAAAATGATACCGTACTGCTTAACATCAATCATCCCGCTTGGAGCTCGCAATGTCCAATTCACCAGCAAAGAATTAAAAAAAAGCGACAACGTATTGATTATTCATCGTAGCAACGAGCACCAGACTGTCCAGAAGGGCCAGCAGCCTATTGTTCCTACAATTCCATGCACGTGATTGACATCTCTTACAAAGGCAATAACGTTTTAGAGTCAATGACAACTCCTGCTCTGTCAGGTAAAAATGCTTACAGTATATGTCCCGTTGAGGCTAGGAAAGATACCGCACCCCTTGTCAAAATCTTCGACTTCCAGTTACGTGACAGCGCATTCATAAATAGTGGATCGGATCATCCCCGCACGCTTGAAAATTTACATTACGCATCTCTCTCCCCGCACTGCTCGTCAGGCGACCAGCAAACAGCAATTGTCGGAGTAAATGAGCCAGATGAGTTCCCTGCTCTGTCAGGTAATGAATTGCACAGTATATGTCCTGTCGTGGCTAGGTCGGATTCTGCACCTCTTCTCAGTAATGTAAATTTCCAGCCCAATAACACCAGAATTTCATATCGTCGGCGTAAATAAGGATTTTTATATTCTTGAGAACGAATGAGATAACATTAACGAATAAAATAAACAATAACGGTCCTAAATGAGACCCTTGAGGGACTCCAGAAGTGACTTGAATGGGATTAGATGTTTTTCCTTTAAATTTAACAATTTGCTGGCGGTATGTGAGATATGATTCGATCCATATTAAAAGTTCTTGATGTTGTTATTGCTGAGGCCAGAGGGGCCTCAGCTAAGTCCACCCCAGGTTCCTGGTCGAACCACTGGGAACCGTGTAGGGGCTGGGCTCTCACGGCCTCTTCTCTGGCTAGCTCAGCTGTGAGGAACACGAAGGCTCTCAGAGTCGGCTCCGGGTCTACTTTTCGATCAAGGAATCAAAATCACTCTACTTACTGTTCATACAACTAATTTTTATTAATTAACCTTATAAACTCACTGTACTTTTCTTCTTTCTCTGCGGGGTCGGCCGACCATTCACTTGATGATGACAAATTCTCGATGACAAACTGCGAACTCCGAATGTTGTGTGGGATCGGGCAGCAGCTTCAGGTATACCCAGGCCCGTCACGGCCTCTAGCGCGAGTGCACGTGACCTCGAAGGCGGGGTGGGACTGCTGGCCTTACAAAGGTGTTTGTATTCTGCGGGATTTCGGCTTCGTATTAACCCAGGCCCGTCACCGCCTCCGGCTGGAGTGCGAGTGACCTCACAGGCGGGGTTTGACTGCGGTTGCGGGGTAAGTTTTCCCGGTGGTACTAGAATCGTTGCTGTATCCAAGCCCGTCACCGCCTCTGGCATGAGCGCGTGTGACCTCGAAGGCAGGGATCGTCCGCGGTTGCGGGAGGTTATACTTGATCGCTTAGCGGCGGGCCGCTAAATGGCACTGGCACACACATGGGCACTATTCGGCCTACGACACCGGTCCAATACCTGTACCGGTCGCCTCGTGGCTAATCTCGCGGCTGTTGCTCTAAAGCATTAATGGGCCCTGTTGCGTGCGAATTAATGAAATAGTGGTCTTTTAGAATACGGTCTTGCAGGTTAGGGTTCGGCCTGCCCTATAATTCTCTTTTTATCCTACCTGACTGGGATTCTTTAATTTTCTTAACGGAATGTATTGCACTGTACTACTGATTTGACGTGCACTGTAGCACTTTGAAGATATCGAAATATAACGCAAGCTTAATAGGTAAAACTTGCTCTGTTCGCAACTCGATCCAAAATGATCGCCTATAACTTATCAGGGACAAGCCGGATCTTCTGATCGGTTCAGGATTTCATTCCACTGAACTCTTATGCGTTTTACTTTCGCCCTCTAGGTTTTGGTGCAGTTATGTTTGTCTTTCGTTAAGCACAGTGAGCTATTTTATCTTGCCTAATTTTAACCTCTTTTTAATTACTCGGAATGCTTAGTTTATTCTTATTTTGTCCCTAATGTATATATTTTAGTCTCTAATATTTTAGTTTTATTTATGTTTATTTTAATTTGTAACAACCTAATTTTAATATAATGTTAATCGCATACCCAACCTAACTCTAAGATTATATAAATCAAATTCATACTGAACTCTAGTATGCTGCTGGCTCATTGCGTTTTCTCCAATTATACCTAAGGGTATAGGGTAAAGATGCGAAACGGTAACAATGTATACCTATTTTTTGCAATTTGAAGAGAAGCATTGGTATATCAATACGATCAAAGGCTTTACTAAAGTCGGTATATAAGGCTTCAACGTAGTTTCCAATATCCATTGCGTTAAGCGAAAAGTTAACAAACTCCAGAAAATTTGTTGTGGTTGAGCGTCTTTTGTAGAAACCATGTTGTGTATGAGTAATTCTATTTTTTATTTGCGAGAATACCTTCTTATTGACAATTGCTTCAAAAAGTTTTGGAATACAAGAGATAATTGCAATACCCCTATAATTACGGATATCAGATTTCTTACCAGCTTTAAACACAGGCACTAAGAAAGATCTTTTCCAGATGCTTGGGAAAATTCCAGATTGAAGGGACATATTAAAAAGCCAGAATAGTGGAGTAGCTAGCTCTGTTGCTAGTTTTCTTATGAATGCTGGAGGTAAACCGTCTGGCCCGGGGCCTTTGGAGGAATCTAATGTTTCTAAGGCGTCTAATATTTCTAATACACTAACTTGTCTAACGTTTACGTCATTTGAGGATTCTGGAAAATGTGTAAAGTAGCCGTAATCGCGATCCTCTTCTGTGAATGTACCATAGATATCTCGGAAGAAAGTGGCAAAAAGGTCGCAAATTTCTTCTATGTTATCTGTGGTTTTTTCGTCCAAATCCATTCTAGGTGGAAAGTTTTCTGATTTTAATTTTGATTTTACATAGTTGAAAAAGTTTTTTGGTTTTGATTTTATCTCACGCTCGGTTTTTTGTATATACTCGTCAAAAGCAACATTTATTGCTTGGTTTAGTTGATCAAAGAGATCAAGATAATTTGCTAAGTTATTGTCATTGTTATAGTTTTTGTATGCTTTGTGTGCCTTTTGCTTGCGATTATAAAAAATCGCAAAAAATATAAAAATTATAAAAATTTTTTATTTGACTGTTGTACCATATAGGATGCTTTGAATGAGCCTGACGTCTTCTTTGTTTCATAGGAACTTCGTCTTTTAATATTTCAAATATGAGCTTATAGAAGGCTTCGACAGCCATTTCTACATTGTTTTCATTTCGAAATACATGTTGCCAATTGATATTGTGAATCCTTTGTTTTATGTTCCCATAATTTGCGGACTGAAAGTCCGATACTTTTTCATATTCGCACTCGTAGGGTCGCAGATTTTCATGTATAAATAACGAATATTCGATGGCGGTATGAAATACCTCGTTTTTCCATAATGGAATTTGCGATTCAGTGACGCAGAAGTCTTCTCCTATGTTAGTAAACAATAAGTCTAAGTAGCAATCTTGCCTATTCTTTATGTGATTAATCTGATAAAGGCCCAAGTTGGCAGATTTGTCAAATATTAATTGCAAGGTTTCGTTTTCACCAACGACTGGGAGAAGAATGCTCTCGTTGTCAATGTCTGTAATGAAGTCAAGATTGCGTTGGTTGAAATCTCCGTATATGTGAAGCTTTATTTCAGGAGAGAGCTCAGATAAGACATTTTCCGCGACTTCAAAAAACTTTTCATAGTTTTCTTTACGTGCATTGTTTGGAGGAAAATAGACGGACGCAAAGACATGTGTCTCACCAGCTATTCGTGCTTTCGCCCATACATGTTCAAATTCGGTAAATGATGGAGTGATTATGATGTCTGAGTCTAGCTCTGATAGAATAGCAATTAATACACCGCCACCTGATTTCATTTCAGACAATTGATAATTACGATCATTTCTATAGACATTATATCTATTACCATAAACTTCCTCGCTATGTACACTATCATCCCAACTAGTTTCGGTTACAAGAATTATAGAAAAGGAGCAACATAAGATATTCTTTTGAATTTCATTAATTTTGTGAGCACTTCGCATGCGGTTTAGATTTTGGCAGTATACCGAAACTTCAGTTACCGTAGAATAATTAAGCGAAGAAGTTGATGGGGTTTCAATGATTAAATTATTTGGCATATTTTCCAAGCAATGTTTGGAATGAGTATTAAGGGGGCACAGTACTTTTTACACCATATTTTTGCCTTATTTCAAATATTTTTTTCTCGATAACGCGAAAAGCGAATCAATTCGGGTTTTTTGCATTCAAAACATTGCACTTTATACTAATATTTACAATTTTGTTTGAATATGTGAACCTCTTCCCCTCTCCCCTACGGCTCCTTGAACATGATCATTCGAAAAAAACATGATTTACGGTACCATGGATTGGCGCTGGGGGGCTTATCCGATTTGAAAAATTCCAAAACGACATGAAACTATATTAAATTATCTCGTGTTTGACCCATCCTTTTTTTAAAATTCGAACACATTACAAAATGGCGGACATTCAAACATAAAAGTAACGTTTTTAGTCGAAAAAATTGACTTTAAACATTTCTAAAAAATACAAAAATTGTAATATCAAAAAAAGGATGGGTCAAACACTAGATAATTTTGTTGGCTTTAAAACAAAAGAAGAATCATGAGAATTGCTTGAGCCGTTCTTGAGATATTTATGGTACCGACTTTCAAAACCTGGTTTCGAGAAAAACGACGTTGAAGTTTTTATTCGCTGTGTAATCGCTCCAGACATGCGCGGTACAAATAGCTGTAACTATGTCAATTTTTGGAATTCATCGAAATGACTTGAAGCACGTATGGTCAAAATGTTAATCTTTCGAAATCTATACCTATAAAGAAGGATTTCTGTCTGTCTGTCTGTCTGTCTGTCTGTCTGTCTGTCTGTCTGTCTGTCTGTCTGTCTGTCTGTCTGTCTGTCTGTCTGTCTGTCTGTCTGTCTGTCTGTCTGTCTGTCTGTCTGTCTGTCTGTCTGTCTGTCTGTCTGTCTGTCTGTCTGTCTGTCTGTCTGTCTGTCTGTCTGTCTGTCTGTCTGTCTGTCTGTCTGTCTGTCTGTCTGTCTGTCTGTCTGTCTGTCTGTCTGTCTGTCTGTCTGTCTGTCTGTCTGTCTGTCTGTCTGTCTGTCTGTCTGTCTGTCTGTCTGTCTGTCTGTCTGTCTGTCTGTCTGTCTGTCTGTCTGTCTGTCTGTCTGTCTGTCTGTCTGTCTGTCTGTCTGTCTGTCTGTCTGTCTGTCTGTCTGTCTGTCTGTCTGTCTGTCTGTCTGTCTGTCTGTCTGTCTGTCTGTCTGTCTGTCTGTCTGTCTGTCTGTCTGTCTGTCTGTCTGTCTGTCTGTCTGTCTGTCTGTCTGTCTGTCTGTCTGTCTGTCTGTCTGTCTGTCTGTCTGTCTGTCTGTCTGTCTGTCTGTCTGTCTGTCTGTCTGTCTGTCTGTCTGTCTGTCTGTCTGTCTGTCTGTCTGTCTGTCTGTCTGTCTGTCTGTCTGTCTGTCTGTCTGTCTGTCTGTCTGTCTGTCTGTCTGTCTGTCTGTCTGTCTGTCTGTCTGTCTGTCTGTCTGTCTGTCTGTCTGTCTGTCTGTCTGTCTGTCTGTCTGTCTGTCTGTCTGTCTGTCTGTCTGTCTGTCTGTCTGTCTGTCTGTCTGTCTGTCTGTCTGTCTGTCTGTCTGTCTGTCTGTCTGTCTGTCTGTCTGTCTGTCTGTCTGTCTGTCTGTCTGTCTGTCTGTCTGTCTGTCTGTCTGTCTGTCTGTCTGTCTGTCTGTCTGTCTGTCTGTCTGTCTGTCTGTCTGTCTGTCTGTCTGTCTGTCTGTCTGTCTGTCTGTCTGTCTGTCTGTCTGTCTGTCTGTCTGTCTGTCTGTCTGTCTGTCTGTCTGTCTGTCTGTCTGTCTGTCTGTCTGTCTGTCTGTCTGTCTGTCTGTCTGTCTGTCTGTCTGTCTGTCTGTCTGTCTGTCTGTCTGTCTGTCTGTCTGTCTGTCTGTCTGTCTGTCTGTCTGTCTGTCTGTCTGTCTGTCTGTCTGTCTGTCTGTCTGTCTGTCTGTCTGTCTGTCTGTCTGTCTGTCTGTCTGTCTGTCTGTCTGTCTGTCTGTCTGTCTGTCTGTCTGTCTGTCTGTCTGTCTGTCTGTCTGTCTGTCTGTCTGTCTGTCTGTCTGTCTGTCTGTCTGTCTGTCTGTCTGTCTGTCTGTCTGTCTGTCTGTCTGTCTGTCTGTCTGTCTGTCTGTCTGTCTGTCTGTCTGTCTGTCTGTCTGTCTGTCTGTCTGTCTGTCTGTCTGTCTGTCTGTCTGTCTGTCTGTCTGTCTGTCTGTCTGTCTGTCTGTCTGTCTGTCTGTCTGTCTGTCTGTCTGTCTGTCTGTCTGTCTGTCTGTCTGTCTGTCTGTCTGTCTGTCTGTCTGTCTGTCTGTCTGTCTGTCTGTCTGTCTGTCTGTCTGTCTGTCTGTCTGTCTGTCTGTCTGTCTGTCTGTCTGTCTGTCTGTCTGTCTGTCTGTCTGTCTGTCTGTCTGTCTGTCTGTCTGTCTGTCTGTCTGTCTGTCTGTCTGTCTGTCTGTCTGTCTGTCTGTCTGTCTGTCTGTCTGTCTGTCTGTCTGTCTGTCTGTCTGTCTGTCTGTCTGTCTGTCTGTCTGTCTGTCTGTCTGTCTGTCTGTCTGTCTGTCTGTCTGTCTGTCTGTCTGTCTGTCTGTCTGTCTGTCTGTCTGTCTGTCTGTCTGTCTGTCTGTCTGTCTGTCTGTCTGTCTGTCTGTCTGTCTGTCTGTCTGTCTGTCTGTCTGTCTGTCTGTCTGTCTGTCTGTCTGTCTGTCTGTCTGTCTGTCTGTCTGTCTGTCTGTCTGTCTGTCTGTCTGTCTGTCTGTCTGTCTGTCTGTCTGTCTGTCTGTCTGTCTGTCTGTCTGTCTGTCTGTCTGTCTGTCTGTCTGTCTGTCTGTCTGTCTGTCTGTCTGTCTGTCTGTCTGTCTGTCTGTCTGTCTGTCTGTCTGTCTGTCTGTCTGTCTGTCTGTCTGTCTGTCTGTCTGTCTGTCTGTCTGTCTGTCTGTCTGTCTGTCTGTCTGTCTGTCTGTCTGTCTGTCTGTCTGTCTGTCTGTCTGTCTGTCTGTCTGTCTGTCTGTCTGTCTGTCTGTCTGTCTGTCTGTCTGTCTGTCTGTCTGTCTGTCTGTCTGTCTGTCTGTCTGTCTGTCTGTCTGTCTGTCTGTCTGTCTGTCTGTCTGTCTGTCTGTCTGTCTGTCTGTCTGTCTGTCTGTCTGTCTGTCTGTCTGTCTGTCTGTCTGTCTGTCTGTCTGTCTGTCTGTCTGTCTGTCTGTCTGTCTGTCTGTCTGTCTGTCTGTCTGTCTGTCTGTCTGTCTGTCTGTCTGTCTGTCTGTCTGTCTGTCTGTCTGTCTGTCTGTCTGTCTGTCTGTCTGTCTGTCTGTCTGTCTGTCTGTCTGTCTGTCTGTCTGTCTGTCTGTCTGTCTGTCTGTCTGTCTGTCTGTCTGTCTGTCTGTCTGTCTGTCTGTCTGTCTGTCTGTCTGTCTGTCTGTCTGTCTGTCTGTCTGTCTGTCTGTCTGTCTGTCTGTCTGTCTGTCTGTCTGTCTGTCTGTCTGTCTGTCTGTCTGTCTGTCTGTCTGTCTGTCTGTCTGTCTGTCTGTCTGTCTGTCTGTCTGTCTGTCTGTCTGTCTGTCTGTCTGTCTGTCTGTCTGTCTGTCTGTCTGTCTGTCTGTCTGTCTGTCTGTCTGTCTGTCTGTCTGTCTGTCTGTCTGTCTGTCTGTCTGTCTGTCTGTCTGTCTGTCTGTCTGTCTGTCTGTCTGTCTGTCTGTCTGTCTGTCTGTCTGTCTGTCTGTCTGTCTGTCTGTCTGTCTGTCTGTCTGTCTGTCTGTCTGTCTGTCTGTCTGTCTGTCTGTCTGTCTGTCTGTCTGTCTGTCTGTCTGTCTGTCTGTCTGTCTGTCTGTCTGTCTGTCTGTCTGTCTGTCTGTCTGTCTGTCTGTCTGTCTGTCTGTCTGTCTGTCTGTCTGTCTGTCTGTCTGTCTGTCTGTCTGTCTGTCTGTCTGTCTGTCTGTCTGTCTGTCTGTCTGTCTGTCTGTCTGTCTGTCTGTCTGTCTGTCTGTCTGTCTGTCTGTCTGTCTGTCTGTCTGTCTGTCTGTCTGTCTGTCTGTCTGTCTGTCTGTCTGTCTGTCTGTCTGTCTGTCTGTCTGTCTGTCTGTCTGTCTGTCTGTCTGTCTGTCTGTCTGTCTGTCTGTCTGTCTGTCTGTCTGTCTGTCTGTCTGTCTGTCTGTCTGTCTGTCTGTCTGTCTGTCTGTCTGTCTGTCTGTCTGTCTGTCTGTCTGTCTGTCTGTCTGTCTGTCTGTCTGTCTGTCTGTCTGTCTGTCTGTCTGTCTGTCTGTCTGTCTGTCTGTCTGTCTGTCTGTCTGTCTGTCTGTCTGTCTGTCTGTCTGTCTGTCTGTCTGTCTGTCTGTCTGTCTGTCTGTCTGTCTGTCTGTCTGTCTGTCCGTATGTTCCTTATAGAATCGAAAACTACTGAACCAATCGGCATGAAAATATGCATGTAGAGGTTTTTTGGGGCCAGGAAAGGTTTTAGTGATGGTTAGAAACCCCTCCCCCACTAAGAGGGGGGGTTCCCATACAAATGAAACACAAATTTCTGCATAACTCGACAACTAATCAAGCAAATAGAACAAAATTTGGCATGTGGGTGTTTTCGGTGACAAGAATTTATTCTATGGTAAATTGAGACCCCTCACCTCTTTATTAGGGGAATTATAACTCCTCTCCTCTTTAAAAGGGGGGGCTTCCATACAAATTTCCTCATAACTCGAGAACTAATCAAGCAAATGGAACCAAATTTGGCATGTGAAGGTTTTTGAGGGCAACAATATTTTCTATAGTAAATAAAGACCCCTCCCCACTTTAAGAGGGGGGGGGCTCCTGTACCAAAGAAACACAATTTGACTCAAAACTCGAGAAGTAATTAAGCAAATGGAACCAAATTTGGCATGTGGGTGTTTTTGGAGACAAAAATTTTTTCTGTGATGAATTGGGACCCCTCCCCGTTTTAGGAGGGTGGGATCCTATACACATGATATACAAATTTCCTCATAACTGAAGAACTAATCAAGCAAATGGAACAAAATTTGGCACGTGAAAGTTTTCGAGGGCATGAATATTTTCTATGGTGAATAAGGACCCTTCCCCACTTTAAGAGGGGGGGCTCCTATACAAACGAAATACAAATTTCATCATAACTCGAGAACTAATCAAGCAAATGGAACCAAATTTGACACGTGGGTGTTTTGGACCCCTCCTCACTTTAGGAGGGAAGGGTTCCTATACAAATGAAATACAAATTTCCTCATAACTCGAGAGCTAATCAAGCAAATGAAACCAAATTTGGCATTTGAAAGTTTTCGATGGGAAAATTATTTTCTATAGTGAATTAGAACCCCTCCCAACTTTAAGAGGGGGGGCTCCTAGACAAACGAAATACAAATTTCCTCATAACTCGAGAAATAATCAAGCAAATGGAACCAAATTTGGCACGTGGGTGTTTTTGGAGACAAAATTTTTTTCTATGATGAATTGGGACCCCTACCCACTTTAAAAGGGGGGGCTCCTATACATTTGAAATTCAAATTTCCTCATAACTCGAGAACTAATCAAGCAAATAGAACCAAATTTGGCATGTGGAGGTTTCTGGAGGAAAAAATATTTTCTATGGTGAATTAGGACCCCTCCCAACTTTAAGAGGGGGTGCTTCTTCACAAATAAAATACAAATTTCGTCATAATTCGAGAACTAATCAAGCAAATGGAACCATATTTGGCATGTGGGTGTTTTTGGAGGCAACCATTTTTTCTATGATGAATTAGGACCCCTTACCTTCTTAAGAAGGGGGCTCTCATACAAACGAAATACAAATTTCCTCATAACTCTAGAACTAATCAAGCAAATGGAACCAAATATATCATGTGGGTGTTTTTGTAGGCAAGAATATTTTCTGTGGTATATTTTCTATGGATTTCCCCACTTTAAGAAAGGGGGGGGGGGCTCCTATACAAATGAAAAACAAATTTCCTCATAACTCGAGAACTGATCAAGCAAATGGAACCAAATTTGACATGTAAGTGGGTTTGGACGCAAGATTTTTTTTCTATGGTGAATTGAGACCCCTCTCTTCTTTAGAAAGCGAGTTATGGCCCATCTCCCCTTTAAGAGGGTGGGCTTCCATACAAATGAAATGCAAATTTCCTCTTATCTCGAGAACTAATCAATCAAATGGAACCAAATTTGGCATGTGGGAGTTTTAGATGGCAGAAATTTTTTCTATGGTGAATTACGACCCCTTCCCCTTTTAAGAGGGGAGCTCCCATACAAATGAAATTCAAATTTCCTTATAACTTGAGAACTAATCAAGAAAATGGAACCAAATTTGGCAAGTGGGAGATTTTGGAGTCTTGAATTTATTTTACGATAGTTAGAGACCTCTCACCCCTGTGGTAGGGGGATATGGACTCTCATACAAATAAAACAGAAATTTTTGCGAAGCTCAAAATCTAATCAAACTCGAGAAATTCGAGACTCTTCCATACAACATTAGTCAATACAAGACCACAAAAACTATCTATAGTAACACTAGATCAATCAGGACGAGAGAGCAATTTTAAGAGGGGCGTAAGAGGGGGGGGGGCTCCTATACAAATGAAAAAAATTTCCTCAAAACTCGAGAACTAATCAAACGAATGGAAGGATGGAACCAAATTTGACATGTGGTGGTTTCAGAAGGCAGGATTTTTTTGCTACGGTGTACTGAGACCTCTTCTCCTTCTAGGAGGAGGGCTCCCGTACAAATGAAATACAAATTTCCTCAAAACACTAGAACTAATCAAACAAATGAAACCAAATTTAGAATGTAGGGGTTTCAGAAGGGAAGAATTTTTTCTATGCTAAATTGAGACCCCTCCCCTCTTTAGGAGGGGGGGGCTCCCATACAACAATATACAAATTTCCTCATAACTCGAGAACTAATCAAGCAAAAGGAACCAAAATTGGCATGTGGGGGTTTTTGGAGGATGTTTTTCTATGGTGTACTGAGACCCCTTCTTCTTCTAAGAGGGCTCCCATACAAATGAAATACAAATTTTCTCATAACTTTAGAACTAATCACGCAAATAGAACCAAATTTGGCATGTGGGGGTTTTAGAAGGAAGGATTTTTTATATGGTATAATGAGACCCATTTGTCTTGTAACAGGGGGAGGGGGAAGTTTTTCTATGGTGGATTAGAACCTTTGCTTTCTTTAAGAAGAGAGATCCCATACAAATGAAATACAAGTTTCTTCATAACTCGAGAACTAATCAAGCAAATGGCACCAAATTTGGCATTGTCGGGGTTTTGTAAGCATGAATTTATGTTGAATTTATTTATTTTATGATGGTTTGAGACCCCTCAGCCCTGTGGTATGAAGATAAGGACTTTCATACAAATAAAACAGAAATTGGTCATTCATTACCAGTTCAACCTTTATGATGCATGTGATAGTGATTTTTAAAAGAAATTTCTATGTCTCAAATGTTGCAGGCGTTGTAGTTATGAACCCCCGTCCACGTATTTTCAAAGCCACCATTGCATTAAATGAAGAATTGAATCTGAATATTTCGCTCTTCTCTTTTAAACATTCACTTAAACAATGGCACTCACAGATTCTTATATATACATATACATGCCAGAAATTGCAGTTTACATTAGTCTTTGATCTGATGATCCGATATAGTCCTACGTCACCCTTTCGTACAACCCTTAGGGCTGTATACCTTGTAGTTTTTTAAACTGAAAAAGTACTATGCCCCCTTAATAGTAGCGTGGTTATCAAACATATTTACCGAACTATGACTTATTCCATCAAAAACACGAGTGTTGCTGCAGGCAAGCCATACAATGTGTAGCAGAAGAATTAGATGCCATCGGTCGTTGCGGTTCATCATTTGTTGTGTAAGGGTTGAGCGTTTCTCCCCGCTGAAATTGTATTGCAGGTCTCAAAGGTGGTCCAGAAAAGTGATGTGTTGTGGATGATCGAAAGAAATATAGCTGTTATTCCTGTTGTTGTTGTAATTATTGCTGTTGATATTGTTGTTATTCCTGTAGTTGTTGTTGTAGTTGTTATTCCTATTGCTGTTATTGTTATTCCTGTTGCTGTTATTTCTGTTGTAATTGTTGTTGTTGTAATTTCTGTTGTAATTGTTGTTGTTATTTCTGTTGTAATTGTTGTTGTTAATATTTCTACGGTTGTTGATATTAGTCCGGTTACTATTACTGTTATAGTTATTTAATCTGTTATGATTGTGACTCCTGTTGTTGTTGTTGTTGTTGATGTAGTTGTTGTTCATAGTAGCACGTAGTTGACATTGAGAGCGCTTCTTCCGATTTCGCCACGCCTTGAATTCCTTAAGTTCCTGCATTTCGCGTCGTTTTATTTTTTCATCGTATTTCCTCCAGTCAGCAGACCAACGCTTTGTAGAACCAATGAATCGCCATCCCGAATAATCCTTGCCATTATCATTATTCAATTCCTCAGCTATGCTAAGAGCGGGTGCATGTTGGGGGGATTCTAATTGAGTAACTTTTTCCGATAAATTGTGTATCGCACCCATAATCTCTGCTGCTGGCCAATTATATAACATGTCAGCAGAGACGGCACCATCATTTATTACATTAGACGTAGTTGAAATCGATTTAATTTCTTCGCTGATCAGTTTCAAGTCAGCTGAAATTGATGACGTCATTGTTTGTAACGTAGCAGCTATGTTATCGTTGAATGTTTGCATCGCTATTCTTCGCTGATCAGTTTCAAGTCAGCTGAAATTGATGACGTCATTGTTTGTAACGTAGCAGCTATGTTATCGTTGAATGTTTGCATCGCTATTTCCATGATATAGGTCACATGGTTTTTAATCGACGCAGCATTACCAGCTGTGTTTCTGCCGGCCGCCAGCTCTTTTTTAACGTCAGCGATTTGTGTTTCAATGCGCTCGATCGTTTCATGTATGGCGCATACATTGTTTTGCTGTGTTGTTCGATAAATCACTTCGGAGTGATTATTAATTACTTCAACTAACTGGGCTTGTTCCGCAGTTAGCGATTTCAGATCTATAGCGACATTTATTAGTGTTTGGCAAGAACTGCAGCACGGCAGTATATATGCCAGTGGGTCGATCTTTCTGTCTCGTTTGCGTAGGGATCCTCGCTGAACTGTAACTCCGGCACAGGCGGCATGAAATGATCGTGTGCATCCGACACATGTCAACATTACTGAATCTACGGCAGAATCCGCCAAACAAATCTCACAATTCATGTTCACAAAACTAAACTGTAAATCTAGCACAAACAAAACGAACAAAATTAATACGTGTCAAGCGCGAAAAGTAACGCGAGCAAATTTAAATACGTCTACACTGTTCAACGACTGGACTGGAAAAGATCGGCAGCTTTGCGAAAATATACAAATAGGCGTAATCCTGTAACAAAGCATGATTTTTGTCGTGTCAGCAACGAGTTTCGCACATGCAATCGTCATCTTTATTCCTGCTACGTTAAGCGCGTGCAGGATGGCTTAAGAAAGAATCCGAAACACTTTTGGTCGTTCGTCAATGAAAAGCGTAAACATACTGGACTGCCATCAAGCATGTTTCTTGGAAATTTGGCATCTGACAACCAACAAACTATCTGTGATCTGTTTGCGAGACACTTTTCCAGCGTGTTTAATTCAACCCCGGCCACACTTTGTCAAATTAATAATACAATACGTAATGTTCCTGAAAATTTATTTAATATTAGCTGTATTGAATTCTGTGAATCTGATATTAAGGCTGGTCTTTCAAAGCTAAAAACATCCTGTAAAGCAGGCCCCGATGGAATACCATCAGTAGTTTTAAAGAAATGTGCTGAAACGCTATGTAGACCCCTGCTATTAATTTGCAATATGTCTCTCCAACAAAATAAGTTCCCAGAGTGCTGGAAAAAATCGTTTATTTTTCCAGTATTTAAAAAGGGCGAAAAACGCAACGTTGAAAATTACCGGGGAATTACATCTTTATGCGCTGGTTCTAAATTGCTGGAGATTCTTGTGTATGAGCTTCTGTTTAGCAAAGTGAAATCTTACATTACGATGGAACAACACGGTTTTTTCCAAAGCGCTCTATTGACACAAACTTGCTGCAGTTTAGTTCGTTCTGTCTCCGTCATATGGAGAAGGCTTCTCAAGTCGATACATTATATACTGATCTCAAAGCAGCTTTCAATCGCATAGATCACCAAATTCTGCTACAGAAACTCAACTGGCTAGGGGCTTCTAATGAATTCGTCTGCTGGCTCCAGACATATCTGACGAACCGCAGCCTATCAGTAAAGCTTGATTCTACCGAATCGTTTAGTTTCTGCAACCAGTCCGGCATTCCACAGGGAAGTAATTTGGGACCACTACTTTTCATCATTTACTTCAATGATTTTTGTTTCGTTATCCCACCGGGATGCAAACTTCTATACGCGGATGATCTAAAAATTTTCCTAACTGTACGATCTGCAGAGGACTGTAAGCAATTACAAGAATTTATTAATCGATTTACGGACTGGTATCGTATGAACAACCTTACTATAAGCGTCAACAAATGTTCAGTGATCACCTTCACTAGAAGTAAAACGCCAATCCAGTATGATTGCAGGATCGAAGAATCTCTTCTTTAACGTGTTGTTAATGTCAAAGACCTGGGAGTAGAAATGGATTCAAAAAAGCTGACCTTCCAAAATCACTATTCCAGCATCATATCCAAAGCAAACCTAAACTTGGGGTTTATCATGCGCTTAGCTAAGGACTTCCGTGATCCGTACTGTCTGCGCGCCCTCTACTTTTCCTTAGTACGATCTATTTTGGACACCGCCTCCGTTGTATGGAGCCCATACACACGTCTCTGGAGTTTAAGAATCGAAGCTGTTCAACGGAGATTTTTAGGCATGCACTACGATTTCTCCCATGGTCTGATGCATCGAATCGTCCACCGTACGAAGACAGGTGTAAATTAATAAAGATGGACACCTTAATTAAAAGAAGAGATGCTTCGAGAGCTATTTTCGTAGCTAAGTTGTTGAAAAACGAAATAGACGCGCCAGAAATTTTATCGATGCTGAATAATAACATCGCACCTAGATCTCTAAGATCCCGAGAATTTTTACGACTAGAATTTCACCGTACTGTGTATGGAATGTATGAACCAGTCCAAGAAATGTGCCGCATATTTAACAGGGTTTATCATTTGTTCGATTTGCACCACTCATCAGACTATTTCAGACATAAAATATACCAGTGTGACATACTAGGTTAAGTTTGTATAATTTATATTTCTGTAATTGTATTTGTATATGCAAATGTTTAAAGTAAGCTTCTAGACGTGTTTGTTTGCAATTGTACTTGACCATGACAATCTATGTAATTTATATTTGTAAAGCTGTACCCAGTAGTGAAGCAAAAGATTATGGGTTTTTATGCCGATTTGAGAATGATCATAGTTGTCAACTCAAATCGGCTTTTCCCATACACTTCAAGTAGACTCTGTCCGTTGAAGTTAAATAAAGAAAATAAATGAATAAAAAAAATAACAAAAATATGTTTTAAATAACCTGTAACTTTTTGCTTCGTTTCGCTAACACTATTTAACTGCTCTGAGAATATTAATAGCCGATAAATGTTATAATTTGATTAATTCTGGTTCGAGCCACATAATTCTGATAAAACATTGGAGTTTAGATATTTATTACTTTTGTTTTAACTAAAATTATTTTTTGCGTAAGCTCGGGGCAAAATGCACACGTAGCAAACATGCTTTATTTACTTTGCTTCTTTTAAAAATTGATACGCAATTACGTTCAAATGTCTAAGTCTAGTCTAGTCTTCAGACTTCTGCCTTAGTATCAAAAATCACTTTGCACGCCTTTTTCACAAAAGTTTTCAGCATGATAGTTACAGAAACTTTTAACTGATGTTAATGAGATTATGCTCAGATTGTTTTTGATTGTTTATGATTATGATAAGATTGGTATTGGTGTTAAGCTTTAACAAGGAAAAACCACGATTTCCTTGAACGGTGCATATTACCCCGGGCTACCCTAATTTTTGATAGTTTATGTAGAACTCAAACTATATTTCTAGCCGGCTAATCTCATTAATTTAATTTTATAGAGGTAGTTATCAGCAAAATTTTTCTTTAAATCATTCGTTTATGCTTTGAAACAGGATTCGAACCAAGGCTACTGGGAAGACTGTGGTGGCTAAAACTCAATTTCAAAAACAAGCGCACCAACAAATGACATTCCCCAACAAAACTATTTTCGGAATGCATATTTTAACATAGTTTAACGATTTCAGAAAAGGATGCAAAGCTGTTTGTATAACTCTCTAACATGCAACCTCACAAAAATAATCGGATCAAGCTAATAATTTTTCCATGTAAAAAGCAGTAGGCTAAAGGATCCATATTTCACTAGTCTGATGAATCCATTCTTTTGGCGTATAATTGGTACACTTAAAAGACATCCCCATCGCATGCAATAAAATTATAGTTTAATTATAACTGGCTTTCCAAACACCAAACTTGAACTTTTAATTTGGGTGTCGCTTTCAATTTGCGTTGTAAATTGGAGGCACCTCTCTATAAATGACGTTTTGGTACCAGGGGTTCGTAAAAGTACATGTTTTTCTGGCAGTAGGTAAACATAATTAGTGTATCAACAAGTTACACACGATAACTACTTGTAATATTTGATAAACGGCATTAAACATACGAGTCGAAATGAAGGCGGCATTTCAGAGCACGCGGGGCAAGCGGGACCTATTAAAAATAAAGTGTTGCAGCCCAAAGCTTCCAATCTTAACCCATAAATGCGCAATGTTGTTGCTTTAAAACAACATAGTGAAAAACATCCCCAGAGTAAATTATGTTTACCGCCTTTAGATAAGTAAGTTTTCTTAATAAATGAATTTTTTCAGCGTGCGCATTTAAGGGTTAATACATTTTTTAGATGTATTACAGAACATTTTCAGTTCAATTACATAATATTTATATCGGTAAAATTTAGGGCTGTCTAACCGGTAGTACCGGTAGTACCGAAACCGGTAATACCGGCCAATTTTTGGATACCGAAATACCGGTTTTGGAAAGGCAAAAAACCGGTATTTCCGGTATTTTCTAATCTGCTTGTTTTTTCCAACTCCTTATTCGAATAAGAACTAAATTTGATAAAAGATTATAAAACTCTTAGAAAAACAACTTGGCGTTGATGCCGACGAGATTCTTCGACTACTAACAATGAAGAGAGTGCAATTGCGGGTCAAATTATTTTAGCTCTTGAACCCATTTAAGGCACAGTAGAGTAACTTTGCTGTAAAAATGTATCATTGTATGAGCCAGACGTCGCGTTTCAATTTATTTTTGAACAACTTGATATTCAAAAGCCACCGAAGCTATCAAATAACGAATTTAGGAAACAAGATCAGGGCCCAGAAACGTCACTTACAATAGTAAATTGCAGTGTTGGGCACCGCTAATTCGCTAACCAATTCAATTTGCTCGATAATCGCGGAAATTTCGCTAATCACTAATCGCAAACTGCAAATTAACAGTCACAGTTTATTTTTGAACATATCACAACAACTTACATTGTAATCTATCTAATTTATCTTTATTACATGGCTTTTCTTAATAAAACTAAGATCAAAACCTATAATAATGGATAAAATGCTCTACAGTTTATTAATTTCAAAATTAACAGCGGCAGTTCATTTGGAATTTCGGATCAGCAACAATTCGGCTAGTCTGAGTATAAATTATGAAGCCTAATTAGCGTTTCGCGATTTCCCGGTTAGCGAATTAGCGGTACCCAACACTGGTAAATTGTTATTCAACAATGAAGTAATGAAGCTTCAGTTTCAACAGAAGCAGCGCCGCTTCGTTTCAAAACTGGCTTCAATCAGCGTCATTGAAACGATTTTCACTCCATCATGACGACCGGTTTTAAAGTTTCATTTGTATTTCTCTATCAAATCTTCAGAAAAAGGTCAGCCTAGACTTTGAATGCAATTGAATTGATTTTGAGTAACATTTCCTACATTAATCTACTCAACACCGACAAATCGTGCATGACTGTTAATCGTCTCCATTTGACACAGTCAGTAGCTTCAGCTGAAGCTTGCTCGAAACGTTCTGTTCAACAAATTGAACTAGTCGCTTCATATATGAAACGAATGTAAGGGAGAGTTAGCTTCATTTATTTGTTTCGACGATGCCGGGCTCTGATCAGAATACAGGGATCTTTGCGCGTTTTGAGCATTCTTGCCAGCAAAGGATCTGCCAGGAAAGAATTTGGAATATTTTTCAAGTCTTTCGAGTGATACATTGATTACACAAGGAGATGAAATCACTATCTTCGAATAGTGGGATTGATAACAGAAAGAAAAGGTATTTGTGAACGATGATGAAGAGGATGACGTTATGCAGGAGTTCCGGTTTGGGGATGGAGAAAAAATTGTAGAGAGGCTGTAGGAGACCGGGACTTTAATTATGCTGGAAGCAACAATACAAGATATTTTGTAAATAATTAAAGGCGGATCTCCCTACTATAAATTTGAAGAAATGAAAGGAAAGTTCCTGATGTGCTTAGAGTCGTTCGCTAGACATCGATGAAAGCGGAAGTTTTTTCAATTGTTGTAAGTGTTGGCAATGAAATTCGTTCTATATGAAGGGAATTAAATCGCTAAGTGTATTATATCTGCTTCAATTCTATTTTGCTAAGCAACAATACTGAAGCTAATGTTTCAAAATAAAAAGTTTTACTGAAAAACATCGATATTTCTATTGATTTCGAATAATCTGCAAATACCGGTATTCTACCGGTATTACCGGTATTTTCTACGCCAATACCGAAATACCGGTTTTCATCAAAAGCGCCCAATACCGACAGCCCTAGTAAAATTTCAAAATAAAACCAAAAAGGGCCAAACCAAGGGGACCCAAAAAAAAGCCCATTAACATGACTTATGAAGGAGTAAACAGTTTAAGCCCATTCTTATGACTAGTGTTCGACATCGGAACGAAAATTGAAGTCCGGGTTCCGGTCCGGTCCGGTCCGATAAAAAATCGGAACGAAATTTTTGTGGCCGATTTCGTTCCGGTCCGATTTAGCTCTGTTCCGGTTCCGGTCCGATTCCGGTCCGGAAGTCCGAAATTGTCCGGATGCAAAATTGACCAATTTTTAAAAAATAGGTAAATGTCAAAGGCAAAGCTTTGAATGTGTGGAACCTTGTGTAACTTCTAAACGCTAACCGGCCAATTAAAAAAAATGAAAATGCGACACCATTAACTGATGCTTGGTAGCTTACCCATCATGGAATGGTACACTTTAAGACATGAAAGTCAGCTTTTAATTAAAAAATTGTCTTTCAACCGCCAGTTTATGTGTTTTCCTTTTATCTTTATTTCTCCTTTTTCGATTTCTTGACGCCTTTTCACAGTTTCTTACAGAGTCTCATCATAAATGGGATTAAATTAAACTCTTGTACCGGACAGTTGTAGCAACAGTTCAATACGGGCACATACTTATCTCAGGATTTTTGATAACACACTGGAAAAGCGCAAACTTAGATTGAATTTTAAATGCAAAAGAAGGAACAGCAGGGACGAAAAATAAACGCGAACATTATCAAAACGTTGGCGTGGATTACGAAAAATCAAAAGTTAACTAGTATAACCGACTATTTTAAATTTACTGAAAGGAACTAAGTATTATTTCATAAAGATGTTTTTTTTTTTTCTTTTTTTCGGGTTATCTAACTGGTCGCTTAATCTTCTATACCTATAAAAATGGATTTCTGGCTGTCTGTCTGTCTGTCGGTATGTTCCTTATAGAATCGAAAACTACTGAACCGATCGGTGTGAAAATTTGCATGTAGGCGTGAAAATTTGCATTGTAGGATTTTTGAGGCCGAGGAAGGTTCTTATAATGGTTAGAGATCCCTCTCCCAACTAAGAGGAAGGGCTCCCATACAAATGAAACACAAATTTCTGCATAACTCGGAAACTAATCAAGCAAATGGTACCAAATTTGGCATGTGGGGGATTTTGCAGGCAGGATTTTTTTTGTGATAGTTTGAGACCCCAAAACAGAAATTTTTTACGTACTCGAAAACTAATCGAACTCGAGAAATTTTAGACTCTTCCATAAAACATAACAGACAATAACAAGACCACCAAAAACTTTCTGCAGCCCCCCGCAGAAATCAGCTCTGTCTAGGTTGATTTGTTTTCGTAGGTCTACTGACCTCTCCATTACTTTCCTTCAGTTGGGTCCGAACGAGCGACAACGAGTAAGGAGAGGATCACCCCGAGGATCGAAATGGTACTTTTCATGAAAAGGTTTTCCGTGAAATGGGACATTCCGCGTAAGGTTTTTCGCGAAAGGTATTCAGCGAAATGTTATACAATCACGGCGTATATTTAAGTGCTATCCGATTTATTTTATCTGGCTAAGTAACAGGGGGATTGTTTTCTACTTTATTGTGAGGAAAAATTTAAAATTTGTAAATTAAACTACCCATGCTCTCATAGTGACGTAACTGCCAAAATGAGTTATCTTAGGTTGAGCTCCTCAAAAACTTGCTAAACTCGAGATTGTGACAGATTCACGATTTATGTACAACACATTTTAACTTGTGGCAATACGAAGTTTGCCGGGTCAGCTAGTAGCGTATAACACTCTGCGCTGGGCCCTTTTATGATGTCAACAAAGTGTCAGGGACGAGACAGGCAATGTCGCCCACTTAAACACAGGTAGAGTCCCAAGGATAGCCGTCACGCCTATGCCCGCAGGCGGACTACTTGAGTTAGACTAATCTCATGTTTTTATTCTTGACCTTGAAATGCGGTCATACTTGAGTTGTAAAATGTAGTATAGTGAAGTGGAGGATTCGTCAGCCCCGTCTGACACCGGTCATCAACCGCGCGCCCGCTTTCTATTTTCTAACACAAACAACGACAAATGAACTAATAGGAAAGACAAATGTCGGAGCATTGGCGGTTATAAACTTATCAGGGCAAATTAAATCTTTCATTCCCCCAGCATTTATGCGCTGTCCCAAGATACAAAGTAAATTGAGCGCAGTACAACCCGGACGTTCGCGGTAGTCGACAGAAGTTTTAGAGCTTATAAAGCTTTATAGAGACGCATCCGCCTTCCAACCCTCGAGACCAGAGGTTGGAAAACTCGCAAAATGAATAGATGCGCCGAGCATCGGCAAACGGTTTTTATCATGATAAAACAGCTACGCGAGTGGTTCAATTCGCTTATAACAATGAGCAACATACACTCACGCTTCATAGCATCACTGAATATACGAATATCGTGAGCAACGCAAAAGTGCAAATTACTGCTTTCTGCTGCTTGTGAAGTCACTAACACTACTTTAAACTATTCCCTTTTCGTGGTAATATTATTTTGAATACTTTCCGGCGTCCCCGGGCATTCTATATCTATAAGAAAAGAGAGAAAGATATCCGATAAATCGAACACACTCAATGTTCAATATTCAATTTTTGACCGAATTCTGATGTTCACATTGAGGTTCTGTTCGTGATAAAATTCAAAGCTGATGCATCATCAGCGAGGCAGGCAAATAGTGTGTGTTCATGAGGGATGTTCATCGATTCAAACGATCACTTTTTCGCGAATTCTCCAACCACTGGTTGTGGGCTTAAACGTCTCTCTAAGACTCCCCTCCCTATCGACAGACCCCGCGGCCGGCCATCAGAGCACAGGTCAGCGACGGGGTCAGTGCAAAAATCCCACTGACTGTCTAGCAGCACCGCCCAGCCGAGACTCGAAGACACGACACGAATTGACCTGATGACCTAATTTTCCCATCTGCTAACTAAGCACTTCTATTATTATATCCGTAATCATTGTAGAGTGGTCCTTCGGCATCCAACAGGATCTGGTATCCCGCTTACATCCCCTTACTAACCCTAAGCCCCCGATCGACTCAAGCAATCCGACATTTTTCGGAGATATTAGTGATAGCTGTGATAAATAGGGATGAATCCCAAAAACATTCATATATTAATAATCAGATCATACTGGCCTTATTCTTAAACGGAATAAAAGCACTTTCTGAACACCGCAACAATCGCATTTGGTAAATTTTTACCCCGAGTTCCACTTGAAATCACAACAGTATTTTGACATATACCCACATTCAGAAGTAAACGTGACCGCTGTTCGTTTACTGATTAGTTAAAAAGCCCTACACCACGACAAGGTTCAGTTTTATCGTAGGGAAGCATTATTTCATAAAGATCTTGTTACATATTTCTTTACGTTACAACTTCAGATACTTAAAAATGAGTATCCTGCATCCGAGAATATATTTTTCGGTTTTGTGTTTATCATTTTCAATGACTCTTAGGACTGCTCAGAAAAGGTAATATTTCTAAAAAGTTTATCGACCCATTCATCAATCGATTAACTTTTCCGAGAGTCCACTATATTTCAAAATTTCTTAAGACTTAGAACATGGGCTTTCCAACATTTCTTTAGAATTTTGCACCGTCATAGAAAATGATGTGGAAAGCTTGTTCCAACTAATATTTTTCCTGGATTGCTGAGAAAATTTTATTGCATTTTCATAAAAAAAATTGTTCTGCAATGCTTGGTTTTAAAACTATAAACTTTCGAAATGAGCTGTGTTCGAAAAAATCGAAAAATTTCTAGTGGAGTTTTCTGGGAAAATAGGACAACATATTGTTTTCATTAAAAAGTTAACATCCTCGTTATGCTCGTAAGCAAAATTTCATGAAAATCTGAGACTCTTCGGCCCAAACCTATAATTTTGAAAAATCCGATGAAACTATTGAGTTATCTCTCATATTGGACCATAAGCGTGAATATCGGTTACCTATGGCATTACTGAGAAGATGAAGTGCTATAATTACATAACTTTTAAAGTTAGTTCTTTGAAATTAAATTTTGAGGGATCATATGGCATGAACCGATACTGCGAAACGTTCGGTTTTAAGACCCACAGATATTTGCTAATTTTTCAAAAATAAATCGATTCGTTGGACTTGTTAAACTTCAACAGAATGTGTATTATTGCTCTTTCCTCAATACTGAGGAAGTTAAAAGAAATTAGTTTTAAACATATAAAGCAAGTCCTAGTCATCGTTTCCACTGCGGTCAGTTTTACGATCAAAAGTGCTCCGGACTTTTCCGGACTTTCAACGGAAGACCTGGTCCGGTCCGGTTCCGGAACGCTTCGTTCCGGTTCCGGTCCGATAAAAAATCGGACCCAAAAATTTCGTTCCGATCGGACTTCGGACCGGGTATCGGACCGGACTTTCCGGAATTTACCCGGTCCGATGTCGATCACTACTTATGACGCATAAACGATGTTAATTAAGTCTGGGAAGGTAAAGTTGATATGATTAAGCTAATCTGCAACTGGAAGTGTAACAAATAAACGTTATGGCTGTTATAGAGCAACAATTTCTTATGATAGTTTCACTAGTAGTACTAACGTATCCAACTTTTTACGAGCCATAATGGCAAACGTGTTCGTAATATTTGACAGCATTTTTGACATTTCTCTAATACATCGCACGTTTTCTTTCTGTTTATTACTTTAGTTTTACCGTGAACGCGCGGAAAGAAAACGTGCAATGTATTAGGGAAATGTCAAAAATTCTGTTCAAATATTACGAACACGTCCGCCATTATGGTTCGTTAAAAGCTGGATTGGGCATGGTAGAACAAACAGGTTATAATCGTGTTTATGAGCATTAAAGAATAGTTAATCATAAATTACGTCTTGCCAAAGTTGCACATAGCTACATATTCAACTTCATTGCATTAATTTACTCCATAATTGTAATTTACTCGTAATTGCTCACGAATTGTGTTTCATATTAGCTTAGCTTAGCTTAGGTAAACTGCCCGTAGTTGCACTCCGTGATTGGCCGAACCAGTAAGATTGCACAAAGATCCAAATAAATGGTGCTTGTGAATAGCATTACATTCTCATTGTGCAACTTCTACTGATTCAATACCTTGAAAATTGACCAATAACGACGCCGGCCACGACCAAAAGGCTGTAGGGGAGAGTAATCAACATTAGTATATTGCATAATGTAATTTGGACAAATTTTGTTGATTTTTTAATATACTTTTAAACAAAAGTCATTTTGGGGGGGTCAAAGTAAATTTTATAGCAAACATTTGCAGGTGATTTTCAACAGCAAACCGCATATTTAATCCAAATTGAATTTACTACATGGCATCACATACTAATGAGAGATAAAAATATAAAAAATATGACAATCGAATTGCTAACACCACTATTTCACTATTTTTTATAAAACATTCCTATTTGGAACAGTGAGGCACACAGACACTGCCAGACAAAAATACACCTTCGCATTTGTGGCTGTAACTAATTTAGCTATTAACCAATATGACTGAAACTTTTCAGAAAACTAGAAAGATGTACCTTTCAAATGGAATAAAGAGCTAGTTGATAGCTATCTCCAAAAAATTTTTAAAAATTTTGGAAAAAAAGTCTCAATGTAGACGTCTCTCCCCTACTCATGGTGCTCACTAATTGTGTTTCATATTACTATTACTATACATATTACTAAAGTCGTCGGTTGTGATTTAAAATTAATCAGATTTTGTAACGGAGGTTTTGGATGAATTATTCGGAGAAACATTGTCTTAGATTGCTTTGATGCTTTGACGTAGTTGACGTAGGACTACGTCTTTCAGGAAGGTAGCTGGTATAGGGGGTAATTCCACAAAATCAAAAAATGCGAGCGTCACGAAAAATGAAAGATTTTGAGCGCTAATAGCTTAGCGGTTTCCAGATCAATTTTAAATATTTTTACGCCAATCGATTGGAAAATCTTCTACGCATCCACACCAATAACAAAACCTATTGATTTCATAAATTGAAAATAATGAAGCATTGTCCAACTGAAAATCCTTGCTTCGTGATTGGTTGGAAGATTCTTTACGATGATTTAAACCTATACCAATTTGATATCTGTGCTTGGGAAGTAAGCCAAAACAAGTGATAAAGTTTCCTCATCTCAACAAGATTTCTTAACACCGCGATTAAACCTAGACCATTTTGCTGTCCTTGCTTGGGAAGTAAACCAGAAAGAGTAACAAAGCCCTCTCGATTTCGTGCCAACAAATTTCTTTCGAACGCGATTAAACCTTGTCCAATTTGATATCTGTGTTAGGGAAGTGTACCAGAAAAAATGACTAAAGTCCATTGATCCAACAGATAGCAAATTCTTTACGGCGAGTCGATTAAACCTAGGCGAATTTGATATCTGTGTTGGAAAAGTGCGCTACAGCTGTAGTGTTCGGTTATACATAATTTAATTCTGTATGGATGCGCATGTTTGACGTTTCATTAGAAGTATAGTGAAAAGATGTGCTGTTGATAAAATGGGATTGAATTGGTAAAATTCTTTCAACGTGGTGAAACGACTGGTAATAAAATCTTTGATTTCTGTAAGGTAACAAGAAAACATTAGCGTGTGTTTTGAAGTAGGAGTACTTCTTTGATTTCTATATTGGGGAGCACTAGAAAACCCCGAATTATTCCACCTAGCGGTGTGACCTAGCCTTTCTACTGGCGCAATAATTATATTTTAATTTCTCAGGAACATTTATAATTGACTTGACTATATTTCTAAATATCCGTTCCTTATTTGTCAAGATCCATATCCAAAAAAGATAATATGTATCTGAATTTGAACAAATAACTGAGTAGAGCATTAGATATGAAAAATGAAAAAGAGAAATTGGACTTTTTCTTAGTTGACGCTCTTTCAGTTAATTATTTTTGCAAGAAAATCAAAACTTGAGCTTCTTTTGAATAAACTTTAATGAAAAAATAATCATTAGCTTGATCGTATCGTTTATACGATATTGCCCGTTAGATGTTTTAGGAAACTATGAGATCAAAGAAACAAAATCAGCGCCATAAACATGCTTGAGGATGGAAAATATGATCGATAGAATTTTCGACGCTTGTTATTTTTGCTGGTATGAGTGGACCCATATTTATTCGTATTCGTAAATCGTACAGGATTATTAGTAACCTTTCTTCCTCTTTTTCATATAAAATTTCTAAGCTCTAGCATCTATTGATTGGAAAAGCATAGTATTGATGCGCAAAATTTGTTGCAATTGGTATAAATTCATTTGGGAAAATCAACTCATTAGTATTTTTAATACTATACACCACTATACCTATATGATTAAATGAAATACTTTTCTTCGCTTTTTGTCTTGCTCGTCCGATTGCAAGTGAAGAAAATGACAATTAAAATGTTTCTCACTCTTCTTGTATTTCTATGCAAATTTTAAAATTGTAAATCGCATATACATACATACACACATACACGCATACATCTACACATACATACATACATATATAGACGCATGCATGCATGCGTACACATGCATAACACATACATTGAATACAATCGACCCTTGATTAATTTATTTCGATTTTATACATTTTAACGGTTTAATATACGGCACTTAAGTGTTAAAGTTTGAATAACTTTTGAATCAATCGTCCGATTTTCAGTAACTTGGTTTCGTTTTATAGATCTCAACAGTAACTTTCAAATGATAATATATTGTAGGATGTTTCCTATTGAATTAATGCTTATATGCAACAAAAAGCAGTTTTAAATACATTTTTTCCACATTTCTTTATGTAACTTTCAAACCACAAGCCCAATCGTCATGAAATCTTGAAGTTAAGGTTTTGAAAGACTTCCCTTTCATATGCAATCAATTTTGGTCAAATCGGTTGAGGGACCTATGAGATAATGAAATCCCATATTTTTCGTATTTTTATACATAACTTTTGAACTAAAAGTCCGATCAGTATGAAATTAAATAGCAAACAATGGGACACCCAGACCTTTCATTTGACACTAGAATCATTAAAATCGGTCCAGCCATCTCTGAGAAACGTTGGCTCAATCAAAAGCGTTCCACACACACACACACACACACACACACACACACACACACACACACACACACACACACACACACACACACACACACACACACACACACACACACACACACACACACATACACACACACACACACATACACACACACACATACACACACGCATACACACACACACATACACACACATACACACACACACACATACACACACACACAAACACACACACACACATACACACACACACATACACACACACACATACACACACATACACACACACACATACACACACACACATACACACACACACATACACACACACATACACACACACATACACACACACACATACACACACACACACATACACACACACACACACATACACACACACACATACACACACACACATACACACACACACATACACACACACACATACACACACACATACACACACACACATACACACACACATACACACACACATACACACACACACATACACACACACACACATACACACACACACACACATACACACACACACACATACACACACACACACATACACACACACACACATATACACACACACACAGAAAATGCTCAGTTTTCGAAACGGAGTCGAATGGTATATGACATTCGTCCCACTAGGCTTTCTTTCGATTTTTGGTTTTTCGAGTGATTCCTATACCTTTATACTATATTTTCATATAGTAGAAAGGCAAAACGAAAACGCAACATGTAACGAAAAGTGGTTATAGTTTGCACGCTTATAACTCAGTCATCCCTCAATAGATTCTAGAGATATTAGTATCAATCGATTGGAAATTTTTCAAAAAATCCATTACAACACAGTTTATTACATGTTTCCTTAACAGACGTGTAATAATTAAGAAAATATTAGACGAACATTCATTAATTCAATATTTTCATTTTTTTGCCTCCCCACGTCAATGCTTCCCAAGCTCAGATGACAGAAATATATACGAGATGAGCTATGGTTTAAGCTCCCTTTGATTGTATTTAGTTTACGCCCTATAATAGAATCCGCTCGAAAATTGTTGGGCTTCAGCTGTTGCTGCTTCTCCGGAATAAGGCATCGAAGACATCCAAATTCACCGAGCGAGACGCCAACAAACCGAAGAAGCCATCGACTCGTCCGCCAGCGAACGATATCAATTCGCGATTCGAACGATTCTCTGCTATCAATACCTTGTAAAATCAATGGATCCTCGCTGCAAGCCGTCTTCAAGTAAATCGCCGCCAGTCACAATTGTGACGTTTCAAGGTTGGCCACATTCGTGAAAAAGGTTTTGAAATTAGGTAGCTGTCGAAAAGCTGGTCCAAACAAAGAGAGCAGGCGCTTCCAATTCGTTCAAGGTTAATAAAACGGACGATAACAAATTAACTTTGCTAACTGCTGCAAAGGCGGCTCCAATTAAAGCTGTACTACTGGAGTAAATATGCGGCTGCCCCCGAACAAAAATGTACTAAGCCAATGAAAACCGCAGCAAAGGCACCGAAAGCCTCAAAGCCAAAAGAAGTCGTTCCAGCGGAGAAGGTGGCCCGGAAAAAGCTGCTGCCCAGATGTAAATTTCCTTGATTTGCATTACTAGTATCTGGTAGAAAACAATCAGTTCTTTTAAGAACTACTGAATAAGTATACGAAGCAGTTAAATTGATTTTTCTCACATTTTTCCTCATTTTAAAATGAACATGACAAATTGGAAATTTATCAAGTATGCGCGTACAAGCCCGCCAGTCATGTTTAAACTGTATTACATGGCAAAATCCTCTGAAAAGCTAACTGTGCCACTTCGTAATTCGAGACTAAGCGTTTAGTAAGAAAATCGAATTGCATCTTCATTTATATATTTGGCCCTACAAAGGGCTAATTGTTGGATAGTTACAGAAACCTGACCAGATACATTTACTATGAGTATTTGTACTTTGGTGACTGTTTCGGTACGTTCCGAGCCGGCGCGTGCGTGGTAAACTCACCCGGCAGCCAGCCACACTCACAATAACTTGATATTATGCTTGACTGAGCGGTAGCCAACAAACGAAAGAAAATAGCGTAGCTCTCCTAGCGGCGTGGCTTCTTCTTCTTCCTATCGCTTTTTGCGGCCTTTCCACTGGTAGTCGGTGCCATGACATGAAGACGATGATTGATCTACAGAAACTGGAAGTTTCAAACAAAGTACAGTTTCATATAGTCACGTCTTATTTTTTTCTCTGCCATTCCTTTTTTTACGTAGATCAGCCTTTGTTACAAATTGCTGCCGTTTGCTCTAATATATAACCAACGGTAATCCGTGTCCGAGGAACCGCATCATTTTCGCATGGGCATCGGTACCGACAGTGGTGGGCACCGCTAACCGAAAATTTAGCGTCACTAATCGCTAATCCGCTAACCGAAAAAGTTAGCTCGCTAATCGCTAAACGCTAATCGACAAACTCAGATTAGCGAAAAATTCGCTAATCGCTAATCGCTAAATCTAAATTACCCAAAAAACACTACATTTTTGTTTGAGCGGATAGGGTAACCAACCTATTTTGGACCCCTTCAGCAGCTGTACATAATTTGGACACTTCCATTTGATTTTGCTGTAAGTGTCCAAATTATGTACAGCTGTTGAGGGGGTCCAAAATACGTTGGTTACCCTACTATGTATAGCGCAAATAACTGTCGACAATTCATAATTTTTGGACATGAAAACATAAAAAATTAACTGATTTTAGCAATTTTTCGTGCAATTACCCAACCAACTAGTGTTGAACCCACCTATGTACCGTCTATCGTAGGAATTGATTGTGTACATGGTGTACATATATAATTTGACAGCGTTATGTGGCGTTATAAGTTGATATTTAGCAGTTGTGACGAAAACAGACAAACAACTACACTCGATGCTTGTTCGTATTGCCAGATGCAGCCCGGAGTGAAGAAATTGGACATCGTGAGGCACTTCGTGCCGCCGGATGTAGCCGATTGCTTTATCCTCTCCCTTCTAGGGAATGTTTAAGTGCAGTAGAAGCTAAAAAGGGACACCGAGAGCAAGGTGCCCTCAGCCCTCCGCGCCTTGGGGAGGTCGGAACTAAAGAGTAAAGAAGTACCTCGCCAAATGGACATTTTTATGTCAATGCGTCAGTCAAGGCTGGCTGAAGGTGCCGGTAAAAAACTTCTTTACGGCGAAGGATGATTAGACCTACTTGATGTTAGACGGCAACGACTGGCAAAGCACTGAGTACATTACGCTCCACTAAGAAGGTAAGCGATGGCGTCAAATATAGCTTCGACACAAAGTTCCCAAAAAAAAATGTGTATTTTGAGTATTAAAAATGGACCGAAAAAGTGAACTTTTTTAATGCTGCGGGTGAAACGGACAATGTGTGGGGGTAAAATGGACAGGTATGCTAAATCGCCCCAACTGAGAGCATATTATTGTTTTTGACCATTAACGAATTGAATATGTAAAATATGGTGATGTAACGTGCAAAAAGTGAATGAGGCAGTCCACGCCCTCCCACCAGTGGCAGCCAATCGAAAATTGTTTGACAGCGGCAATATGAACAAGCACTTTAAAATCTATTTCATGCCTGGCTGATGTTAATTTGTTTGAAGTCCACATTTGTCGGTTAAATTTTCATTTATATGCATGAGATATTACTAAGAAGCAAAATCAACATTTTATTTATGATATGTTCATTGACCATCTTACCCACATTAGCAGTTGTCCATTTCACCCCATCATTATACATTTTTTTAAAGCGTTCGTAATTTTTCATTTTAGTTCAAATAAAACTACCTATTTTTTCAATACAGACGTTACTTGAAAAGGTATTAAATCGAAATATTTCATGTTATGGGTAACATTTTAGAATTAAATCACTCAAAAAGCTTAATTTCGATGGCAAAAAAGTTACATCCAAACGCAGGATCGCTTCCGATTTTCAGTTTTTTTTATACTTTATCAAAATTTGAAAGTTCTAAATGATGATGAGATCGTTCAGACATCATGAGATAGCACTGAGAACTGTCGTAAGGCCAACCGGCAGGGCGTCGAAGCATTTGTTGTAGAAGGCTTAATAGAAGTAGCATTTAAGGAAACTTTTTGTAGTTCTTTTCATCACCGTCCGCATTTTGTTTATTTTTGTAATGCATGCTTTATCAGTGTCTGTTTCTTATATTATTATTGCCGGTAATCAAACGATTCAATTAGAACTCGTTTGAACTCGACTTGTCCGAAAACGCTGAGTGGAACTCTCGGTATATCATGATACTTCCTCTGTCATTCACCAGACAGTAATACTATTATTTTAGTGATTCAAAGGCATACAAACTTGTTAATTTGTGACATTATTTCTGACCAATGCAATGTAAAAACGGCGAGGTAAAGTTTGAATAATCTCACAATTTTCATGCAGCTTTAGCGATTTAACGGTTAGCGATTTCAAGGATTTATTTTTAGCGAAGTTAACGGTTTCGCTAACGTACTCCAAATTTAGCGAAAACGCTAATTCACTAACCAGAATTTAGCGTCGCTAACTAGCGATTTAGCGGATTAGCAAAATTGTGCCCAACACTGTAACGAGAATAACGATTTTATCTCCCTCACTGGACGCGGCAAAAGTGGTAATACGCAACAGCAGCCGATCTTTGTTTGGTGTGGAGTGGAAATCACGCCGAACGCGTTGGAACCGGATCAGCGATTTATTTAGCTGCTATAATAGAGTATTTGGTTGCGGAAGCGGAAAAGCTTGAATTAATGGAAAATGCTCTGTCCGGTAACCATTGTCATCATTGCCCTGGGAGGTGTTGTTTCAAACATTCAAGCCATTCTGCTGTCAAAGAAGATCGAACTTAAGGCCGGATTTTCAACCACTTACCAATTAACACAAACCATCTTTATTAGGACGAACGAATTCTATGAAGAGATGAAAATTTTCTTTACTAATTGTAATTAAGTTTCCAAATGTATCTGATTTTGTTAAATCATGAAGAATTTGTTCTGATTAGATCTTTAAAATGTTAAATTTGTGGTGGCGAAAGGTGAACTTGTGTCCACAAACTACAAGGTGTACAACCCTAAGGGTTGTGCGAAAGGGTGACGTAGGACAATATCAGATCATTAGAGCAAAGACTAATATAAACTGGATTTCTGGCATATAACCGTTTATAAGAATCTGTATCTGAATCTGGTTTGAAAGAGAAGAGCGAAATATTCAGGTTCAATTCTTCATTGAATGCAATGGTGGCTTTGAAAATACGTGAACGGGGGTTCATAAGTAAAATGCCTGCAACCTTTGAGACATGGAGATTTCTTTTAAAAATCACTTGTGTACATCACCAAAATTGAAATAGTAATGAATGACTAGCCCACAGATTATTGTATTAAATATGATTATGCGTATCTTGACATGTTTCAATAACCTTAGTTCAATTCGCTTGTGGCCTTTAAAAGGGTCATTGGTTACAAATAACATTAAAGCTAAAGCACGTTCATTGCAAATATGACGTACCGCCGAATACCATTTCACGGAAAACCTTGTGGAAAGTACCGTTTCGCAGGGGCGATCCTGTAATAGAGGTCAGTAGACCTAGGAAAGCAAATAAACCTATACAGAGGTGATTTGTGCGGGGGGGCTGCTCCCTACAGCATACCACATGCCAAATTTGGTTCCTTTTGGTTGATTAGTTCGCGAGTAATGAGGAAATTTGTATTTCATTTGTATGGGCCCCCTCCTAAAGAGGGGAGGGGTCTTAATTCACCATAGAAAAAAATTTTGCCTCAAAAACCCACACATGTTAAATCCATTTGCTTGATTAGTTCTCGAGTTATGCAGAAGTTTGTGATTCATTTGTATGGGAGCACGTCCTCTTACGGGGAAGGGGTCTCTAGCTATCATATGAACCTTCCACGGACTCAAATACCCCTGCATGCAAATTTTTACACCGATCGGTTCAGTAGTTTCCGAGTCTATAAGAAACATACAGACATACAGATAGACAGACAGACGGACAGACAGACAAACTGAAAGAGTAACTAAGTTTATATATATATATATATATGTATATATCAATATATATATATATAAATATATATATGTATATATCAATATATATATGTATATATCAATATATATATGTATATATCAATATATATATGTATATATCAATATATATATATATAAATATATATATATATATATATATATATATATATATATATATATATATATATATATATATATATATATATATATATATATATATATATATATGGTATATATGGCCAAATATGGTTCTATTTGCTTGATTAGTTCTCGAGTTATGCAGAAATTTGTGTTTCATTTGTATGGGAGTCCCCCCCCCCTTTTAGTGGGGGAGGGGTCGATTACCATCCCTAAAACCTTGCCTGGCCCCAAAAACCTCTACATGCAAATTTTCACGCCGATCGGTTCAGTAGTTTTCGATTCTATAAGGAACATATATATATATATATATATCTTCTATACCTATCAAAAAGGATTTCTGTCTGTCTGTCTATAAGGATTCTATAAGGAACATACGGACAGACAGATAGACAGAAATCCTTTTTTATAGGTATAGAAGATATGTATATATATCTATACCTATAAAGAAGGATTTCTGTCTGTCTGTCTGTCTGTCTGTCTGTCTGTCTGTCCGTATGTTCCTTATAGAATCGAAAACTACTGAACCAATCGGCATGAAAATATGCATGTAGAGGTTTTTTGGGGCCAGAAAAGGTTTTAGTGATGGTTAGAAACCCCTCCCCCCACTAAGAGGGGGGGCTCCCATACAAATGAAACACAAATTTCTGCATAACTCGACAACTAATCAAGCAAATAGAACAAAATTTGGCATGTGGGTGTTTTCGGTGACAAGAATTTATTCTATGCTAAATTGAGACCCTTCCCCTCTTTATAAGGGGAATTATAACTCCTCTCCTCTTTAAAAGGGGGGCTTGCATACAAATTTCCTCATAACTCGAGAAGTAATTAAGCAAATAGAACCAAATTTGGCATGTGAAGGTTTTCGAGAGCAAGAATATTTTCTATAGTAAATTAGCACCACTCCCCACTTTAAGAGGGGGGGCTCCTATACAAACGTAATACAAATTTCCTCCTAACTCGAGAACTAATCAAGCAAATGGAACAACGTTTGGCACGTGGGTGTTTTTGGAGACAAATTTTTTTTTATGATGAATAGGGACCCCTCCCCACTTTAGGAAGGGGGGCTCCTATACAAATGAAATGCAAATTTCCTCATAACTCGAGAATTAATCAAGCAAATGGAACCAACTTTGGCATGTGAAAGTTTTCTAGGGCATGAATACTTTCTATGGTGAATTAGAACCCCTCCCCACTTTAAGAGGGGGGGCTCCTATACAAACGAAATACAAATTTCCTCATAACTCGAGAACTAATCAAGCAAATGGAACCAAATTTGACACGTGGGTGTTTTTGGAGACAAAAATTTTTTCTATGATGAACTGGGACCCCTCCTCACTTTAGGAGGGGGGCTCCTATACAAATGAAATACAAATTTCCTCATAACTCGAGAGCTAATCAAGCAAATGAAACCAAATTTGGCATGTGAAAGTTTTCGAGGGCAAGAATATTTTCTATGGTGAATAAGGACCCCTCCCAACTTTATGAGGGGGGGCTCCTATACAAACGAAATACAAATTTCCTCATAACTCGAGAACTAATCAAGCAAATGGAACCAAATTTGGCACGTGGGTGTTTTTGGAGACAAAAATTTTTTCTATGATAAATTGGGACCCCTACCCACTTTAGGAGGGGGGGCTCCTATACAAATGAAATTCAAATTTCCTCATAACTCGAGAACTAATTAAGCAAATAGAACCAAATTTGGCATGTGGAGGTTTCTGGAGGCAAAAATATTTTCTATGGTGAATTAGGACCCCTCCCAACTTTAAGAGGGGGTGCTTCTACACAAATGAAATACAAATTTCCTCATAATTCGAGAACTAATCAAGCAAATGGAACCATATTTGGCATGTGGGTGTTTTTGGAGGCAACCATTTTTTCTATGATGAATTAGGACCCCTTACCTTTTTAAGAGGGGGGGCTCTCATACAAACGAAATACAAATTTCCTCATAACTCTAGAACTAATCAAGCAAATGGAACCAAATTTATCATGTGGGTGTTTTTGCAGGCAAGAATATTTTCTATGGATTTCCCCACTTTAAGAGGGTGGGGGGCTCCTATACAAATGAAAAACAAATTTCCTCATAACTCGAGAACTAATCAAACAAATGGAACCAAATTTGACATGTAAGTGGTTTTGGACGCAAGATTTTTTTCTATGGTGAATTGAAACCCCTCTCTTCTTTAGAAAGCGAGTTATGGCCCATCTCCCCTTTAAGAGGGTGGGCTTCCATACAAATGAAATGCAAATTTCCTCTTATCTCGAGAACTAATCAATCAAATGGAACCAAATTTGGCATGTGGGAGTTTTAGATGGCAGAAATTTTTTCTATGGTGAATTACGACCCCTTCCCCTTTTAAGAGGGGAGCTCCCATACAAATGAAATTCAAATTTCCTTATAATTTGAGAACTAATCAAGCAAATGGAACCAAATTCGGCATGTGGGAGATTTTGGGGTCTTGAATTTATTTTACGATAGTTAGAGACCTCTCACCCCTGTGGTAGGGGGATATGGACTCTCATACAAATAAAACAGAAATTTTTGCGAAACTCAAAAACTAATCGAACTCGAGAAATTCGAGACTCTTCCATAAAACATTAGTCAATACAAGACCACAAAAACTATCTATCGTAACACTAGATCATTCAGGACGAGACGGTCGCGAGTGTTGCCGGTGACCCACCGTCGGAAGCGCCGCCCACTGGGGGGCTTGCAAAACTCGAGATTGTGACAAAGATCATCCAAGATTCATGATTTATGTACGACACAGGTTAATTTGTGGCAATACGAAGTTTGTCGGGTCAGCTAGTATATATATATATACTAGCTGACCCGACAAACTTCGTATTGCCACAAATTAACCTGTGTTGTACATAAATCATGAATCTCGGATGATCTTTGTCACTTCTCGAGTTTTGCAAGCCCCCCAGTGGGCGGCGCTTTCGACGGCGGGTAACCGGCAACACTCGCGACCGGCTCGTCCTGAATGATCTAGTGTTACTATAGATAGTTTTTGTGGTCTTGTTATTGACTAATGTTTTATGGAAGAGTCTCGAATTTCTCGAGTTGGATTAGTTTTTGAGTTTCGCTAAAATTTCTGTTTTATTTGTATGAGAGTCCATATCCCCCTACCACAGGGGTGAGAGGTCTCTAACTATCATAAAATAAATTCAAGACTCAAAAATCTCCTACATGCTAAATTTGGTTCCATTTGCTTGATTAGTACTCAAATTATAAGGAAATTTGTATTTCATTTGTATGGGAGCCCACCCTCTTAAAAGGGAAAGGGGTCGTAATACACCACAGAAAAAAAATTCTGCCATCTAAAACTCTCACATGCCAAATTTGGTTCCATTTGCTTGATTAGTTCTAAAGTTATGAGCAAATTTGTATTTCGTTTGAATGGGAGCCCCCCCCCCCCCTCCTAAAAAGATAAGAAGTCCTAATTCATCATGGGAAAAATGGTTGCCTCCAAAAACACCCACATGCCAAATATGGTTCCATTTGCTTGATTAGTTCTCGAATTATGAGGAAATTTGTATTTCATTTGTGTAGAAGCCCCCCCTCTTGAAGTGTGGAAGGATCCTAATTCACCGTAGAAAATATTTTTGCCTCCAAAAACCTCCACATGCCGAATTTGGTTCTATTTGCTTGATTAGTTCTCGAGTTATGGGGAAATTTGTATTTCATTTGTATTGGAGCCCCCCCTCCTAATGTGGGAAGACGTCCTAATTCATCACAGAAAAAATTCTTGCCTCCAAAAACACCTACACGCCAAATTTGGTTCCATTTGCTGGATTAGTTCTCGAGTTATGAGGAAATTTGTATTTCGTTTGTATAGGACCCCCCCTCCTAAAGTGGGGAGGGGTCCCAATTCATCATTGAAAAAAAATTGTCTCCAAAAACACACACATGCCAAATTTTGTTCAATTCGCTTGATTAGTTCTCGAGTTATGAGGAAATTTGTATTTCATTTGTACAGGAGCCCCTCCTCTTAAAGTGGGGAGGGGTCCTAATTCACCATAGAAAATTTTCTTGCTCTCGAAAACCTTCACATGCCAAATTTGGTTGCATTTGCTTGATTAGTTCTCGAGTTATGAGGAAATTTGTATGGAAGTCCCCCCTCTTAAAGGGGAGAGGAGTTATAATTCCTCTTATAAAGAGGGGAGGGGTCTCAATTCACCATAGAATAAATTCTTGTCACCAAAAAAAAACACCCACATGCCAAATGTTGTTCTATTTGCTTGATTAGTTCTCGAGTTAGGAGGAAATTTGTATTTCATTTGTACAGGAGCCCCCCCTCTTAGAGTGGGGAGGGGTCCTAATTCACCGTAGAAAATTTTCTTGCCCTCGAAAACCTTCACATGCCAAAGTTGGTTCCATTTGCTTGATTAGTTCTCGAGTTATGAGGAAATTTATATGGAAGCCCCCCCTCTTAAAGGGGAGAGGAGTTACAATTCCCCTTATAAAGAGGGAGGGGTCTCAATTTACCATAGAATAAATTCTTGTCACCGAAAACACCCACATGCCAAATTTGGTTCTATTTGCTTGATTAGTTCTCGAGTTATGAGGAAATTTGTATTTCATTTGTATAGGAGCCCCCCCTCCTAAAGTGGGGAGAGGTTCTTATTCATCATAGAAAACATTCTTGCCTCCAAAAACACCTACATGCCAAATTTGGTTCCATTTGCTGGATTAGCTCTCGAGTTATAAGGAAATTTGTATTTCGTTTGTATAGGAGCCCCCCCCCCCCTCTTAAAGTAGGGAGGGGTCCCAATTCATCATAGAAAAAAATTTTGTCTTCAAAAACACACACATGCCAAATTTGGTTCCATTTGCTTGATTAGTTCTCGAGTTATGAGGAAATTGGTATTTCATTTGTACAGGAGCCCCCCGTCTTAAAGTGAGGAGGGGTCCTAATTCAACATAGAAAATTTTCTTGCCCTCGAAAACCTTCACATGCCAAATTTGGTTCCATTTGCTTGATTAGTTCTCGAGTTATGAGGAAATTTGTATGGAAACCCCCCCCCCCCCTCTTAAAGGGGAGAGGAGTTATAATTCCCCTTATAAAGAGCGGAGGGGTCTCAAATTACCCTAGAATAAATTCTTGTCACCCAAAACACCCACATGCCAAATTTGGTTCTATTTGCTTGATTAGTTCTCGAGCTATGCAGAAATTTGTGTTTCATTTGTATGGGAGCCCCCCCTCTTAGTGGGGGGAGGGGTCTCTAACCATCACTAAAACCTTTCCTGGCCCCAAAAACCTCTACATGCAAATTTTCACGCCGATTGGTTCAGTAGTTTTTGATTCTATAAGGAACACAGGACAGACAGACAGACAGACAGACAGACAGACAGACAGACAGACAGAAATCCTTCTTTATAGGTATAGATATATATATATATATATGTTCCTTATAGAATCGAAAACTACTGAACCGATCGGCGTGAAAATTTACACGTAGAGGTTTTTGGGGCCAGGCAAGGTTTTAGGGATGGTAATCGACCCCTCCCCCACTAAAAGGGGGGGGGGCTCCCATACAAATGAAACACAAATTTCTGCATAACTCGAGAACTAATCAAGCAAATAGAACCATATTTGGCATGTGGGTGTTTTTGGTGACACGAATTTATTCTATGGTAAATTGAGACCCCTCCCCTCTTTAGAAGGGTAATTATGACTCCTCTCCCCTTTTAAGAGGGGGGGCTTCCATACAAATTTCCTCATAACTCGAGAACTAATCAAGCAAATAGAACCAAATTTGGCATGTGAAGGTTTTCGAGAGCAGGAAAATTTTCTATGGTGAATTAGGACCCCTTTCCACTTTAAGAGGGGGGGCTCCTGTACAAATGAAATACAAATTTCCTCATAACTCGAGAACTAACCAAGCAAATGGAACCAAATTTGGCACGTGGGTGTTTTTGGAGACAATTTTTTTTCTATGATGAATTGGGACCCCTCCTCACTTTAGGAGGGGGGGACTCCTGTACAAATGAAAAACAAATTTCCTCATAACTCGAGAACTAATCAAGCAAATGGAACCAAATTTGACATGTAAGTGGTTTTGGACGCAAGATTTTTTCTATGGTGAATTGAGACCCCTCTCCTCTTTAGAAAACGAGTTATGACCCATCTCCCCTTTAAGAGGGTGGGCTTTCATACAAATGAAATGCAAATTTCCTCTTATCTCGAGAACTAATCAAGCAAATGGAACCAAATTTGGCATGTGGGGCTTTTAGGGGGCAGAAATTTTTTCTATGATGAATTAGGACCCCTCCCCTGTTTAGGAGGGGGGCTCCCCTACAAATGAAATACAAATTTCCTTATTGCTTGAGAACTAATCAAGCAAATGGAACCAAATTTGGCATGTGGGAGATTTTGGAGTCTTGAATTTATTTTGTGATAGTTAGAGACCTCTCACCCCTGTGGTAGGGACTCTCATACAAATAAAACAGAAATTTTTGCGAAACTCAAAAACTAATCGAATTCGAGAAATTCGAGACTCTTCTATAAACCATTAGTCAATAACAAGACCACGAAAACTATCTATAGTAACACTAGATCATTCAGGACGAGACGGCCGCGAGTGTTGCCGGCGACCCGCCGTCGGAAGCGCCGCCCACTGGGGGGAGGCAACTCCCCGCAGAAATTACTACTGTCTAGGTTTATTAGTGTTCCTTGGTCTACCTGGGTTTCCCGGAACGAGCGACATCGAGTAAGGAGAGGATCGCGAAATGGTACTTTCCACAAAAAAGTTTTTCGTGAAATGGTACATTCCGCTTAAGGTTTTTCGCAAAATGATATTCGACGAAATGTTGTACAATCATGGCGAATATTACTATCCGCTTTCTGGCTATGCAATGAGGGGACAGGGGAGTTGTTTTCTACTTTACTGTGAGGAAACATTGCAAATTTGTATATTAAACTACACATTCCAGGTAAGTAATAAGCATTAACATAAGCAGCAAATCAGCGTATCTGGCATTTTATACTGCACGTTGTTGTATATTAGCTTTTTTGACTGCATAGGTGTTGTAAATTGGCACTCAAAATTGTATTCAAATTCTTCGTGTCGGTAATTAGCTGTAAATTAGCATTGTCAGCACTATAAGAAGGTTATCAGTAAAGTAGCTGTATATTTTGCCAAAATAGCATTTAAGTAGCATTTCAGGCGACTTAACCCTCTAGTTCCCAACCCTGCCAATTGGCGGGCTTCAGGAAAATCGTTATAAATCTACTATGCTTATTCGTTTTATGTTGATATCCACCCATACCTTCTCATTATAGTCTAATCGAACTATTCGAGTGGTTTGTTTGTTTTATAACGTTAATTTGAAATAGATATTTAGTGCAAAACTTGAAAAATGCCAGAAAACAGAGAAAAAAATTATTTTGCTCTGAAGAGTAAAAATCAAATTGCTGTAAATTGCTTATTTCTGGGAATAAATGAACAAAAAAATTATTGACGAGTAGGTGATAAGTTGTACTTCAAGGTAAAGAAGAGAAATTACTATAAAAGATTTGGGAACTGGTCGATTTTTATCAAGGAACTGACCCCGCCAATTGGCGGGGTTGGGCTTTAACGTCAACTTTTTTTTGGTAATTTGACAACATGTTGATTCCGTTTCATTTATTGATTGTTTTCGAGTTTAAGCTAAAAGTTATTATTATAGGACTTGTTAGCTTCTTTTATATGCCATGAAAAATACACAAACATGCAGTGGCATTAATATGGAAGGAGAATTTATAGGACTTATCACCTAATTTTCAATGCGCCTTTTTGACGAGCTGCAATATGGCGCTTTATAGCTATACCACAAAACATTTTCGCATTTCAATGGTATTTGAATATCATAACGTTATAACCAAGAAACAGATTCAATGAAACCCGGCGAATTTTGCAGTTTAACGACAAAATCTTGATAAGCAAGACAATTATTCAAAATGGGATCTACCACAGACCATTTTAACCGCAATTTTTAATCTATACCACTCAATAAGTTTGTGTTAATGAACAAATGTGTACAACAAAAATGAAAAACCCAATTTATCAAACAAACCACATAAATGGGGATTTAAGTTTCATGTTCTATCAGACTTTAATTGTTTTTGAATGGTTACAGTTTCAAAGCATATTATGGTGTATCAGCATCTTTGGCTCGAGCAACCCGTTCTTTCACGCATATTATGGTGTAGGGGATAACGTGGTATATCCAGTCAATCCTGACTTGGAAGCAGCTACTAATGTTGTTGCTCACCTTTCTAAAATTTTAACGAATTTTAAAAATCATATTTTTCGATAATTTATATGCAACATTACCATTGATTTTATATTTCCACTCGAGAGGAATATACGATTCGGAGTAATAGAATACCCAAAAGCAAGCTGACCACTGATAAGGACATCAGTAGGCAAGATCGTGATTATTCTGCTGAATTCATTGCCAAATTTGAAAATACAACTATTTCTGTGTCTGTTTCGCTTCCCACGGACAGTGACTGTAGACAACGATGAACTGAAAGTGGTTGATGAGTTCATATATATAGGGTCTCTGGTCACCGTCGACAATATTACGGGTAAGTAGATTCAATGATGCATTCAAGCTGGAAGTCAAGGCTAGTTTCCCTCCGCAAGACGCTTCAATTGATAGCCCAGACACAATACATATGGATTTTACTACGTTGCGGGAATTTGACGGAAAGCCTATGAAAGTACAAAACGCTATTCAGACCGGTAGTTCTCTACAAACTTGAGACAGTAACTTTGCTGACGGAAGAAATTCGTGCACGTATTTGAACGAAAGGTGTAGCGGACTATTTTGGGGCGGAGTATAAACTCATATGAACCACAAGCTGTTGGCACTACTTGGATAAATTCCCATCGTACACCTGGTGAAAGATGGGTGACTACGGTAGGCCGATCAAAACCGCGTAAATTCCGAAATTTGCGTAAAAAAGCGCGTAAATTCCGAAATTCGCGTAAAAAACCGCGTGAATTCCGAAAATCGCGTAAAAAACCGCGTAAATTCCGAAATTTGCGTAAAATAACCGCGTAAATTCCGAAAATCGCGTAAAAAACCGCGTAAATTCCAAAAATCGCGTAAAAAAAAATCAGCGTAAATTCCGAAATTCGTGTAAAAAAACCGCGTAAAAAGCGACTTCAGTGTATATAAAAATTTCATTTGAAGCTCGTTATGACTAGTTCCATAAATACTAGCACTGTTATAGATGTTCTGATATCGATGTCCCGAATTAAATCGAAAAATTTGATTTCGCAAGTTTTTTGCGCCCAGGTGCCCAACCCCGCCAATTGGCGGGTTACGAATTTTTATAAATAATCAAACTATTCCTGAACTTAGTCATTAGATAATATTTTTTCCATTATTCTGGCCACGAAATAAGCATTTTAAATTTTTTTCAAGCAAATCAAAAATTTGGGCACTAGAGGGTTAAATGTTTATTGGCCTACATTTTAATAGCATTGGTGATGCTTATTGGTTACCTGGGATACTTTCATAGTTACGTAACTGCCAAAATGAATCATCTAAGGTTGAACTCCTCAGAAACTTGCAAAACTCGAGATTGTGACAAAGATCATCCGAGATTCATGATTTATGTTCAACACAGGTTAATTTGTGGCAATACGAAGTTTGTCGGGTCAGCTAGTATATATATATGGGTCATCCCACGGGAAATTTACAATCAAAATTTTTTTTCTCTTCGGAATATTTTTTTTACGTTCTTTGTTCAAAAAAATCGACACGTATTTTTCTATTTCGATGTTACTGTTGGAATACGCAAGATATGATTTTTTAAAGTATTGTTATCCGAAAATATTACTATTTTCTAAATGCTGATTGTAAACATAGTTTGTAATATCAAAAAATGACTTTCTACCAGATGTGTTCACTATTCCACAAGCTTTCAAAATTTGTATACCATACTTCCTTTCGATTGTTTTCAATAGTTAAATAGTGCATTTTTATAAACAATTGCAATTTTTTCAAAGTTGGAACTTTTTTTTCTCGATTTTTTTTGTTTTAAAATATTTGTTGATCTTTATCGAGAAGCATGCAAAATTCGGAAATGGAGAAATAAAAACTCTGGAAGTTATGAGTTTTTATGTCTCCGCGCGTGTGTTAATGTGAAGCGAGCGGTTATGCTCAATCGATGTTCTAACTCACGGGCAGCTTCATAACGAGGCCGCCTTTGAGGCTATTAAGTTAACGTGTCGTTGAAGCGCGAGCGCTCGTCCGCTCGTTTGCATTAACGTGCGCGCTTCGATATAAAAATTCATATATATATATATATATATATATATATATATATATATATATATATATATATATATATATATATAGTTAGATATATACAGTTCGAAATTGGCAACAAATGCGTGTCTCCTGTGTTGCCAAAATCGATGCCGTGCCAAAATCGAGACCCTTTTTTGATATGAAAAAGTTGAATTTTGTGAATTGAATTTCACAACAATTGCAATCATTTTATGCTTGAAAAGTCCGCCGTGAGCTATCCGTCCGGTGCAAGTAAGTTTTTCGCAACCTGCGGTAAGTAGTAATCCTACGGCAATAAAAATATTATTGTTCGAAACATTGTATAACAGTGTTAATAACAGCAAACTTTTTTTTAATGAACACACTGAGGGCATCATTTTTCCGTCATTTAAAGCATGTATGCGGAAACTGACTGATATTTAGCATATTTTTGGAAGGGAAATATTTTGTGTTGTCAAAAACGGATACTTTTGTTGCCAAATTCGAATATATATACATAAATATATATATATATATATATATATATATATATATATATATATATATATATATATATATATATATATATATATATATATATATATATTTGTGTTTTTGTTCGTCTAACTGTGAGCCCAACGTGATGAACTGCTCTGTACCGCTGGTGCCCTTTGATTTACATCACCCCCTGCTTGAAATCTCCTTGCCCGCACGAGTGGCGTGTAATGAAGCTGTTGAAAGACAAATTAAGCAACCACTGAATTTTCGCAAAATTGATTTTGCAGCTCTTTCTGACTATTTGACGACTGTTGACTGGAACGAAGTTTTCACCACCGATGATGTAGATGTGATGGCTCAGAATTTTTGTTCCGTATTGAATGATTGGCTACTTTCGAACGTTCCACGAATACGACCGCCGTTTTCGCCCGCGTGCAAACGTCGAGCAATAAACAAAAGTTATAACAAGCCAGTAACGCATATCGAATTTTTATTTCATTTAATTTCATTTATTTCCAGTAGCGTAAGGTACAACCTTTTTTAAATACTACCTCCGGCTCGTCACAGTCATTGTAATATTATTGCTAATTTTTTATAAAATAATTTTACTACCTAATCTAACTACGGTTCCAAAACTGTATGCAGCCCCGCTTGAAAATTGCTTCCGACGATGAGCGCTTTGTTATGGGAGGTAAACTATTCCAATTTATAACACCTCGAATGAACAGGGAATTGGCGTAATTTGTAGTGTTGTTTGAAGGGATCACCAGGTTTTGCAAACGACGGCGGTTCGACTCTATCAATCTTCGATGCAGTATGGCCGGAATTTGCGTGGTTATTAGTTTTTTCAAGAACAAACAGGATCGGTATGCGTAGAATACTTGCAGAGAACATCCCAACAGATTTTTTTGCAGATGGCTCACATGGTCGTATCTGGTCAATCCATAGACGAAGCGTACACAGCAATTTAATGCAACTCGAAGACGTTCAAACAAATTTGCACTAAGGCGAACATGGAAGATGTCCCCAAATAAAAAGTCTGGCAGGATTAGTGATTTAAACAGTTTCAGCTTAGTGTCGACCGTTACAGCAGAAATACAGGAGTATAGCGTTCGTAAACCAGCGTAAATCTTCCCGCACTGTTGGGATATCAAACCGTCCCACTGTAGATCGCTCTGGAATACGTACCCTAGATTGTACACACTGTCTGACTACTGAACATTTTGACCGTCTATCACGATGCACGACACCGGAGGCACAAATCCAACTGCACGCCGTCGTCGGCTTGTTATGAACAGCGCTTTACTTTTGGTAGGATTTATTGCAAGCCCGCTCTGCCGTGACCATTCTGAAATTCGTTCAAGATCCGCATTCATCATCCTAGTTATTTCCGATGTGCAAGGACCATGACGTCCGATATATAGTTGAACGTCATCAGCATACATCTGGATGGAACAAAATTTGAGGATTGTTGGAAGATCGTTTATGTAGCAGCAGAACAGCAATGGTCCGAGAACTGAGCCTTGCGGAACACCAGATGTAGATTCAGCACAGCTGGAGCAGCGACCACCACAGTACACAGTTTGTTTTCTGCCTTGTAGATATGCATACAGCATGCTAAGTTTTGCAAGCAGCTTCCGGTGTGGAATTATATCGAAAGCCTTCGAAAAGTCTAGCAGCAGAAGAATACCAACACCTTTTTTATCGATTATCGCACCTAAATCATCATGTACACGCAGTACAGCGGTTTTATTGCTTTGACCTTTACGAAAACCAGCTTGGTAGTCAGTTAGTAGATTGTTGCTTTCGATGTAATGTGCCATTTGTTGCTTGAGAAGCTTCTCAAAAGACTTGGACAGCGCGCATAATATGCTAATCGGTCGCTGATTCGTAATATCGTTCAGATGAGGTTTCTTTTTCAATGGCAGTACCTTTGCATGCTTCCAACATTCCGGGAAAGTAGACGACCCGATGAAAGCGTTGAACAAGTGAGTTACTTGTTCAATTACCAATTGTAAGATTATCTTAATAAACTTGATAGGTGGCCCGTCCAGACCTACTGCGTTCGACTTAACGTCCCAAATGGCATTTATGACCTCCCAGCTCTGTACTGGTCGAAAAGCAATTTTTAATTCGGGAGGAGCCCTTAACCAGTCTTTATACGCTAAGTCACGTTCAAGTAAAGACCGTCGGACACTATCGGTAAACCATTCGTTGGATTTTCGACGATTAGTACTGGCACGGAGAGGTATACACAGATCGTGGACTGCCCTAATATGACCATTAAAGAACTCAATTGATTCATTTGGATTATCAATTTCGTAAAAATATTCCCATGGAATAGAGAGTATTTCATTTTGTAGGGTTTGCAGATCGAAATTCACATAGTCGCGGTATGTATTTACTTCCGTAGAGCGCTGAACATCAAAGTCGGCTGATGCGAAAATGAGATCGTGCTGTGATAATCCCGGAAAACTAACTTGGCCAAAACGCAACACTTTTTCGTGCCTGTTAGTAACAAGGAGATCTAGTTGTGAACATTCTTCATCGTGAAAAAATGTAGGTTCTTCGCCAACAGACGTCAGCGAAAAATTCCGCAGCATTGATTCGAACTGTGCACGCTTGTTACTTTGACGAAGCATGTCCGTGTTGAAATCCCCAACGAGGAAGATGTTGTCATACCGAACCGCGAGATCTACTAACTTTTCAGACAGAAATGACGAGCAATCGGTGTTCGGTGAATTGTACACTACTATCAAAAGAATTTTTTTACCAGATACTCGGAACTCTAATGCTAAGTATTCGGTCTGGCTCTCTGACTCCGCTTTAAGCACAGTGTTGAATACCTTAAAGCAAATTAAGTGGTCTCTATAGTACACAGCAATTCCTCCACCACGCCTATATGCTCTGTCGTTGCGCACAATTTTATAATCCGTGATGCCTATACTGCGATTACTGACTTTTGAGGTGAGCCATGACTCAGTGAAACATGCTACTTCAATTTTAGAACCGGACAGAACGTGTCGTATTTCGTCCATTTTCCCAAATTGCCTGGCACAAAACCTTTGGGCATTGCCGTGACAAATATTTAACTTGCCGGGAAACAGAGCCGCGTTTAACACCGCTCCCGGAATGTTCATCGAGGTGTTGGTAAGTAATGGTAACATTATGTATAGTATGGGAAGCAATTTTTCGAGGGCTGCAATATTACGGGGATACAATGTATAATCATTTAAATCTTTACAATTTTCAAATAGCGATCATAAATATAAATTAAAACATCAAATAATATAATGAAAAGAACTTCAAAAGTTGTCGGTGCAAACATAGTTACAGATTTTCCAGCTCTTCCTCGGACCGTACCGCAATGGGGGGGGGGCCATCAACCGCTCGCTTCACGAAGACCACTCCTCCTTTAGTGAACACCATTTTCAGTTTGCCGTTCTTCTTCAGCCGTACAGCCGCCGACTTCACCTTGCGCAACTCAGTGGTTAAATTTTCATTGATATACACGCGGCGATCCGAGTCCAGTCCAAGGTGCCTTAGCTTGAGATCCCGCTTTTGTAGATATGCACGGTAGAATTCGTCACGTGTTGTTTTTAGCGCAAATTCGAGTACGACGAGGCCATTTCCTTCCTGCTGGTTTCCAGTTCCCATGCGCCTTATTTCAGCCTTGATAGTGACTGATTCATTTACCGCCAGATGTTTGCAAATTGCTTTTAGCATTTCATTCAGATTTTCACCTCTTTGAAAAGGGATTCCACTAACTATCAGCTCGTTCTGATTTTTCAGCGTACCAATTTTTTGTGCTACACTGTTAACCCTCTCGCTAAGTGTGTTCAAAGCAGTGTCAGTGTGTTGGTACTTAGCCGCGCACTCATCCTTCAGTGATTTGATTTCGTCTTGCAGCTCCGCTTTCACGTCGTCAATCTTGTCGTTTATCTTGCATAGCTCCCCACGCACTGTGTCGATCAGCTGTTTGGTCTGTGAGAACTGTGTCATCATCACATCCATCCAGGGACCGAAACGGTTACACTTTTTCTATTACATTTACCAGTATGCAATGCCATGTTAGACTCTTAACTAATACCATCGCTCTGTACTGTTTCTGTACCGGCAGTGCCTGTCTTATAAGTGTCGAGACTAACCAGAATATGTACATGATAATAAGCAAACATTTTCATACGTTAGCCGACCATTCACACAAAATGTCGTGTAGAAATGACATGCATTAGCCGCTTTTTGCTTACAGTTATAGTTGAAATAGTATGGAGAAGTGATAGAGAATAAGTTGTATTGGGAACCTTCTTATTAACCGTGTTGTTTGGGGGAAAGCTGTATGTTTGGCTTACGGACGCAAAGCAGCAAAAGAGAATACAAAAAAGTGTCTTCAAGACTGGTGACACTCTTTCCCCCATATCGAAGAGTGTCTGACATGTAGAACAAAAGATGTTTTCGTTATCCTTGCATTTCTTTTCGGTGCTTGTGTACTAGTAACATGTCGCAAGACTGGTAGCAAGATAAAATGGTAAAAGTCTTCAAATTTTTGTCACCAACCAGTACATTTAACGTCCCTGCATCCATCATACCGTTCAACGCGATTGGATTTTCGTTCTCGTCCCCAAGTGCCATCTCACTAGAAGCGTTATCAGTACGTGATCGTTTGGTCGCTTGCGGTGTCTTTACTTACACCAGAAGGCAGGGGTACGCAATATATTGGCCATGTCTTGTATGCACAGACGGATAGCAAAGAGCAGGCTGCTGTGGTATAAGTATTACAGAGCACGATCAGCAGCAAAAAAAACTTGGCACAACAAAAGCCGTGAAAGACGATTTCAATGCGATTTAGCCAAAAATGTTTGATCGTAAAATATGGGACTAAGCCGATGCGCACTGACTTGATAACGCGCAGAGAAACTACAGCGATTTTCACTGATTATAATTTAGAGGTTTCCGGTCGGACAAACAACGGAAACACTTGACTTTTGAAGTTTTTTACTCCGCGATTATTTTAGATACATTCTTATCGCGCAGTACGTATACATTTTGAATGCCTCACTGTACAAATCATATGTTTTACGTGTGCAGATAAATTTGCGAAGAAATCCGCGTGGCTTTTGGAATTTCGTAAACTCTAAACGGAAAAGTGCTGCAATCCCAAAGAATATCTATATGATTGAAGTGACTGCAGAATCTGCAGCAGATTCAAGCCAGTTGTTTGCCAAACACTTTGCCTTTGTTTTCGCACCGGATACGCCTTCAAGATTGGAAATTGATGAAGCCATCCGTGATGTTCCTAGTGATTTAATTGATGTGGGAGTATTCACTGTAAATTTCGATATGATATTATATATATATATATATATATATATTATATATTATATATTATATGAAAATTCTGTAACATAAGCATTATATATATTTCTAATGGTTTTCTCCATAATAACTAGGCCTTCCTTCAGAGGCAAGCGAACCTCTTAGGTTTAAGACTTCTCTAATAAAATACAAAAGGCTTTTCTTACTGGGAAAAAGATGTTATTGTTGCAGATGGGTCCAAATTTAACACCTTTGGTTCAGATGGTCGTCGTTTCATTTGGAGAATGCCAAACGAAGAATTAAATGTAAAAATTTTTTGGACATGTTAAAGCAAAATTTGAACCAACATTTTGACAACATGAAAATTTGGTACTTACCAACAAAATGGAATTTAGTCAAAGGTTCAGGTTTTATCAAGACACTGACAAAAGCACAAGTACTTAAGGTACACTCAAAATATATTTCACGTCGAAGTTACCTGAAAAGTTATGTGAACATTTTCCACCTAGCTTTTCCTGTACTATTTACGTGATTTTCAGGTAGTTCGCACGCATACTAATGCATTAACGTGAAAATCAGATAGATGTTATTATTTTTTCCAATAACAATCACCTGAAAGTCACGTAAATCCCTGTAGAGAAATTTACGTGATTTTTCACGTGGAAAGGATGTGTGGATTATGTTGAGTGTACGCACATGGAGGGATTCCATGCTAAATGTTTGCTACACACTTATCCAGCGTGTTTTGCTCAACTTCAGCTCCTTCTTCTCAAATTGATGAAGCAATGTGTAATGTTCCGGAAAATATTTTAGATTTTGGACCTCTCCAGTTTTCTATAGGTGACATAGAGACTGACCTTTCGAAACTGAAAACAGGTTTTAGCGTCGGTCCTGATGGAATTCCATCAGCTGTTCTCAAAAAATGCGCTGAAGTACTATGCAAACCACTGCAGAAGATTTGCAATATGTCACTTGAACAAAATAAGTTTCCGGAGTCCTGGAAAAGGTCCTATATTTTTCCAATATATAAAAAAGGGGATAAGCGCAACATAGCAAACTACCGAGGTATCACTTCTTTATGTGCAGGATCGAAACTGTTGGAAATCATCGTTGGTGAGATGCTGTTCAGCAAAGTCAAATTCTATATCTCAACGGAGCAACATGGCTTTTTTCCCAAAAGGTCAATTAATACAAACCTGCTGCAGTTTTGTTCGTTCTGAATTCGCCAGATAGAAGACGCAGCGCAAGTAGACACAGTATATACTGATCTTAAAACTGCTTTTGACCGCATTGACCACCAAGTTTTGCTTCGGAAACTGAAACGTTTAGGAGCTTCCAATGACTTTGTCTGCTGGCTTCAGACGTACCTAACAAATCGACAACTCTCAGTTAAATTAGGTTCTAATGAGTCGTACTGCTTTTGTAATCAATCCGGAGTGCCACAAGGAAGCAACCTAGGACCATTGCTATTTATTATATTTTTTAATGACGTTTGCTCTATGATCCCTCCGGGTTGCAAGCTACTGTACGCTGATGATCTAAAGATATTTCTCTCTGTACGGTCTGTTGAGGACCTTAAGCTACTGCAGTGCTATATTAACCAATTTACAAAGTGGTGTTGCCTAAATAACCTGACCATCAGTATTTCCAAGTGCACTGTCATCACCTTCACTCGAAGCAAAACACCTATTGTATCTATACCTATAAAGAAGGATTTCTGTCTGTCTGTCTGTCTGCCCGTATGTTCCTTATAGAATCGAAAACTACTGAACCAATCGGCATGAAAATATGCATGTAGAGGTTTTTTGGGGCCAGGAAAGGTTTTAGTGATGGTTAGAAACCCCTCCCCCCACTAAGAGGGGGGGCTCCCATACAAATGAAACACAAATTTCTGCATAACTCGACAACTAATCAAGCAAATAGAACAAAATTTGGCATGTGGGTGTTTTCGGTGACAAGAAATTATTCTATGGTAAATTGAGACCCCTCCCCTCTTTATAAGGGGAATTAACTCCTCTCCTCTTTAAAAGGGGGGGGGGGGGCTTCCATACAAATTTCCTCATAACTCGAGGACTAATCAAGCAAATGGAACCAAATTTGGCATGTGAAGGTTTTCGAGGGCAAGAATATTTTCTATAGTAAATTAGGACCCCTCCCCACTTTAAGAGGGAGGGCTCCTGTACCAAAGAAACACAATATTCCTCATAACTCGAGAAGTAATTAAGCAAATGGAACCAAATTTGGCATGTGGGTGTTTTTGGAGACAAAATTTTTTTCTATGATGAATTGGGACCCCTCCCCGTTTTAGGAGGGGGCGATCTTATACACATGAAATACAAATTTCCTCATAACTGAAAAACTAATCAAGCAAATGGAAGCACTCGTTTGTCCCTGGATCTGATGGTTTGCCTGCGGTTTTAATATGTCGTTGTGCAGCAACTTTGGCACAACCTCTATGTGACATTTTTAATCGCTCATTTGAACAAGCAAGATTCTCGCGCATCTGGAAGCAGTTGTATATAACACCTGTTTTTAAACGTGGTGATCGCCATAACGTTGTCAACTATCGTGGAATTACAAGCCTTTCTGCGGTTTCTAAATTGTTTGAAATCATAATGTGTAAAAACCTTCTGAATTGTACGAAAAACTATATATGCAAGGATCAACATGGTTTCATGCCTAGACGGTCGGTTACCACAAATTTGCTAAATTTTACGTCGAAGGTAATACATAGTATTGAAGAGAAAGTGCAAGTCGATGTAATTTATACCGAATTGAAAGCCGCTTTTGACAAAATTGACCACAAAATACTGCTAAATAAGCTGACTCGTCTTGGTGTATCTGCGCAATTGATTGCTTGGCTAGAATCTTACCTTGCGGAGCGTGAGCTGCGGGTGAAGATTGACGGTTCTATATGACGACCTTTTACAAATAATTCTGGAGTACCGCAGGGTAGCAATCTGGGACCACTGTTGTTTATTTTATTTTTTAACGATGTTGCTCTGACTCTGAATGGAAGTCTCAAATTAGTTTATGCAGATGATCTGAAGCTGTACGTAGTGGTACACACACTGGAAGATTGCTGGCGCTTACAAAACTCGCTAATATCATTTGCTGATTGATGTCAACGAAACAAATTAATTATCAGTGTGGAAAAATGTCAAGTGGTTACGTTCCATCGCAAGGTACATCCAATTTTGTTCGACTATAATATCAACGGCGTTACTCTTACTAGAGTTACAAAAGTGACAGATTTTTTTTTTTAACGAGTAGGGAAATCTGCTATCAGACACCTGAGAAGACAACTCAGGGAGTGGGGTTTGGTATCCCGACCCCCCTACTGGGGCGTGAGGATCCAGACCCACTAAAACCCTACTCGAGTCTCCAGCCTCAATCCCCCCTGGCACCACCTTATCGGTATTACTTCAGGGAGGGGCTATTGTGCTTAACGCACGCTCTTAGATAACTACTGGACTATGGTAGTTAGGCTGTTTATTCGTCGTTGATCGGCTCCAGCGGTTTTGTAGCTCAAGTACGATCTGGGTAGCAGCCGCGTTGACCGCTCCCCAGACGTCCGAGCTAGAACACATCCTTTGGACTAAGTTATCCGGAGTAGTGTCCTGTCCGCTCACTGCCATCATGTTGCTTCTCACGCCCTCGAAGCGAGGGCATATGAAGAAAGCATGTTCTGCAGTTTTCTCAACGTCCACGCATTCGGGACACGTGGGGGACTCCGCATGCCCAAACTTGTGCAGATGCTGTCTAAAACAACCATGCCCTGACAGAATTTGTGTCAGGTGGAAGTTGACTTCGCCGTGGCGCCTGTTGACCCACCCGGATAGTTCCGGAATAAGTCGATGTGTCCACCGGACTTTTGTGGAATTAGACCATGCCCGCTGCCATGTGGTCATAGAGGCCGATCTTGTGGTACTCCGTATGCCTCTAGTTCCACGTTGGTTGAAGCACTCTACGTACTCGCTGATGATGATACCAATAGGCATCATACCCGCTCAGACGCAGATTGCGTCATGTGAAACTGTGCGATACGCACTCGCCACTCTTAAGCACATGAGACGATAGGTGCTTTCCAGCTTGGCTAGATAACTTTTGGTACCTAACGCCGCTGACCACACCGGCCCGCCATACCTGAATATGGACTGGACCACGTTAGCTAATAGCCTTCGCTTGCTGCCATATACCGCAGAGCTATTAGACATCATACGAGACAATGCCGAAATAGCTGTGGAAGCCTTCTTGCAGGCATAGTCGACGTGGCTCCCGGACTTGAACTTGTCGTCGACCATGACTCCCAGGAGTTTTAAGGACCGCGTTGACGAAATAGTGCAGTCCCCGACGCTGATATTTGCTTGCTGCACCGACTAGCGGTTGTTCACCACGATAACCTCCGTTTTATGATGCGCTAGCTCCAGTTTCCTGGATCGCATCCAATCTTCAACAATGCTTATAGAGTGGGCAGCCGCCAACTCTACCTCTCTGATAGATTCACCATAGACTTCCAGGGTGATGTCATCCGCAAAGCCGACAATCACCACCCCTACCGGGAACTTTAGCTTCAACACCTCGTCATACATGACGTTCCACAACACCGGGCCCAGTATGGAACCTTGCGGAACCCCTGCGGTGATTGGAACGCACTTCTGACCCTCCTCCGTATTGTAGCATAGCAGACGATTCTGGAAATAATTTTCCAGAATCCTGTACAGCGACACCGGCACTTGGATGTTCCGAAGCGAGTTGGCTATGGAGTCCCAGCTAGCGCTATTGAACGCATTTCTCATGTCGAGCGTGACAACTGCGCAATAGCGAATACCTGTCCTCTTGCGCTGGATCGCCACCTCGGCTGTCTTAGTGACAGACAAGATGGCATCCACCGTAGATTTGCCTTTTCGGAAGCCGAATTGGTTCCTTGACAGACCGTTTGTACCCTCAGTGTACTGTACGAGTCTGTTAAGGATAACCCGTTCAAGCACCTTGCCGGCAGTATCGAGCAGACAGATCGGCCTATATGACGAGGGGACACCCGGAGGTTTTCCCGGCTTCGGCAATAGGACCAGATTCTGTCGCTTCCATCTGTCCGGGAAGTTGCCAGTTTCCAGGCATCTACTCATTACTGCCCCGAATAATTCGGGAGCCTCCAGTATAGCCGCTTTAATAGCCATATTCGGGATTCCGTCTGGTCCTGCTCACCTTGCTCACCTTTAGGGATTTAGTGATCTCAATGAGTTCCTCGTTCGTAACCGTAACCGTAACTTCCTCCCCGACCTCTAAACCGCCGTCGCCCACGTTACTTTGGATGTTTGGCACGGAGACCGACCTATGGTCTGAGATACTGGAACGTCGGCCGTGGAACGACTCAGTGGCCTGAGGCCAGGGCCTTGGCTCGTGGCGCGGAAAGAGGCCCTGAATGATCCGCCCCAGCGTCTCTGGCGATCGCTCTGCGGGCGCCATCATGCCCTTGGCCTTTGCCATTACGATCCTGTAGGCATCACCCCACGGGTTCGCATTGGCACTGGCACATAACCTTTCAAAGCAGGTTCGCTTGCTTGCTATTATCCCACTCTTAAGCGCTGCGCGTGCAGCAACTAGTGCTACTCGACATTCTGCTCTGCCCTCGTCCGAACGAGCTCTTTGCATAATTCTCCTTGCACGAAAGCAGGCTCCGCGGAGTTGCGCAATTTCTTCTGTCCACCAGTAAACCGGTGACCTACCATACCTAGGTCGGCTTTTCCTAGGCATGGTGGCGTCACACGCTCGCGACAGCACCTCAACCAAATGATCAGCGTTCGGATCGGGCATATCGCGATCACCGCACTCTCTTCGGATCGCTTCCACAATTACTTCAGGATCGAAGTATGATGTCTTCCATCGACGGGTTGTTGGAATGTTGGCTCTGCACCATTCCTACTGAAGGTACTTGTGGTGCCGACGTTGGCCAGGTCTACGTTGAGCTTTGCCAGAGCCTCAAGCAGAATCCGACCCCTATGGTTCGTGCGACGACTTCCCAACTCAACCGCCCAAGCGTTAAAGTCGCCCGCCACAACCACCGGCCTTAGACCAGTCAGCGCAACTGATACTCGGTCTACCATCTGCGTAAACTGCTCGATCGACCAACCTGGCGGGGCATAACAGCTGCAGTAGAACACTCCACCCACTTTGGCAACCGCAAATCCCTCGTCTGCATTTGACACAACCTCTTGAACCGGGAACCTGCTTGTCGTCGATATAGCCGCCATCCCGGACCTATCTGAGACCCAGTTACCGTTTCCGGCAGGGATGCGGTATGGGTCCGAGATGATGGCAATGTCCGTCAACGACTTAGTAACTGCTTGGTATAACAGCTACTGGGCCGCGTGGCAGTGGTTCAAGTTTAGTTGCGTTATCTGCACTACGCCCGTGTTTTAGTCGCCGGCGAGCCTGCCGGGCACTTTGAGCTTTGTAGCTACCTGGGTTCCCGCCGGTCCCTTGCGCAGATGAACTGCTTCGGTAGTCACCACCACGTTACATTGCTTCAGTGATCTCGTCCAGGTTTTTAAGCTGGAGAATCATCTCAGGCGTAAGTGCGCGGATCTGTATGCCATCACCAAGGACCTTTTCTGCCAGCACTTTGTAGGCAGAACCCTTCTCAGTGGCATCCTTTTTGAGCTCAACGATCATGTCGCCGGTGCGGGAGCGGCGGATACTCCGCACATCCGCGCCAAGACCCTTCAGCTGCTCATTCCCTCTCATGGCCTTCAAAACTTCTGCATAACTCAGCCCCTCAGTTTTGAGGATAGGGGCATCGCCTTTGCTCCTCTTTTTTCTGGCCACTTTCGGTGGAGTTCGATCCTCCTCTTTCTTCCTGGCCTTCTTCTTTTTCACTGTTTCCCACTGATTGTCGGGAGCTAACTGCGTCTTATTACCTTCGGTGGGTTTCACAGTTTGCTTACGATCCTCAGCAATCAAGCGCTTCTTCGGGCCCGTAAGGGTTTGTTCCCCTGGGGACTGCCTTGCACGTTTAGTGGATATCTTGTTGTCACTGGACTGCTCCGTAGTCGCAAGGGCTACAGGCAGGCAGGCAGGCATCCGTTTTTACAGACCTCGATACAAACGCCTTCTCTACCACTTTTACTCGCGCTTCGAGTTCGCCGTGTTCCTTCGTCGCAGCACGGATGGTGCCCCGAAGCATGAGCAGACTTTGTTTCAGGTCCTTCGCTAGGGTGCTGCGGCCTACCACGAACTCGATAATGGCATCGAGCTGATGAGACGCCGCTACCACTCTTGGTAGCATGTCTCTCTTTCCTTCCACTGCTTTTATTAGCGTCGGGCCATTCATCGCTGCATCCGGCGTAGATGCAGTTGGAGCGACAGGTATGCCGCTTCCCTTTCCGCTTACGCTGGGGCTTCTGCTCGTATCCATCGGCGGAGATCGTTGGATACCACCTTTTGCGAACGGATTATCTAATCCGTCCGCGCTCACTGCAGTGTGTTTTAATACCATGTGCCTACTAAACAATCACAAACTAGAAGGTGGTTACATGGTAATAAAACTAGAAAGTGACGGATTTAGGAATTGTACTTGACTCAAAAATGTCGTTCAACTTACAATGTTCAACAATCATATCGAAAGCATTACGACAGTTAGGTTTTGTCGCCAGGATAGCGAAGGATTTTTCGGACCCATATTGTTGGAAGTCGCTGTACTGTGCTCTCGTTCGTCCAATTTTGGAAAATGCGTGTATAGTATGGCATCCTTACCAATTTACATGGTGTCTAAGGATTGAACGTGTTCAGAAACGGTTTATTTGTTTAGCGCAAAAAAATTTGCCTTGGCGAGATCCTAATAATTTGCCACCGTATCCCGATAGATGCCGGCTATTGGGCTTAGATACTCTAGAACGACGACGGAAACTTCAGCAGTCACTGTTTATTGCGAAATTGATTAATAGTGAAATTGATGCCCCCGAACTGCTCTCAATGTTGAATTTTCGCATACCAGGTAGATCTCTTCGAAATACGACGTTATTACAACCAATTTTCCATCGAACGGTGTTTGGATACCACGAACCAGTCTCAGCATGCATTCGTGCATTTACGACCGTTGAAGGGCATTTCGAATTTGACGAACCGACTGAGCGTTTCAGAAGTAGAATTAAGTCATTGTTAGTTTAGAGTAGTTTTATTCATTAAGACACCATCATTGTCAGATAAACTAATTTCAAATAAACAAATAAACTTTAGGAGGGGGGCTCCTATACAAATGAAATACAAATTTCCTCGTAACTCGAAAACTAATTAATCAAATGGAACCATATGTGGCATGTGGGTGTTTTTGGAGGCATGAATTTTTTTATGATGAATTGAGACCCCTTACCTTTTTAGGAGGGGGGCTCCCATACAAATGAAATATAAATTTCCTTAGAACTCGAGAACTAATCAAGCAAATGGAACCAAATTTAGCATGTGGGTGCTTTTGCAGGCAATTTTTTTTTTTCTATGGTGGATTGAGACCCCTCCCCTCTTTAGGAGGGGAATAATGACCCCTCTCCCTTTTAAGAGGGGGGCTTCCATACACATGAAATACAAATTTATTCATAACTCGAGAACTAATCAAGCAAATGGAACAAAATTAGACATGTGGGTGTTTTTGGAGACAAGGATGCTTTCTATGGTGAACTGAAACCTCTTCCCACTTTAGGAAAGGGGGCTCCTATATATATATACTAGCTGACCCGACAAACTTCGTATTGCCACAAATTAACCTGTGTTGTACATAAATCATGAATCTCGGATGATCTTTGTCACTATCTCAAGTTTTGCAAGCCCCCCAGTGGGCGGCGCTTGCGACGGCGGGTCACCGGCAACACTCCCGACCGTCTCGTCCTGAATGATCTAGTGTTACTATAGATAGTTTTTGTGGTCTTGTATTGACTAATGTTTTATGGAAGAGTCTCGAATTTCTCGAGTTCGATTAGTTTTTGAGTTTCACAAAAATTTCTGTTTTATTTGTATGAGAGTCCATATCCCTCTACCACAGGGGTGAGAGGCCTCTAACTATCGTAAAATGAATTCAAGACTCCAAAATCTCCCACATGCCAAATTTGGTTCCATTTGCTTGATTAGTTCTCAAGTTATAAGGAAATTTGTATTTCATTTGTATGGGAGCTCCCCTCTTAAAAGGGGAAGGGGTCGTAATTCACCATAGAAAAAAATTCTGCCATCTAAAACTCCCACATGCCAAATTTGGTTCCATTGGATTGATTAGTTCTCGAGATAAGAGGAAATTTTTTTTATTTTATTTATTTATTTATTTATTTTGTTCTTTTTTGTGGAGAAGGGAAAAGCCCATTGGAGTTAACCCCTTTCAGGTTTCTTCTCCAACAGGTTCCATTGGATTGATTAGTTCTCGAGATAAGTGGAAATTTTTTTTATTTTATTTATTTATTTATTTATTTTGTTCTTTTTTGTGGAGAAGGGAAAAGCCCATTGGAGTTAACCCCTTTCAGGTTTCTTCTCCAACATCTTTTTAGTTTACATTACGTTGGTGTACCTTTTACAATTTGTAATAGTAACCTCCAGTGAGCATTAGCTCTTTTAAGGAGGTATGTTTGCGAACTTATTCGATTAACTCAGCCATCATAGGCATTTTTTCGGTATCAGTTCGATGTTACGTTGTAGGTGGATAGCGGCGTTGAATGATTGGTGGGCAGCGGGTGGCAGTTGACGATTGGTGGTGGCGGTGCGGTGTGGCGGAGCGGTGTGGCGGTAGGCATCGGAAAATAAAGAAAACGTTGAAGTGTTTCATATTAGTGGCATCACGGAAGATATTGTTGGATCTTGTGTTTCAGCATTTGCTTCACAGCAAGCGTGAATTTTGCAATACTGGAAGCAGTTCTGCAGCTAACTGGGAGTTCATTGTATAATTTACAGCCGATATATGCAAGCTTTTTTCGTCCAAATTCGGTGGTGGGCGTTATTAGTGAGAAAGGACCAGTTTGCCGAGAGGCGCGATTCCTTTGGATTGTTGTAACTGTTGTGTTATGATGCACTGAATTCGTCGCAATTCTGTGCATGTGAACCAAAGTTTGAAGTTCGCATAGAGCTCTAACAGGTAATATGGAATCATTTGCAGAGTATAATGAGATAGTTGGGTGGAAGTATGGCTTTTTTAGTACGGCTTTCAGGCATCTATTTTGGATGGTTTGCAGCTCACGTATGTTGGATCGGCTAGCTCTGCCCCAGTTCACAGTGAGATATTGGAGTCTGGAGTGAATCATCGAAAAATATAACTGTTTCATCCAATTTTGTGGCACAAAAGAAGAAATTTTCCTCAGAATTCCACAGCAAGCTGCCAATTTCTTTTGCAGATTGCGAATATGTGGCAACCAGCTCATGGTGGAATCGATAGTCAGTCCTAGGAAGGTGTATTCGTTGACTTCCTCAATGACATGTCCTCTAATTTGTATAGTATCATGTGATGGGACACGTTTCCTTGGAGAATGTATCACCATAAACTTCGTTTTACCAAGATTCAACGAAAGCATATTCGTTTCGAAATAGCAATTTAATAATTACAAGTCGTATTTGGCTTGACGTTGAATCAATTCGCATGTACTGGCTCTGTAAAATACTGAAGTATCGCCCGCGAAGAGTCTAACTTTACCGTATAAAGGCAATCTGGAGAGATCGTTAACAAACAAAAGGAACAGAACCGGTCCCAGGTTGCTACCCTGGGGAACACCTGTTGTTATAGTTGTCGTGGAGCTTTTGCATTTTTCGATTGATCGATTAGACAAGTAGGTTCTAATTAGTTGTAATGCTGTTCCCCAGGCTTGTTATTTCCCCACTCATTGTGCAAAAAGTGCAACTTTTTTTGTTCAACACAATGAGCAGAACTGCTTTCAGAAATGAGAAGTAAATCCACACAATGAGAAACAGACTAAACACAATGAGAAAAACTGACGTGCAGAAAAATTTCTTAATGCGCTCTTTAGATGAGCAACTTTCGGTTTTGCTCCCGGTCCTCTCGGTAGCTACAGCAGTAAACGTGGAAACAAAACAACCGGTGCGCGTACAGCAACTATAGACTCAGAGGCGTCAAGACAATCAAAAGTCGTTATATTTTGAATCTTAGCGGAGAATTGCCTTTGTTTATAATGGGGCTTTCCTGTTGGTACGCGTCAAGAAGCAAATGTATGGGAATTCAAATGTTGCCATATCTAAATAACATTTTTCGCACTGTTGCCGTTGTGACATGCCTAACCATATGATGCAGTTGCGTTCACGGCAGCCAAACTCAACTGAATATACTAAATGTAAGAATCATGATTCAACTGCATTAATGGATTAATATTTTTCTGATGGCAATGATCGCTACTGACAATCGTCGTTTTTTCTCAACGCACTACCCATGTTAAAACTACCCGTAGTTGTCATACGTCAGCGCATCGCATCAACGTAATCAAAGTGTATTAACATTCTCCTCAATGAGTAGCACAGTGTGCGGCTGCTCATACAACTGCGTTCAGCAAGAAAGAGCACAGTTAAAATGAAACGGAGCAGAATAAATCGCGTTGAAGACTGAGCACAGTTTGAATTTTTCTCTTCTCTTTTTTTCTTCTGAGGAGGTGCCATCCCTGCTGTTCCCCTTATTCCATATGCTTGAATTTTCTCTAGAAGCAACTCGTGGTCAATGGTATCAAAAGCTTTTTTTAGATCAATGAAAACCGCTCCTGCTAAACTGTTGTTGTCTAGTGTGTGGTAGATATCTTCCATTAGATCACAAGTAGCCGATGTCGTACTAGATTGTTGTCTAAATCCATATTGGTGAGCGTAGATTGTTCCAAATTGCCTCATATACGCTGTTATCCTGATTACAATTAATTTTTCTAGGATTTTATTCAGCACTGACAAGGTAGAAATCGGACGATAGTTGGATACATCCTTCGGGTCACCTGATTTAAATATGGGTACTACTCTTGCTATTTTGAGGCTGTCGGGGTATAAATCTGTTTCAATTATCTCGTTGAAAATTTCTGCCAGAAGGGGGGCTAGAACACGGTGGTGCTGCTTTACAAATGAAACTGGAATGCAATCAGGCCCAGATGCTTTCTTTGAGTCTAGCTTACTGATAAGTAGAGTAACTTCATTGGTGTTGGTAGCATTCAAAAATATCGAGGAACGTTGGGATGTCAGTGTATCAAATTTATGGACATTTCGGTCACTATTTATGCTTACTGCCAAACGCTGGCCAACAGTGCAAAAATGATCATTGAATATATTGCATATGGCAGATAGGTCAGTTGTATCCCTTCCATTTGTACACAGAACTGTAGGCTGGTGACAAGTTTTCCCTTTCCCAGAATTTCATTAACAAATTTCCAGTTTTTCCTTTGATCGTTTTGGTCTAACAATCGTTGATAATAATCTCGCTTACAATGTGATTTTTTATTGCGCAGAAGTTTTGATGCGTGTGTCAGTACTCTTTTAAACTGTTCTTCGGTTGGGTGTCTTCGGTGGTCTCTAAGTGCTTTATCTTTAATGCGAATTAGTTGTAGCAAATCAAAGTTCATCCATGGGCAGTGTCCTTTTACTCTGGCTTCTAATGTTACTGTTTTCGTGCATCGCGACAAGGTTTGTGGGTATGTATTGATCAGGTGTGTTAATTTTTCATTCGCAGTCATCGACGGATTAATTTCTGTTATTTCATCTAAGAAAAATTCATTCAATCGACGATGATTAACGATATGCTTTTGGAAGGTCTTTTTTGAAACCAAGCTTTGTAAGTTAAAGAAGGAGAAAATAATGGCATGATCACTAATATCATTATCAATGGTATCATTCACAATAGTGCTAGCGAGAGTATCTGAGCATAGTACATGATCCAATATATTCGAACTTGCGGGTCTAGTTACATTAGTATTAGTTACAAATGTGTTGTAAGAAGTGAGCAGTCTGAGATATTCCTGAACAATGTTATTGGTACTCAAATTAACAGGGATATTCATATCTCCAACCAGAATTCTTTCGCGGTCACGAGGAGTACTGGCTAACATGCATTCCATTTCTGCAAGAAACCTTCTTGCTTCGAAAGATGGAGGCCTATATATTGCGTGAAAATCGATCATCTTACCATGAAACTTAATCACGCATTTGATGTGATGAAAACCTTCCAAAGTTCTATTCTGACAGACATCTACTTCTAAGTCAGTACGAACAAATAATGCTAAGCCACCATGCGATTCATCTCGACAAGAAAAAATCCCTCGATAGCCTGTTATCTGGAAAAGGCTGGTGTTGTTTGATTTCACCCAAGTCTCACTCAAAGCAATTATATCAACTTTTCCTTTGTATCCGTGCAACATTTCTTTAACTGAATCGAATTTGGCGAGATCATTCATTCCTCTAATATTTAATTGCAATATATTAAAAGATTTTCTTTCTGTGCATTCTTTATTATCTAACCATTCTGTCATACATTGATATTTATTATTGGAGAACATTGTTTTTATAAATTAAAAAAAGACAATACAAGGTGCTCAGCAACCTACTGCCGGCGCTTTGGGGACTGTTCCAGTCGCGTAGATTCCATTACCATTGAATCAGATCCCGATGTGTCAAGCGGCCTCTTTGAATACTTTTTCACCATCTGCTGCAAATCCTGCTGACAGCGAACTATATCAGTTTTCGAGTTATCGGTCCGTTTCATCAAAATTGCTCCATTACGTCTAGGCCATACATATTTGCAATCGACATTTCATTTGTATGGAAGCCCACCCTCTTAAAGGGGAGATGGGCCATAACTCGCTTTCTAAAGAAGAGAGGGGTCTCAATTCACAATAGAAAAAAATCTTGCGTCCAAAACCACTTACATGTCAAATTTGGTTCCATTTGCTTGATTAGTTCTCGAGTTATGAGGAAATTTGTTTTTCATTTGTATAGGAGCCTCCCCCCCTCTTAAAGTGGGGACATCCATAGAAAATATTCTTGCCTAAAGTGAGGAGGGGTCCCAGTTCATCATAGAAAAAATTTTTGTCTCCATAAACACCCACGTGTCAAATTTGGTTCCATTTGCTTGGTTAGTTCTCGAGTTATGAGGAAATTTGTATTTCGTTTGTATAGGAGCCCCCCCTCTTAAAGTGGGGAGGGGTTCTAATTCACCATAGAAAATATTCATGCCCTAGAAAACTTTCACATGCCAAATTTGGTTCCATTTGCTTGATTAATTCTTGAGTTATGAGGAAATTTGCATTTCATTTGTATAGGAGCCCCCCTTCCTAAAGTGGGGAGGGGTCCCATTTCATTATACAAAAAAATTTTGTCTCCAAAACCACCCACGTGCAAAATTTTGTTCCATTTGCTTGATTAGCTCTCAAGTTATGAGGAAATTTGTATTTCATTTGTACAGGAACCCCCCCCCCTCCTAAAGTGAGGAGGGGTCCCAGTTCATCATAGAAAAAAATTTTGTCTCCAAAAACACCCACGTGTCAAATTTGGTTCCATTTGCTTGATTAGTTCTCGAGTTATGAGGAAAATTGTGTTTCTTTGGTACAGTAGCTCCCCCCTCTTAAAGTGGGGAGGGGTCCTAATTTACTATAGAAAATATTCTTGCCCTCGAAAACCTTCACATGCCAAATTTGGTTCCATTTGCTTGATTAGTCCTCGAGTTATGAGGAAATTTGTATGGAAGCCCCCCCTTTTAAAGAGGAGAGGAGTTATAATTCCCCTTATAAAGAGGGGAGGGGTCTCAATTTACCATAGAATAAATTCTTGTCACCGGAAACACCCACATGCCAAATTTTGTTCTATTTGCACGCGTGTTCGTCCGCTCGTTTGCATTAACGTGCGCGTTTCTATATAAAAATTCATAACTTCTAGAGTTTTCATTTCTCCATTTCCAAATTTTGCATGCTTCTTCGAGAGAGATGAACAAATATTTTAAAGTAAAAAAAATCGAGAAAAAAGAGTTCCAACTTTGAAAAAATTGCAATTGTTTATAAAAATGCACTATTTAACTATTGAAAAACAATCGAGAGGAAGTATGGTATACCAATTTTGAAAGCTTGTGGAATAGTGAACACATCTGGTAGAAAGTCATTTTTTGATATTACAAACTATGTTTACAATCAGCATTTAAAAAATAGTAATTTTTTCGGATAACAATACTTTAAAAAATCATATCTTGCGTATTCCAACAGTAACATCGAAATAGAAAAATACGTGTCGATTTTTTTGAACAAAGAACGTAAAAAAAATATTCCGAAGAGAAAAAAAATTTGATTGTAAATTTCCCGTGGAATGACCCATATACAGGGGTTAGACAAAATGATCGGGACATGCAAAATTTTGATGAAATTCAAACGGCCATAACTTTTACAAAAATGAACATTTTTAGATGAAGCCAATTGTATTCGACGGGGAAATTTTCCTAGTTTTCCGAAAATTTTTCAAAATTCGCAATAGTCAGCGGACACCGGAGATATTCCGGGTTGTCTGGGGTTATGTCAAAAACTGATTTTTTTAATCTCCTGTATCTTTTTCTGTCATGGAAATTTATTAATTTACATATTTTATCCCACAACTAGATTTCATTTCCAGTCGATTGGTCGAAGAAGAAGGGAAATCCGATGAGAAACAACCGAGATATGGCCATTTTAGTGAAATCAGTTCTGGAAATGTTGCCAGTAATGTCTTACATTTATGACCATTTTAAAACATGACCAATACCATTCCAATATGGATGTCAAACTTCAAAAATTTACGAGGGATGAAAATCCTCAAGTTTGACACCCATATTGACCTGATTTAAAAAATTCCCTGAAACGACCACTTCTGCCGGGGTACCTACAACCTGCTACAGGGTACAAACGCAAATGTGAAGGTGTCTTTTTGGCTCACTGTTCCCCCACTGTTCCGATTTTTTTAACATCTACATTTACATTTATATAAAGGTCAAATCCTGGTTATCTTACACTTCAGAACTCATTTGTAATCAATTTATATGGATTGGTTTACAATTCAACTCAAAATTTTTTTTGGAAATTACCCACATCTGTTTGTCTCACTGTTTCCAATAGGAATGTTTTATAAGAAATAGTGAAATAGTGGTGTTAGCAAACAATTCGATGGTCTTATATTTTTTTTTTTTATCTCTCATCAGGGCCTTAAATTATCACCGAATTTCAAACAAAACAGAAAATCTTTTTTCTCAGCATACATTGTTTTTTATGCCTCTGAGTTTCGTATGTACAACTGCACAGCGATTTTCATCATAGTATACAAGTTCAATATATCGTGAAAATACAACAGGAGAAAGTGATTTTCAAATCCAGAAGGTGATATTCACTTCAGGTAAAAAAGAATTTTAAATGCAGTTAATGAAAAGAAAAATCTTATGTCCAACAGCTGAACGTAATAGATGTTAAACCACAAAATAAATTTTTTTTATTGATTTTCACTGCTCAAACGTGAATATCAGTTTGTTACAATATCACAGGGCACTGATATTCTATATTCTCGTGCATGAAGTTCATTTGCATGCATTTAGTTATTATATATGTTTGATCACAGCAAGCAGATTTTCAGTGCAAGTTAGACTGATACTCCAGAAGTTTGAACGTTATGCTGATGAATATTAACAGCACTGTCTCTCATTCCTATGAGATGCCATGTAGTAACTTTAATTTGGATTAGTTATGCGATTTGTCGTTAAAAATCACCTGAAAATGTTCGCAATAAAATTTACTTTGACCCCCCCAAAAACGACTTTTGTTGAAAAATATACTTAAAAATTAATAAATTTTTCTCAAACTGTATTATGTGATATAGATTCACAAACTTTACTTTGCAGGAAAATATCATGGATCTTGTACTTTTTATGGCGAAGCTATTCCCGATGTCTCACTGTTGACTACTCTCCCCTATATATATATTGTTAGATTGTTCGTTTCAGGTCAGTAAGAAAAAATCCTAAGTTTGAAGCCAATGGGACGTTCCCTCGATTAATGGGAGTACCTTCATTTTTAACGAAAAGACACGTTTTCGTCAAATCCTCTTATTTTCTTTCGCTTGTAACTCTAGAAATACTAGGTTTAGAACAACTATTTAATCATGTTTCCAAAGGAAATTGTCCAAGGAATCCGAAAAAATCAATTTGATGGATGCATGTATACAGTATATAATAAGTTTTTTCTTAATAGTGTTGCCAAATTTTTCATTTTTCTGAGTATTACCCACACTAATTAAAACAATAGCAGTATTACACCAGCAACAAACAAAGGAAGTAAAATCTAGAGGCTATCAGCGAGCTGAAAACCATTTTACAATGTTACGGGAAAATAGCTAAATTATTTTGCGCCATTTTAAACTTATATTCCCATAGCTAGCGTTAAAAATTATACGAAAACCCAAAAAGTTGGCAACACTGCTGAGAAAAAACTTCAATATCTACGGTATATATGATTTCACAATAACACTAAGTGTTTTTACATTGCTATGAGTGGTAGTGTTTCAAGAAAATGCAATTTCACTCTTGATTATTTATGAACAATCGCTGGTTTCTTTCTTCAAATCGCTATAACTCTGGATCGGCAAAGAAGATCACGTAGTTTTGAGCGATTCTTATGTAAAAAAATCTGAAGAATACGATGGAATTCCAATTTATGAAATCAAATTGTACTCATTGAGAGAAAAATGCAAATTTTGTTTTTGAACCGAATTTAAAAATATTTGGCAGCACTGCCGCTAAAAACTAAATTTTTTTTCGGATTCCTTGGACAATTACTTTTGGAAACATTTTCTTCTTCGTCGACACTTTCTTCTTCGTCGCAGGAAAAAAGGTTGGAAATTTGGCTGCTAGGAATTCTTTAATGAGAAAAAGCATTTAAATAGAACTCAGCTCACTTTGATTGATCACGTGTGCGATGCAACAAACTAAAATATTAGGGAATAACTAATTTTGCATTGTGTGTCATACAAATCGCTGATATTTTTAATAATTTGTGTTGGATAGGACGGGAATAGGCAATTACGACGAAGCAGCAACATTGCCTACAAAGTAAGTTTGCAGCTGTACGATATTATTTTGTCTACTGCCATCTCCAGAAAAATTAAAATTGTGAAAAATTCTACGTGCCCTGAAACGGCAATTTGAAGTACGTTGACATGCTGCATTTTCACCGAATATCTTTAAAAAAGCGATATGCAAAATTTGGAAACAAAACATACCTCCAGTATCACTTGTGTTACTAGAAATACACTCAAATTATCTGAAAATAGTCATTTGCGGTTTGAAATCAAATTTAAAATCATAAGAAACACAAAATCAAAAAAGTGTTGCAGGTAACCCCGTTTACTGGGTAACTTGCAACACCCCTTTTTTCGGTTAATTCTACAGATTCATTAACATAAATCAAAAGTACTGACCACTATACAAGTTTTGGCTACTTACACTTGGACCTAAACGGTACACTTCGAAAGTTATACCAAGTCAAAGTTCAAAAGTGTTGCAAGTATCCCCGGATGACGGTATGTCAAAATGGCTCGATTGTGCTGCAGGTTGAGAAATCCAAATTTTTGCAAGTCGGTAATTTTTTTACATGGTTTTATTCTTTTTGACGTAGGACTGCGTCTTACGACAAGGTTTGGGACAGGATGTCATTCCGAAAAATCGAAAAATGCGAGCGTCACGAAAAATGATAGGTTTTGAGCGCTAATAGCTTAGCGGTTTTCCGATCGATTTTGAATATTTTCGCACCAATCGATAGAAAAATCTTCTACGCATCAACTCCAATATAGAAACCTATTAACCCTCTAGTTCCCAACCCTGCCAATTGGCGGGCTTCAGCAAAATCGTTGTAAATCTACTATGCTTATTCGTTTTATGTTGAGATCCACCCATACCTTCTCATTATAGTCTAATCTAACTATTCGAGTGGTTTGTTTGTTTTATTACTTTAATTTGAAACAGATATTTCGTGCAAAACTTGAAAAATACCAGAAAACTGGAAAAAAAATTATTTTGCTCTGCGGAGTGAAATTCAAATTGTTGTAAATTGCTTATTTCATGGAATAAATGAACAAAAAAATTATTGGTGAGTAGCTGATAAGTTGTACTTCATGGTAAAAAAGGAAATTTGCGATAAAAAGTTTAGGAACTGGCCGATTTTTATCATGGCACTGACCCCGCCAATTGGCAGGGTTGGGCATTAACGTCAACTTTTTTTTGGTAATTTGACAACGTGTTGTTTTCGTTGCATTCAGGGCTGTCATTCGCTCACACTATACGCCCAATGTTCCAATATTATGCCTTGTCGCACAGAGCGATTCGGCAACACACCTCTACAGCTAATATGCACACAGCGTACGAGCGAAAGCGGAGTGGGAGCGAACGACAGCACTCGGTGAAAATCGCCCAGTGAGTGATCATCTAAACAGCACTTGGTGCTGCCCTTTGCCACACTCCGTGCGGAATTAACGCAAAAAAATTGTTTTGTATTTACAAATTTTCTGCCCTTTTAAAAGTGAAAATACACGCTGCACTGAACAACTAATATGGTCTATGTTAAGTTAGTACGGATCAGGCGACGCAACAGTAAAAATGTTTTTTTCAATCACACCACTTCAACTGACCCAGCGCAGGGGGTACAATCCAGCCGCGCAGAGTGCAGCTCTTGGTGTGGTAAAGCACGCAGCAAATTTATCACTCTGCGTTTGCGACTGCCTTTTCCTGGTGCGCGTAAAACACGAAAGAGCGGGTTTAGCAAAAGAGACACTGAAGGGAATTTGTGGGCGAACACACACCGCATGGCGATTGTTGTGTTGTTTAAGAATGTGTGTCTTTTGGTCTGCGCTGCGGTTTATGCCACCTCTGGTTGCATTTATTGATTTTTTTCGAGTTTAACCTACAGATTATTGTTATAGGCCTTGTTAGCTTCTTTTATATGCCTTGAAAAATACAGAAGCATGCAGTGGCATTAATATGGAAGGGGAATTTACAGGACTTATCACCTAATTTTCAGTGCGCCTTTTTGACGAGCTGCAAAATCGCTTTATAGCTATACCACAAAACATTTTTGCATTTTATGGTATTTGAAAACCATAACCCTATAACCAAGAAACAGATTCATTGAAACCCGGCGAATTTTACTGCTTAACAACAAAATCTTGATAAACAAGACAATATTATACAAAATGGGATCTATCATAGACTATTTTAAAACGGCAAATTTTAATCTATACCGCTTAATAAGTTTGTGTTAATGAACAAATTGAGTGAATTACCAGTCGATAAAAGATTAGTGTGAACAAATGTGTACTACAAAAATGAAAAACCCAATTTATCAAACAAGTCACATATATGAGGATTTAAGATTCATATTCTATTAGACTCTAAAGGTTTTTCAAAGGTTACAGTTTCAAAGCATATTATGATGTAGGCAATACTGAGTTGGGAGCAGCTACTAATATTGTTGTTCGCCTTTCTAAAATTTTGCCGGATTTTAAAAATCAAAAAATTGGCAACTCGGTTGTACGGTTGATACGTTCTCTGATCTGTGGATACTTTAATTCAAATTTATAGAGTGTAATCTATTCTAATAATTATTTATTTTTGCTTATTAGAAACGTGGGTAGTGTCTAGTAACCATTTTTAAATCAGTAATATAAGTGTTGTGCTGAAATAATTATAAATTTACCATTTATATTGGTTGGCAAATCAGTATTGCTATCAGAAGTCAGAAGTGCTTTTTTGTGATAGTGCTTAGCTAAATCGTTAACTGCTGCTGTTGTTGTTGCTGGATAGCTGGTTGAAAGATCTGTTGCGATCATTCGCTGTAATTAATTTAACTGTAAAAGTTTTAAAAGTGCTATTGTAATTCAAAAAGTTTAAAAGTAGATTTGGCTAATTTGAATTAAAAGGCGACCTAAACAATATAGCCGTTGGTTTGTTTGCGTGTGGTGTAGTGTGGTTGCTGAAGTAGCTCGAATAGTACCACACTATCAACTGAAATTGATAAAGTATACATGCAAGACTCGCATGCAAGTTGAGTACCGCTTTGATATATTGGTAGTTTTACCTAAAATTGAATGAACTAGTGCTCCCCACAACTCTGTTGCAGTAGTGCTATACTCGTTCGGTCGTAGCGCACTCAGTGGTTCGGTCGTGAGACAGATTTGGTGAAACTTAAGTGAGCAGGCGTCCTACACAATATAGCCGTTGGTTCGTGCGTGGTGTAGCGTGGTGCTGAAGCAGCTTAAGCAGTAGCTCACTGAGTGTTTTCTACTGGTTTATACGAATGTACTGAATTATTCTGGTAAGGTTAATAGATTCAGCAAAAATCGAATGAACGGCGCCCTACACAATATAGCTGTTGATTCATGCGTGGTGTAGTGTTGTGCTGTGGTAGTTCGATTAGTAGCGTACTTGGTGGCTCTGTCCTACGGCAGATTAGGTGAATTTCAAACGAAGCGGCGTCCTACACAATATAGCCGTTTGTTCGCGCGTGGTGTAGTGTGGTGTGGTAATCACATGTGTAGCATGTTAACAGCGATACGTTGATAACTTTGATTGCCTGTTTTCGATGACTCTCTGATCTTAATATCAAATTTACACTTAAATTCACTTAAATAACGTAGCCAACACTATAGATTTCTGATTTTTTTACCCATTTACCTTATTGAATTGGTGTGTGTAATATTGTTTTTCATTCTTGCATCCGATTGCTTGTATTTGCGTTTGGAATTTAATCTTAGCTTTGTTATTACTGTTTCAAACTTTTTCTCAATGGAAAGTGTAGATAGCATTTGTGTTGAGTGTTGAGTGTTAATAACGTGCAATTACTGTTTTGGTGAGGCGCACTACAAATGCCGCAATCTCGTGGGCCAAGCAGCTCGTCGAATAAAGGGTCGGATGTATTTTTGTTCGCTTAACTGTTCCAGCATTTACCAACGCATTACGGAGATGCAAAATCAAAAACCTTTAATAGTTGAAACTCTGGCTGCTGAACTTAAGGGAGCAGTATCTGCGGCTGTCTCCCAAGAGATGAATTGACTCCGTTATCGTTAGAGCTGCTAAATTAAATGCGAGAATACCAGGAAAAACTTAAAATTAAGTATGTTTGGTCGAGCAGAGGAGGTAACATTTTAGTCAAAAAAAAATGAGCACTCGAAGCCAGAAATGATTAAAACAAGAGAAGACCTATATGAGCTAGTTAACCGTTATAGTAACAAATCACCGTATAAAGAAACTCCTTCTCCCAAAAGAAAGTGTAACAAAAACAATTAAATTGAGAATCAAACTGTGTATTTTTTTGTTGTCTATGAATTTATGAGTAAAAATGGCTGTTCTAATAAATGTATATCATGATTGTATTGATGACTTTAAGTTGAATTATTGTGTAAACAATGATTCTTATTTCCGAATTGCACAATGGAACATACGAGGAATGAATGAATTTCAAAAATTCGATACCATTCCTTTATTTTTAGATAACATACACGTCTCAATTGATGTGTTTATCGTCGGAGAAACGTGGCTGAAGTCGAACAACTGTGCTTTGTACAACATTCCTGGCTATAATTCGATATTTTCTTGTCGTGAGACATCATCAGGTGGAGTCGCTATGTATGTTAAAGTTGGTTTGAGCTTTAATGTTATAAAAAATGAAACAATCGATGGATTTCATCTAATACATGTTGAAATTAAAAGAAACGGAATTTCTTACGAAGTTGTTGGTCTGTATAGACCTCCATCTTTCGACTTCAATCGTTTTAGCACTGAACTCGAAAACATATTGACATATTGAAAACAAAAATACTCGTTTTTTTGTTGGCGACATGAATATTCCCGTAAACCTGTCGACTAATAATATTGTTATACGTTATAAAAGTCTCCTTGAGTCTTATAACTTCGCCTGCTCAAATACGATTGTAACACGTCCGTCTAGTAACAACATTGTTGATCATTTTGTTTGCAGCAATGATGATTTGGTAAACATTCGAAATGATACCATTTATACTGATATCAGTGATCATTTAATTGTAGTTTCTACTCTAAAAGTTGATAGACCGAAAGAATCTAGAGTCTTAATAAGAAAAATGGTAAATAAAATAAAGCTAGAACTTCTATTTACAAACTTCTTAAATGATTTTGAATGTAGTGATGATGTAAATAATTCAATCACAGCTATTACAGATGCTTACTATAGCTTACTAGAGCAATGTACAAGAACGAGGAGTGAAAAGGCCAATATAAAATCCAAACATTGTCCATGGATGAGTCACTACGTATGGCAGTGGATAAAACTTAAACGTAAATATCATAAAAAATTGAAAAATGATCCTCTCAATGCTCAAGTGAAAGATATGTTAAAACATGTTTCCAAAAGAGCTGATGATGCTAAAAGAAAATGTAAAAATGATTATTATAAAAACTTACTTGAGAACACTCTTGTCATGCAAAGTTATGGAAAAATTTAAATAAAATCATGGTACGCTCTAGACCTGTGACAAGTTTTGAGCTACAAAACAATGGAGTAAAATCTTCTAATAACCTGGAGGTTTGCGAGATATTCAACAACTTCTTTTCACAAATTGGAGCCAATCTTGCAAGCAAAATTCCAAAATGGAATACAAATCCTATAAACAATGTCAATCGGATAGATCAAACTATCTTTCTGCGACCTGCAAATGTGATTGAAGTAACCGAGATAATAAACGAACTGAACGCGAAAAAAAGTTGCGGGCCGGATAATTTTCCAGTAAGTCTAATAAAAAGCAATGCTGCGAAATTTTCTAATATTCTCGCTTTTCTCTTTAATAAAATAATAGAGCAAGGTATATATCCTGATTTCATCAAAATTGCGAGGGTTACACCGGTGTTCAAATCAGGCGATACCACAGATCCGAGTAATTTTCGACCAATTTCGACTCTTTCTGTTTTTAGCAAAATCTTCGAAAAGCAGTTGGTCAACAGATTAGTAAAATTTTTGAATCAGTTTAATATATTATATAAATTTCAATATGGATTTAGGAAAGGTTGTAGCACTTCGACAGCCATAGTGGAACTAGTCGAATTTTTGTTAGGTAACATTGATAATAAATATATTGTTGGTGGGCTATTTATCGATCTAAAGAAAGCGTTCGATACGATGGATCACCATATCCTGCTTCAAAAGTTAGAATCTTATGGGATACGGGGCTAGCAAATGACATTATTCGAAGCTACCTAAAGAACAGACGACAATATGTAGCCATCGAGGACTCGCGAAGTTCTCTGCAAACATATAATATTGGTGTCCCTCAAGGTAGCAATATCGGGCCACTCTTATTCCTCATCTACATAAACGACCTCGGAAACCTGCCTCTTAAAGGAATACCGAGACTATTCGCGGATGACACAGCAATGTTCTATCCAAATAGTAATGCTTCCACTATTATTTCTGATATAAATGATGATTTGAAAATCCTTATACAGTTTTTCGACTCGAATCTTCTATCTTTGAATTTAGGAAAAACTAAAACATGTTGTTCCGCTCGCCGAGGAAAAAAATTTCCGCACACATAAATCCATCTGTTGGTCAGATAGCTATTGACGAAGTACAAACTTTCAAATATCTCGGCTTGGTTTTAGACCCTACACTTTCTTGGGGAAGCCATATAGATCATATTCACCGAAGACTATCATCTCTTTGTGGGCTACTGTATCGAGTCAGACCGTTTGTTCCGCGGCATGCATTGATCAAATTTTATTTTGGGTGCATTCATTCTCACCTGCAGTATTTAGTTGTTGTTTGGGGCCAAGCCTGCAAATCTAAACTTAAGAAACTGCAAGTTTTACAGAACAGATGCCTTAAAATAATTTATACATTACCATAGTTTTACTCAACGCTCGACTTATACAAGAACTTCATGCATAACGCCTTACCAATACCAGGGTTGCGCGAGTTGCAATCCTGTTTATATATTTACGATGTTCAGAAAAATTCAAACATGCCTCATAATATTATTCTGCCGGCAAGAACTCATGACCACAACACAAGGTATGCAAACAACTTGGGAAGATCTCGAGCCCTCAGTACCCTTGGTCAAACTCGAATATCTTCTTATGGTCCTTCTGCGTATAATAAAATACCACAACACTTTAAGCTAATCAACAATAGAATGCTATTCAAAAAAAGATTGAAACAGTATTTCTAATCTAAAATTAATACTTTTATAATTTAGTTTCGTATCAACCACAAGATAATTTTCGTAAAATTCACTCTATAAATGTCCTGTTAACTTGTTAATTATATTTGTATCTATTTATTTAGTTTTTTGGAATCCCTTCAAAGGAATGAACTTCCACTGGGAATCCCTTTTTGATGTTAGTTTTGTTCAGTATACATCACTTCCAAACACACCAATAAATTACACTGCTCGGTTTTTTGTTCATTATTTGCTTTCTTTTCATTAGATGAGTCCATTACCAGGGGGCTCGTCCTTAGAGCTTTTTGGTGTGGAAGTAGTGGTGGGCCATTAAAAAAAATCATATTTTTCTATTACTATGGGAACTATTCGGAGTAATAGAATCCCCAAAAGCAAACTGCTTACTGATAAGAACATCAATAGGCAAGATCGTGGTGATTCTGTTGAATTCATTGCCAAATTTGAAAATACAACTGTTTTTGTGTCTGTTTGGAAAGATTCGCTTCCCACGGGCACTATAGACAATCATGAACTGGAAGTGGTTGATGAGTTCATATATTTGGGATCTCTGGTCACCGCCGACAATATTACGGGTAAGGAGATTCAATGATGCATTCAAGCTGGAAGTCAAGTCTAGTTTTCCTCCGCAAGACGCTTCGATTAACCCCTCTAGGGTCTACTTCATTTTTAGCACTACAAAATTCACTAAAATGGCCGTAACTTTTTTATCTTTCAATATTTTTTTACCAAATTTGGGAATTTCTCCGGAAATATTTTCTATGTTCATAATATTTATAGATAATAGCCGTATGTCATATGGTCCCGGAGTTATTCCGGAGTTCCTTGGGCGACCGTGACATGGCTTTTTTAGATAAAGTTGCCAAATATTTAAAACTTGTTTGAAATCGGTTGATTTTTGTAAGCATATCATCGACTGTGGACATATCAGTTACTTTGCCGCAGTTATGAGCCATGGTGCGCGCCATCCGAATCCGGGGGGGATATTATAAATCCGGAAACGGTTCCCATAAAGGGACATTTCAGCATCAGTAAATTATGTCGTGTCGTATATCAAAAAACATCAGCACTCGACAAAATAGCGATTGGCGATCATCTCATGTCTCACAGAGGCCGTATGACCGGTTCCGGGCCCGGGGAGGGTTTCTTTTCTGATTCAAGCACGGAACGGATTTCGAAGGAACTTGTCCGGGACCTGGAATCGGCCATATGGTCAAAAATTTCAGTTGAAGCTCATAACTAGTTCCATAAATACTAGCACTGTTATAGATGTTCTGAAATCGATGTCCCGAATTAAATCGAAAAATTTGATTTTGCAACTTTTTTGCGCCCAGGTGCCCAACCCCGCCAATTGGCGGGTTACGAATTTTTATAAATAATCAAACTATTCCTGAACTTAGTAATTAAAGAATATTTTTTCCATTATTCTGGCCACGAAATGAGCATTTTAAAAAATTTTTCAAGCAAATCAAAAATTTGGGCACTAGAGGGTTAAGCATAAGCATAGAATACCGTCCGTGTGCTGCTACTCCGTTATTGACCAGGACCGATGAAAATTGCAAAATGATGGCTGGAAAGAGCATACTTGGGACAGCACGCTATTCCTCATTGTGCAACCTTATCAGGTCCCTGCATGCTGATCAATACCGATGCCGGCCACGTCCGAATGCGGGTCCTGGTGGGATGGGAAGGAATGTTAGTCCAATATGCACATGCATGTGAATTGCATTGAATGCAACACATTTGTTTTTACGCGTGCTCTTAAAATCAGTTTTACTGTGAGATTTACTCAGCCAAGTGACATAAAAATTGTATGTACTGACGTAGGAGATCACACTCTTTACTTGTACGTATCAACAACTTTAATCCGTTGCGATACCGTCGTTTGATTCTAAAATACAGTTCTCAAAATCGATACCATTATACCGCGGGAAGCAGAAAGGCAGCAAACGGAAACAATACCTTCTACGGTTCATTGTTGTCCAGCGTACGGCAGAATGCCGAGCGCTGTGCTGTCCGGTGCTACTGATGCGAAAGATACGGCAGAAGACGAGAATGATAAAATAATGCCCAGTGGCCACCGCGGCTCAGCTGATGCCGAAATGTTATGTGCAGAAGATAATTCTGAGTTGTGTTCGAAATCGGTGCCTATTTGCCATATATGCTGCAATAGCATTAAGAATACGGACGACTGCTTAGAATGTTTTGGAAAATGTAAGCAGCAAGTGCATGCAGGTTGCTTGGGCATACCAAAGGAGGAGATCGAAGTTCTACAGAAGAATAAAAATGCTGCGTATGTCTGTGATTTTTGCTTTGCCATGCACGGTTATAACGAGAAAGATAAAATTGAAAAAGTTATGAATGAAGCGGTATCGAATTTGAACAAACTACAGTGTGTGCTTGATTTTGTGGCGGAGTTTGAGACGAAAGTTAGAAAAATCGTTAAAGAAGAATGTGCTAAAATTGTCTCTATAAAACTGAAGAATGATAGTTTGAATGTGACACCTGGTCGAGTTTTACGGTCCGCTAAAAAACGTAAACTTGCGGAACCTACAGGGGAGAATACTGCAGGAGGCAATAACGAAGTTTTTGCGGAGGATACGCCCAAGTCGAGTACGGCTAGTTCATTTGCGGATGTTGTCAAACGGAATAAGGGAAAAGGCCAATCTAACGTTCTTAGTGGGCCTGCAAAGGCAGTTATTACCAATAAACCGAACCCTAAGCTAGTGATAAAAGCCAAAAACCAAAGTGACACAACGAACATTAACAAAATACTAAAGGAAAAAGTGGACAGGAAATCTTTGGATATTCGGGACGTAAAAACACGTCAAGACGGGGCAGTTGTTGTTGAGTTACTTAACGAAAGGTCCGTAAACGAGCTGAAAAGGAGAGTGATGAAATGCATGGGAGAATTATATAAAGTGGAGCAATCTGAACCACCAAAGCCTACCGTAAAAATGCTGGGAATGAGTGAGATCATGGATGAAGAAAAACTAAGGAAAACATTAGTACAGGACAATCACTTTTTATGCGATATGAGCCATTTCAAGCTTCGAAGATGTTATGGGGCTACTAAAGGGAACGACTGTAAATATAGTGCAATTTTTGAGGTGGACGCTGTGACATACCATAAAATAATGGAGAGAGGAAAATTACTGTGTAATTGGGACAGTTGTCGTGCAATGGACGGTTTAGATGTCTTGAGATGCTTCAAGTGCTGTGGTTTCAATCACAAAGGATTAGATTGCAAAGAGACCGTAGAAACATGTCCGCGATGTGCTGGTGCCCACTCTGTTAAACAGTGTGTTTCCACTACTCTGAAATGTGCAAATTGTAGTAAGCTCAAAAACTGTGACTCTGCCTCCATCGACCATGCTACATGGAGTGAAAAATGTCCTTTGTACCAAACCATGAAAGACAAAAAGAAAACGACCATTGACTATAGTGTATAGCAATTAACAGAAGAACGCGAAATCGACACATCCATTAACTCAGACGACATCAAACCGAGACGCAACGTAGAAAGCATTTTGGAAGCCTCCGATCACCTCAAACCAGTCGTGCCCACTGCAGCCAGCGCTCATCATAGTCGTCTCGGTCCTGTGGTTGCTGGTAGAGAGGAGGTCTTCCATCATGCTAGCACAGGCAAGTACCGCTTTGCTTTTGGACATCTTTCGCTCCCTTACGGTTCATCGAATTTCAGCAATAATGCTCGTACCAGAACATGCATACTCTCTGCTGCCGACTCCCACGCTGTATGCGCATCTTTACCGGGACGCAATGTGTACAGTATCTCGGAAGCCCCTTGTCCGTCCGACCCAGTCGAGCCTCTCGCAGCCTGCGTTCATCATAGCCGTCCCGGTCCTGCGGTCGGAACTGGAGAAGGGGTCTTCCCGCCCTCGAACTCAGGCAAGTACTCACTGTCTGATGACATTTTACTGTCTGAAGAGTCCACATCTTCCAGCGGCTGCTTCCCTTCGCCATCAGCTAACGTACAACCTACAACTACTCAAAGCACGCAGAAAGGGCGCTTGTCGGTTTACTATCAAAATGTGCGAGGCTTGCGCACTAAAATCGACGAATTTTTCGTTGCTATAGCGGAATCCAATGTTGACATCATCGTCCTCACTGAAACTTGGCTCGACGAGAAAATCTACTCTGCGCAGTTGTTCGGCAGCACATTCACGGTATTCCGCTGTGACCGGAGCTCATACAATAGCAACAAATCACGTGGCGGCGGAGTATTGATCGCGGTTTCCACGAGGCTAAGCGCTTCCATCGATCCCATTCCCATATGTAACTCATTAGAACAAATATGGGTAAGAGTAAGGTTGCCCGGTCAAACGATGAGCATCGGAGTAATTTACCTTCCCCCCGACCGTAAAGCGGATCCGAATAGTATTAAGGAGCACATTCGTTCTATCGAAGCTGTTTATTCGGACCTAAGCCTTTCCGATCTCACATTGTTATTCGGCGATTATAATCAATCCTGTCTCACCTGGAATTTCTCATCAAGTGTACCACCTATGGTCGATGGTTTGCGATCGCATATTTCGACGGCTTGCGCTGCTCTTCTGGATGGTTTTTATCTCCAAGGCTTGGTGCAGATTAATACGGTAGTCAACCGAAACTCACGTCTTCTCGATTTAGTTTTGGTCAATGAATGTGCAACCCCGTTTTGTTCAGTACAGGAAGCAGTAGATCCTATAACCCCACTCGACGCTGACCATCCTGCTCTGGAAGTTACAGTTGATTTACCAGCACCTATTGAGTTTGAAGATACCTCGGACGCAAGAGAGTTGGACTTTCGAAGGGCAGACTTTCCCGCTCTTACCGAAGCTATTGCTCGTGTTGATTGGCGTTGCCTTGACCGGTTTACGGATGTTAATGATGCCGTTAGTCATTTCACTCAAATTATGACACGTCTCATCTCTAACTGTGTGCCCACTCGCAACTCACCTCGAAAACCAGCGTGGGGTGACGCTCATCTGCGGTTTTTGAAGCGTCTCTGGTCTTCTGCCCTACGAAAATACACCAGGCTCCGCTGTCCTTTTTCAAAGCAACAATTTAATATAGCGAGCAGTAACTACAGAGTTTACAATCGATCGCTATATAAACGATTTACCTCACGAATTCAAGCCAAGTTGCGTAAAAATCCAAAATTGTTCTGGTCGTTTGTGAATTCTAAGAAAAACGAGATAGGGCTGCCTGTGAACATGTTTTTGGGTACCTGTAGCGCGAACACAGCAGGTGAAAAATGTGAACTCTTTGCTGCCCACTTCAAAAATTCCTTCAACACTTTTATTGCATCGGAAGCACAAGTAGCCTCTGCTGTCGAAGACACACCGCCTGATATGATCAATTTGAACACTTTCCATATAACTGATCATCTCGTTGAAACTGCAATCAAAAAGCTTAATTATTCCCTCGCTGCTGGATCAGACGGAGTCCCTTCGTGCGTTCTGAAAAAATGTACCACAGCTGTTGTTCGTCCGCTAGCAATGTTATTTGACTTTTCGCTGGTGCAGAATGTATTTCCCACATTGTGGAAAAAATCCATTATGTTTCCCGTGCATAAAAAGGGAGATAAGAGAAACATGGAAAATTACCGCGGCATCACGTCACTTTGTGCCTGCTCGAAAGTCTTGGAAATAATTGTACATAACGCACTTCTCAGCAGTAGCTTACATTACATATCTCTCGATCAGCACGGTTTTATCCCCAAAAGATCTGTTGCCACGAATCTTACGCAATTTGTTTCGTTTTGTTTAAATAGCCTAGAGAAAGGCGCACAAGTAGACGCGATATACACAGATTTAAAAGCTGCATTCGACCGTGTCGACCACGAGATATTGCTGAATCGGATGGAGAAACTTGGAATATCTGCTGCATTTACAAGATGGATGAGGTCTTACCTTACCGGCCGTAGTTTATGCGTCAAAATCGGTCAAGAAGAGTCGGAATTGTTTTGCAATCTTTCGGGAGTTCCTCAAGGAAGCAATTTAGGCCCATTGCTTTTTACTTTATTCATCAACGAGCTCTCTATAGTCTTACCAAATGAATGCCGCTTGTTTTATGCTGACGACGTAAAGATATACCTGACTATAAAAACCGTACTTGATTGCTCGAGACTACAACAGATGATCGAGTCATTTGAAGGCTGGTGCACGAAAAATTTGCTGACAATTAGTGTCCTCAAATGCAATGTCATCACGTTCCACCGCAATCAGAGCCCGATTATTTTCAATTACTGCATTCTGGGTCATGCACTGCAACGAGTTGACCACGTTCGTGACTTAGGCGTAAATCTAGATTGTGCGCTTACCTTTCGCCTGCATCTTGAAGAGATTGTCTCTAGGGCTAATAGGCAGCTTGGCTTTATATTTAAAATTGCTGATGAGTTCAAGGATCCTTACTGTCTCCGTTCGCTATACTGCGCCTTAGTACGCTCAATACTCGAATCCTGCTCAGTTGTCTGGTGCCCGTTTCAAGCTAACTGGATTGCAAGGATTGAGTCGGTGCAAAAAAAGTTTATACGTTACGCTCTTCGCATGCTGCCATGGAGTAACCCGTCGGACCTACCCCCATATGTTGCACGGTGTCAACTGTTGGGACTCGAAACGCTCGAAAAAAGGCGCAACATCGCCCAAGTTGTGTTCGTTGCTAAGCTCTTGAACGGACAAATTGATTGCCCAACTTTATTGGAACAGCTCAATCTCTACGCCCCAGAACGAGCTCTTCGAACGAGGAACTTTCTCTATCTCGAAGCAAGGAGAGTCAACTACGGTCTATTTAGCCCAACAAGGTACATGGCAGCCAAGTTCAACACAGTCTACGAATTATTTGACTTCGACATCTCAATCGATACTTTTAGAAGACGACTCTCCCAAAGACAATAGTTATGTGTTTCTTCGTGTGTAGAGTAATTGTATTTAAGTTTTTGTTCTACCATTATTATTAGCATTATTTTTATTATTATTATTAGTATTCATTAAGACCGCACTGTGTCCAATGAATTTTTAAATAAATGACAAATGACAAATGACAAATACTTGTTGCTACTAAAGACCAGGGAATCCTCTGCATCTTCACAAGTATTTCAGGAAAGGAATAGTTGTTAGTAGATGGGGGGAGCTAGATGAATAATGTAAGTATGTAAGCACCAGTTATATGAGACTAACCTGGACATTCAAAAATTTTCTTGTAAAGCCAGTAATTACGAAAACTAAGATACCTTTAAAAATACCTTTTTAATAAATTTAATATAATACCATTTGTGTTCATATACAACCATAATTTAATTAATATCGAAAACTACTACGCACATGCGAGATTTACGGCTCGAAAATTACGTGACAACTAGAACTATAATAAGTAACTGAAAACAAAAATCAGGCATAATGAAACAAGCCAATATAGTCCCTAAGTTGATAAGCATTTCCTCTTACCAACGCTAATATGTAGAGATATAGCGCCCTACGCGCTTAAGGGGGCATAGTACTTTTTCAACTTAAAAAAATCGAAATTTTTTTTAATGATTATTTCGAAAGATTAACATTTTGACCATATGTGTTTCAAGTCATTTCAATGAATTCCAAAAATTGACAAAGTTACAGCTATTTGTACCGCGCATGTCTGGAGCGATTACACGGCGAATAAAAAGTTCAACGTCGTTTTTCTCGAAACCAGGTTTTGAAAGTCGGTACCATAAATATCTCAAGAACGGCTCAAGCAATTCTCATGATTCTTTTTTTGTTTTAAAGCCAACAAAATTATCTAGTGTTTGACCCATCCTTTTTTTGATATTACTATTTTTGTATTTTTTAGAAATGTTTAAAGTCAATTTTTTCGACTAAAAACCTTACTTTTATGTTTGAATGTCCGCCATTTTGTTATCCGTTCGAATTTTAAAAAAAGGATGGGTCAAACACGAGATAATTTAATATACTTTCATGTCGTTTTGGAATTTTGCAATTCGGTTAAGACCCTTAGCGCCAATCCATGGTACCGCAAATCATGTTTTTTTCGAACGATCATATTCAAGGAGCCGTAGGGGAGAGGGGAAGGGGTTCACATATGCAAACAAAATTGTAAATATTAGTATAAAGTGCAATGTTTGGAATGCAAAAAACCCGAATCGATTCGCTTTTCGCGTTACCGAGAATAAAATATTTGAAATTAGGCAAAAAATATGGTGTAAAAAGTACTATGCCCCCTTAACTCCAATATAGAAACCTCTTGATTTCAAAGTACGCACTATTGAAAAATTGAAAATAATGAAGCATTGTCCAACTGACAATCCGCGCTTCGTGATTGGTTGCAACGTACTTTTAGAAGAAAACAAACTACAAGGTATGGGCGTAGCGACGGGGGGGGGGGGGGGTTTGGGGGTTCAAACCCCCCCCCCCCCCCCCAGACGAAAATTTGCTCTATACTTTTTAGCTTGAAATTTCATAGCCAGTTCATGTTGTACGATCCTCGTCGTCGTCAGCAGCAGCTTAAAGCCGGGTTAGTTCTTAGTGTTTTAAACTCTATTCAACTCGATCTTGGGTTACTCGTTGCTCATTTCTCAGGCGTCTCTGAAGTCGCAGTTTATTTTATTTAAATCATAAAAAATGTCACTTTAGAACTGAACGAGCCATCTCGCACGTTCAGTCCCTCTGTTCTGGGTGCCGATGGGGTTGTTATGAAAAACTGTTTTCTTTACGACCTGTCCGGTACACCGTGGCTCACCGATTTTCGCCAAATGCACGTCTCCCCAAGCAGTATCTATTTATTTATTAACTTTTTTCAATGAGGCTTACAATCAGTGGTTGGCGCCCCAAAAGCAGTATCTATTACCCTTAATTCATGCACATCCGCTGCTCTTAGCTTTCAGCTTGTACTCCTCCAAATGTCGTCCGCAAAGGCGCGTATGCCCTGCATCAGTATTGTCAAATCTATAAAAACTACCGGTCTAGTAGGGGGTTCGTACGGCGGCTTATGCCTTTTGGTCGTTGCGTTTTGCGAAGGGCAAAACAGTTTCGATGTTCTGTTTGAATACGCCGCTTGTTTTATCTGAGATTGAGTGCGACGGAATCTATTACTGGATTCTCTGCGAGACAAATAGCTTTGTTAAATGTAAGAAGATTAGAACAATGTAACGTTCGTTTAAATAGAATACTGTCGTCCGCGATAGTTTAGTTGCGTAATATACGAAATAAGTAATATGCGTAAGTACGTTCATGCGGTGTTTTATTCTGCCGAAAATTTGTCCAGTTTCGCTGTCCATTGAAAGCTGATACTATTCGTCTTATGGCCTACAGGATAAGTTCAAAGAGAGTGGGTATCGTACTTTCGTCTGCGGATTTGTGCTGTCCGTAATTGGTGAGCAGCAACATCGCTGGATCTTCTTATTTGTGCTGTCCACGGCTATCAGCCATCCCACATACGCGAACTCATCTACCACTTTTGGTTCGTCGCCGTCAACGATTACCGTCCGCGAAAAAAGCTCGTTCGTCTCGTTTGAGCTTCTGTCATTCATGTGTTTAATCTTCGACGCGTTTATTTTAGGCCGAATCCTCCTAGCCACCGCTTTCAGTTTAGCGCAAATGGCCTCTGCAGTGGCAAAGTTTCTGGTTTTAATATCAAAGTCACCTGCGTAGCCAAGAAGTTTGTTGCCTTTTCTGAAAATCAAACCACCGGTTTCGAAATCTGCTCTGAAATCTGAAATCTTGCAAGATAAGTTGTTAGCAGCACCTTCACTGCGTCTCGAAGAGACTCGATCCAATGGACTCTAACAGCCTCTCCTAGCAGAGACTCGAACATACGACGTATCTCAATGCCAACTGGGAGGCAAAATAACATTTGGTTTCTATTATTTTAATATTAACTTTTTAGTCAAAAGAACACTCAATTTCAACCAAAATAGCTTTTAACTGAAAATAATTCCCCATTTCCTGAATAAACTCCTTACGGTTAGGCTACGTCAGATTTTTTTTGTAAACCCCCCCCCCCCAGGAAACATTTCTGGCTACGCCCATGCTACAAGGTATACACCCCTAAGGGTTGTACGAAAAGGTGACGTAGGACTATATCAGATTATATCAGATCATTAAATCAAAGACTAATGTAAACTGCATTTCTGGCATATGTATGTTTATAAGAATCTGTAAGTGTCATTGTTTAAGTGAATGTTTAAAAGAGAAAAGCGAAATATTCAGATTCAGTTCTTCATTGAATGCAATGCTGGCTTTGAAAATACGTGGTTCATAATTACAACGCCTAATGAGTTCTTGAGTTATGAAAAAATTTGTGTTTCATATGTATGGAAGCCCCCTCTCTTAGAAGGGGAAGGGGTATCATTACACTATAGAAAAAATTCCTGCCTTCTAAAACCCTCACATGTTTGTTCGATTTTATCGACGTTTTTCGACGAAATAATTATAAGAAATTTTAAATACATTTACCACATAAAACATATTACAAATTGTTAACTTACACTTTTTCGTCCATTAGGTTCTACTTGGTTTATCTTTCTCTTTGCTTTATCTTACTTTCTATTTCGCTCTCTTGCAAGGTTTTTGATTACAGGGTCATATGCAGCTTTGAACTTTGCGGCATCTACTTGTCTATTCACAACTTGTAAACTTGTTCCCGAGATTTATGTTGAAATTCGTAGAAGTGTTGCGCTCGCAGAATGCTTTTTGTTTTGACACCGCTTTAAGCAAAACTTGGCAAGCATAAACAAAACAAAAAATACTGACAGAAAGAAGATAGAAAGAGCTAACACATACACACTCTCATTTCTCCATGAGCTCGTTTGTTGTTCTTTGGGGCTTTGAAAAAATTCCAAAATTTTAGTTGTCACCCGTTAGTTGGGTGCAGGATTCTTAGCCAGAATCCGGTGAGGCGTAGAGTGCACGATGCAAACATACAAGTTCAATTTGCTAGGCAATAAGGGAGGACCCTTTTTTCCATGTGTGAACTCATTACTGCGACCAGTATAGTTGATCTATTGTGATATCGCCCGGGTGTTTGCTGTATAATCTGCACTGCATTTCTTTTTGCTATAATCGCTATTGAGTGTTCGATATGCTAAAAATTAAATTTTATGCGTCTTGTGTATTGGGGTTTACCATTCCTTTAAAGCTTGATCTACTTTGCCCATTTATTACTCGCTGCCAGTACTATTCCATATTATAGCCGTCCCTGGCGAGCACTCATTCGTACCTCTAAACAGTACACTTAACTATAGGAGGGACATTTTCACTGTTAAGAGGCTTCAGAGGGTAAATATAGAATTCAGCATGAAGGAAGGGTAATTGAGGGGCCTGAGAATAAACCCATACTAAAGTCACATGACACCGAATGGCTTGATTCTACTAAGATTCGGCTTCGGAGCCCCCCAAGGGAGGACGCTACTCTGGAAAGTCAAAAAAATATTTTTTGACGTAGGACTACGTCTTTGTTTACTATACTGGGACTGGGTAGCACTTTGTGAAAACGAAAATAGAAGTGTAACGTTTGAATGAAAGATTTCAAATGCTAATAACTACTAAACTACTGAACGAAACTGAACAATTTGTATGTCGTTGGATAGATAAAATGACCAGCAATTTTTTAGAGGGGTAAGAGCAATTTTTAGGGGAGCGTAAGAGGGGGGGGGGCTCCTATACAAATAAAACATAAATTTCCTCAAAACTCGAGAACTAATCAACCAAATGGAACCAAATTTGGAATGTAGGGGTTTCAGAAGACAAGTATTTTTTCTATGGTAAATTGAGACTCCTTTCCTCTTTAGGAGGGGAGCATACAAATACAAATAATATACAAATTTGCTCTTAACTCGAGAACTAATCAAGCAAAAGGAACCAAAATTGGAATGTGGGGGTTTTCGGAGGTAAGATGTTTTCCTAAGATGTACTGAGACCCCTTCTTCTTCTAAGAGGGGAGGCTCCCATACAAACGAAATTCAAATTTCCTCATAAATCTAGAACTAATCAAGCAAATGGAACCATATTTGGCATGTGGGGCTTTTAGAAAGCAGGAATTTTTCTATGGTATAATGAGACCCATCCGTCTTTTAACAGGGGGGGGGGGATTTTTCTATGGTGGATTAGAACCATTGCTTTCTTTAAGAAGGGGACATCCCATACAAATTAAATATATGTTTCTTCATAACTCGAGAACTAATCAAGCAAATGGCACCAAATTTGGCATGCGGGGGTCTTGGAGGCATGAATTTATTTTGAATTTATTTATTTTATGGTGGTTTGAGACCACTCACCCCTGTGGTAGGGGGATAAGGACTCACATACAAATAAAACAGAAATTGGCAAGGGGTGGGTCACTCGGCACAGCCGTTTTTATGTTAGGCGACTTGAAATGAGCCGAACTGTGCCGATGCTGTACCGATGCTGTACCGATGCTGTACCGAAAGTGCCGAACTGCTATTTGCTTTGCGTTGACAAGAGCTAACATCACTGCGGGCTCAGGAGTTCGCGTGGGCCCCACTGACAGCTGAAGAGCTAACTTGTGTGAAGAGTGGCGAATATATAATATCTCGTTTACGCTAACGCTAACATGTTGGCATCGAAAACATGGCTGCCTGCCAGCTACTTGATTTTGACAACTGGCAGTGCTCCCATTTCATATGTAAAATTGAACCGGAGGTGTGCCGCTTGATATCTCTGGAGTGCCGCGGCACAATGTGCTGAGTGTCCGACCCCTTGGAAATTGGTCATTCATTACCATTTCAACCGTTATGATGCACACAAGAGATTTTTAAAAAAAAAATTTCTATGGCTCAAAGGTATTGGTGGAACTAAGGGGGGGGGGGGGGCTAAGACCAGGCCGACCAAAAAATGGTCGAAAAAAATGCCGGGAATTATAGCCCCCCCCCCTATAAATGTGCACTAATTCCGCCAATGCTCAAATGTTGCAGGCGTTGTACCTATGAACGCCCGTCCACGTATTTTCAAAGCCACCATGCATTAAATGAAGAATTGAATCTGACTATTTCGCTCTTATCTTTTAAACATTCAGTTAAAGAATGGCACTCACAGATTCTTATAAACATACATATGCCAGAAATGCAGTTTACATTAGTCTTTGATCTGATGATCTGATATAGTCCTAAGTCACCCTTTCGTACAACCCTTAGGGCTGTATACCTTGTAGTTTTTTCTTTTGCATTTTCCGGAAGCTTCAGAAATGTTGTGCCAAAAGAATTGTTTAACATCTGATCTCTTTGAAAAGTTACAGCAAAAACTTTAATTCCAGCAAATCGCAAAATTTAGAAGTAGAAGTAGAAAAAGAAGAAGAGTAGAATCCACCCTTAAGCGTTTTCTCACAAAAAACACACACTCAAAAAAATCAGCACGTCAAGTTTACGTGAAAACATAGGTAATTCTCATCCATCACACTTTTCATGTAACATTCATGTGAATTGTTGGTAACTCGCACTCATACTAACCAGTTCACGTGCAATCCCGGTAAATTTTATCAATTTTCCAATTAACTAGTACATGAAGTTCGCGTAAGTTGCTGTACAGAGTTTTACATGATTTTTCACGTGGATGCGACGTGTCGATTTTTTTGAGTGCATGTAAGAAACTGGATCAATATAAAACAAGTTCTTAGGAGTATTGGTAATTAGACTACACCATTTAAAATTAAAGCATTATTTGCTAAAATGCCGAGTTTCTAAAATCTAACACACCTATAGGCGCAGTTGAAGCGCTTAACTATGGCGCTCATTTCGATAGTTGCGCAACAATGTTTTTTCATCTAGCAACCTAGCAATGTATACGGAATAACACAATTAAAGGAACACCAAACTTAATTAAGGGAACATTAGCGCATTGTACGAATAGTTACAATATAATTGAAACGGAAAATTCATTTTTTTCTTTATAAAGCTTCTCGTACAACGAAAGCAATTGTTCTGCTTTGTGACAAATACCTTGTGTTTGATAAATTTATATCCCACAAGCATTAATTGAAGCATATACCTTAATAAATAAGAAAAAAGAAATTACATTGTGCTTAGCTACGCGACTAATGGAGCGTCTACCCTACCCAACTAGGTTTAACATTTTTATTTTCATAGCAAATGTTTTAGGAAAAAAGTAAAACTAATACTGTACCTTGGCGTTATCAAATCGCCTATTCGATCATTTTGGGCTACTTCGCATTCATTAGAGATAATGCTTTCTGACGATAGCCTACTGTCGCAAGGTCTAGTAATTGATTTCATGGTATCATCATCACTCTCTTGTGCAGTGTCTTCATTATCATATGTTTTGTCAGTAGCGTCCATAAAGACCGTAGATTCATTTGAACTTAACAATTCCTGCTGCCTAGCCTTTGTTTGAACCTCGGAATATTTTATGTCAAACTCGTTGTTAATATTCAAAGATATCGTCTCATTGGAAATTAATTCATTCGAAGATTTTTGAAAATTGTGAAGCTTTTCCACGCAGGTGGCAATGTCGTTATAATATTCTTTTCGTATTTGTGCCCGAATAAGAAACTGCGATTTTTCCGTTTCATTTGTATCAGACATGCAAAATTCATTCCGTAAACTTTGACGCAGTTTAGATAATAAAACCTTTGAAAATGATTGGCTGTATGTAATTTTGTCATCGAGAAGTATGTTATTTCTATTTTCATTGATTGTTAAGGACAGTAGCACTCTGTTTCGTGTAAGATATTCATGAATATTGCGAGAAATTATCGAATTTTCAGATGAGTATTTTCTAATCCGTATCTGAAAATAATTCATTTCAGTTATCATGGTGATTCTAAAATTCTTAAATGGGAAACGCAATCAAAAGAATTAACAAATTTTACTTTATGCAGAATAATGTAATAACTATTTGTATCAAAAGTTCATTTTACCATGACGATTTCACAACAAATAATTCAGCTGTTATAATTCTAGTTTCTTCTGGTGCGTCTTTGATTCGTCTTTGGGTTTATTTTAGTGATAACCATACATTATACCTGACATAAAAGAACCCAGCATAGCATAAAATACCTAGCACCAAAGAGAGACTCGCTTGATTCTTTTGGTTGTCTTTAATCAGCCCATAGGCGAGCAACTATATTAAGTTATTATGTTGAGCGTCTTAGCAGAATCTCGAATACGAGTCAGGTTAGGAAGGTTTTCCGTTTTATTCTACTAAAAATTATACTACACAATGTTCACCTTAAGGATACTTACAAAATTCCACTAGGCGACATCCATTTAGTACGTCACGCAAATTTTGACCAAAATCAACCCCCCCTCCCCCCCCTCGTCACATTTCGTCACACATTCGGTGACCCCCCTGAGAAAGTACGTCACGTCACGGCAACCCCCCCCCCTCCTTCACAACAAAAAAATTAAATATTCATTTCAACCTTTTTATTTAAAGCTATCAAATGAATTTCAGCAAATAAAACAAGGAAAATTTTTGAGCTTATAAGTCATCGATTCACGGATTTTGAAAATATCAGAAGTCGCTGATGTGTCGTCGATGAATGTTTCGCGCATATCCACGTCCTTTACATCCATCCACTCAAATTCGTCTGATCTAGTTGAAAGAATCAGGACTTCCTGCTGACGTCTTGCAGCAACACGCCTTGGAAGAACTTTTCTGACGGATTTCGTCATTTTGTGTATTCATTCAATCGTGCAATTATTCAACACTACCTTAGATGCGAAATTTAGTCCGCAAGTGGCATAAACTCTATTCTTCAGAGAGCTTTTGAGTGAGGGGCAGTATAAATTATACTGAAAAACCTTAAAAGCAGCAGTGGAACTTCGGTATGAGTTTATGTTAATCGATTGAGTTCAGCACGAATATCAAGGGAAAACATTGCCATGGGTCTCTGGTAGCACCCCGTAGCCTCTCAGGAGTTTGTGCGACTGCTATTTGCGATTGCAAAAATCTTTTAGGCAAGACGGTACTCAAGTAGCTCTTCAGCGGTGTACTGCATATTCTGTAAAGCCGTAATGGAGAGTTCATACTACATAGAAGAATAAATGAGTGCTGTTGAAAAAAAGTTTTCATTCAAAAAATTTAACTATTTGTTTTAAAATTCATCAGAACGTTAATTTTATAGAAACCTTCAATAGTTGTATCTTAAAAGGAAGGCTAAATTATAATATCCCGAATAAATTTTCCATTTGATTCTTTTTCATGTGACGTCACATAACTTCAAACCCCCCCTCCCCCCTACGTCACAAATCGTCACGATTAGGTCTACCCCCCCTCCCCCCTATAGGCGTGACGTACTTTATGGATGCCGCCCTATACTATTTATTTATTTATTTATTTATATTTGTAATTCATCTAACTAATGTCTACATGAAGTCTAATTACTATAACAGATTAGAGGCTATAATTACACTATAACTATAACATAGCCAAACCAGCCATCCCTCACGTAAACAATCCGCAGATACGTATTTCGACTGTTACATATAGCCTCAAAGCACTGAAGAAGGTTGTATGTAACAGTCGAAATACGTATCTGCCGATTGTTTACGTGAGGGATGGCTGGTTTGGCAATGTTTTAGTTATAGTGTAATTATAGTATAGTGGAATTTTGTAATTATCCTTAAGGTGAACATTGTGTAGTATAATTTTTAGTAGAATAGAACGGAAAACCTTCCTAACTTGATTCGTAAGCAACTATATTTTTGTCATAGTGTGCGAAAATGTGTTACCGTTTGCATATTTTACCCCATATACCACGTAGGAATAGCAACGTGAGAGAACGGGTATACTGCTATTCAGTATGATTTGCGTCAATATAATGTTGCTATAATTTGTCTAAAGTCCCGCCATATTTGTCATTGCTAGTTTTTGAATAATGTATAATAATTGTTATTTGTATATTAGGAGATAGGGTTAAATGAGGTACTAAAATAATAATTAATATATGGTCTAAAGGTAGATTTAGAATAAATATCCAAATTGTTAATACACTAAATACGAAAACTGCTGGATCTGGGAAAGCGGAAATACCTGACTTGAATAAGCACTGGAAGGAGGTTTGGTAGAGGAAGAAAGGGGGTTGGAAAAGGGAGGAAGCAAAGGTTAGAGTTGTAGAAGCCAATTATGTCATGCCATTTATCATTAAACCGTTAAAGACAACTGCGAGAAGCAGATCGCATAACCACCAGACGCCACCACCACCCGATTCGACGCCGCCAGATCCAGTATCAGCCGGCCGACCCAGCACCGTACACTTACACTACACATTTAGTAAGTTCAATAAAAAGTTCATTAAAAAGACCATGTTTGGACTTCCGATTGGTGTCACATATTGTCTCAGAGCCGACCTTGAGCCTCTGGACCTCACGCTCGAGCTAGCCATAAAAAGAGGCCTTCGGAACCCAGCCCCGGATAGTCCCCAGTGGTTCGACCAAGGACTGGGGTCGATTGGCGTGGTCCTTCCGACGCGTAAGTAACAAATGAAACAGCATTTCATCACTGCGTTTCACTAATTTTTACTTGACAAGCAACTTGAGCTCAGAATCATATTAGAAGTAACATTGGGACACTCTGTCTGTCTGTCTGTCTGTCTGTCTGTCTGTCTGTCTGTCTGTCTGTCTGTCTGTCTGTCTGTCTGTCTGTCTGTCTGTCTGTCTGTCTGTCTGTCTGTCTGTCTGTCTGTCTGTCTGTCTGTCTGTCTGTCTGTCTGTCTGTCTGTCTGTCTGTCTGTCTGTCTGTCTGTCTGTCTGTCTGTCTGTCTGTCTGTCTGTCTGTCTGTCTGTCTGTCTGTCTGTCTGTCTGTCTGTCTGTCTGTCTGTCTGTCTGTCTGTCTGTCTGTCTGTCTGTCTGTCTGTCTGTCTGTCTGTCTGTCTGTCTGTCTGTCTGTCTGTCTGTCTGTCTGTCTGTCTGTCTGTCTGTCTGTCTGTCTGTCTGTCTGTCTGTCTGTCTGTCTGTCTGTCTGTCTGTCTGTCTGTCTGTCTGTCTGTCTGTCTGTCTGTCTGTCTGTCTGTCTGTCTGTCTGTCTGTCTGTCTGTCTGTCTGTCTGTCTGTCTGTCTGTCTGTCTGTCTGTCTGTCTGTCTGTCTGTCTGTCTGTCTGTCTGTCTGTCTGTCTGTCTGTCTGTCTGTCTGTCTGTCTGTCTGTCTGTCTGTCTGTCTGTCTGTCTGTCTGTCTGTCTGTCTGTCTGTCTGTCTGTCTGTCTGTCTGTCTGTCTGTCTGTCTGTCTGTCTGTCTGTCTGTCTGTCTGTCTGTCTGTCTGTCTGTCTGTCTGTCTGTCTGTCTGTCTGTCTGTCTGTCTGTCTGTCTGTCTGTCTGTCTGTCTGTCTGTCTGTCTGTCTGTCTGTCTGTCTGTCTGTCTGTCTGTCTGTCTGTCTGTCTGTCTGTCTGTCTGTCTGTCTGTCTGTCTGTCTGTCTGTCTGTCTGTCTGTCTGTCTGTCTGTCTGTCTGTCTGTCTGTCTGTCTGTCTGTCTGTCTGTCTGTCTGTCTGTCTGTCTGTCTGTCTGTCTGTCTGTCTGTCTGTCTGTCTGTCTGTCTGTCTGTCTGTCTGTCTGTCTGTCTGTCTGTCTGTCTGTCTGTCTGTCTGTCTGTCTGTCTGTCTGTCTGTCTGTCTGTCTGTCTGTCTGTCTGTCTGTCTGTCTGTCTGTCTGTCTGTCTGTCTGTCTGTCTGTCTGTCTGTCTGTCTGTCTGTCTGTCTGTCTGTCTGTCTGTCTGTCTGTCTGTCTGTCTGTCTGTCTGTCTGTCTGTCTGTCTGTCTGTCTGTCTGTCTGTCTGTCTGTCTGTCTGTCTGTCTGTCTGTCTGTCTGTCTGTCTGTCTGTCTGTCTGTCTGTCTGTCTGTCTGTCTGTCTGTCTGTCTGTCTGTCTGTCTGTCTGTCTGTCTGTCTGTCTGTCTGTCTGTCTGTCTGTCTGTCTGTCTGTCTGTCTGTCTGTCTGTCTGTCTGTCTGTCTGTCTGTCTGTCTGTCTGTCTGTCTGTCTGTCTGTCTGTCTGTCTGTCTGTCTGTCTGTCTGTCTGTCTGTCTGTCTGTCTGTCTGTCTGTCTGTCTGTCTGTCTGTCTGTCTGTCTGTCTGTCTGTCTGTCTGTCTGTCTGTCTGTCTGTCTGTCTGTCTGTCTGTCTGTCTGTCTGTCTGTCTGTCTGTCTGTCTGTCTGTCTGTCTGTCTGTCTGTCTGTCTGTCTGTCTGTCTGTCTGTCTGTCTGTCTGTCTGTCTGTCTGTCTGTCTGTCTGTCTGTCTGTCTGTCTGTCTGTCTGTCTGTCTGTCTGTCTGTCTGTCTGTCTGTCTGTCTGTCTGTCTGTCTGTCTGTCTGTCTGTCTGTCTGTCTGTCTGTCTGTCTGTCTGTCTGTCTGTCTGTCTGTCTGTCTGTCTGTCTGTCTGTCTGTCTGTCTGTCTGTCTGTCTGTCTGTCTGTCTGTCTGTCTGTCTGTCTGTCTGTCTGTCTGTCTGTCTGTCTGTCTGTCTGTCTGTCTGTCTGTCTGTCTGTCTGTCTGTCTGTCTGTCTGTCTGTCTGTCTGTCTGTCTGTCTGTCTGTCTGTCTGTCTGTCTGTCTGTCTGTCTGTCTGTCTGTCTGTCTGTCTGTCTGTCTGTCTGTCTGTCTGTCTGTCTGTCTGTCTGTCTGTCTGTCTGTCTGTCTGTCTGTCTGTCTGTCTGTCTGTCTGTCTGTCTGTCTGTCTGTCTGTCTGTCTGTCTGTCTGTCTGTCTGTCTGTCTGTCTGTCTGTCTGTCTGTCTGTCTGTCTGTCTGTCTGTCTGTCTGTCTGTCTGTCTGTCTGTCTGTCTGTCTGTCTGTCTGTCTGTCTGTCTGTCTGTCTGTCTGTCTGTCTGTCTGTCTGTCTGTCTGTCTGTCTGTCTGTCTGTCTGTCTGTCTGTCTGTCTGTCTGTCTGTCTGTCTGTCTGTCTGTCTGTCTGTCTGTCTGTCTGTCTGTCTGTCTGTCTGTCTGTCTGTCTGTCTGTCTGTCTGTCTGTCTGTCTGTCTGTCTGTCTGTCTGTCTGTCTGTCTGTCTGTCTGTCTGTCTGTCTGTCTGTCTGTCTGTCTGTCTGTCTGTCTGTCTGTCTGTCTGTCTGTCTGTCTGTCTGTCTGTCTGTCTGTCTGTCTGTCTGTCTGTCTGTCTGTCTGTCTGTCTGTCTGTCTGTCAAATAATTTGTAGTATATGAGTCAAATTTCTTTTTATTAAATCAATTGTCTGTGTGCTCTACAGTTTGAAAAACTCGAAAAATTAGTGTCCGAGTAGAATTAACGCTTCTAGCACGAAACAGAAATGGAAATTCGAACAATGGAATTTCCGAAAATCGTCCAAAAAATTTTTCCTTCGTTTTTGTCTTTTTTCGTATATTTTTGCATAGAAAATACTAACGTATATATTATAAGCAAGAATAGATTCGGTTTTCACGTTTAAACCTTAAATAAAAATTCTTAAAATCCATGTTTTTTTTTGCTCGATTAAAAAATTCACTTTGTTTTTTTCGCCCCCCCCCCCCCCCCTTCAGTGGCCGAACACCAGAAGGACAAAAACTTTATAAAATATTTGTAATGGCCTAATTGAATAGTTTGGACCAAAGAATCTCAGATTTACATAAAACAATGTAAATGTGCTTAACTTGTAACTGGTACACTGTTTGAAAAAATCTAAATCGCCAATTATCCCTGCGGGCGCTATGGTCATTTTCTTGTTTTCTCAGATAGAGCTTTTTTCTATAATTCCTCCCTCTTGGAACAATATATATCATGGAATAAACATTTTTTTATGAAAATATAGCAAATTTTCTTAGCAACGCAAAAATAATATGTATCTGGTTTATCAATCAGAACAATTTGAAATGTCAAAAAGTGACCCACCGGATCAGTTGCAGGAACTTTAATACCCATATTGTTATATTTTATCTTAGATCCGCTCTAGTCCTTAAAGATTGACTCCAGGATACCTAACCCGATCGATCTTGTTGTCTAAGGAAACTACACGGTATCAATTTCATGGCTCTTGGTGCCTATATTACTGATATTCTTCCAATACACGTGGTTGCCGGACACTCTTTCGAAATGACGAATTTTGGGGAACCATGTATTGTTTGACGGCAAACTGATTCAATTTGTTTAAATTAGATAAATTCACGAATCCAATGCCACCGGTTTGGTTCAAATCGGTTGAATATTGATTGTTAAAGTTATACGCTATGGCGATTTTACCCCGTTAGTGGGCGTGTTTCACCCCGCATAGAAAAATAATCTATTTTTTTGGACGTGTTTCCAAATCGCCAAAAAACGTGTTTCCAAATTTTTTATTTTATTCCAAAATAAAAAATAGAAAATCATTGCAGATATTCATGTTTTTATTTTTTACATGTAGGTAATTGATTAATTGTTCATTTAAAGCAGATAAATTAGAAATTGAGCTACAACTTTTTTTTATACAGGTGGTTTTGCTTAAGGGGGCGGTCTTGCCCCGCTTATCCTTAATCTTGTTCTAAGCATAACAAATTTTGTTATGTTTTTGCTACAGCTGCATATAAGTTCTGATAGAATTTTTGATATTTTAACTACTTTCGAGACAAAAATTATAACAAATCATGTTAGAAAAACCGTCGTAACAGAATATCATGATCTGTTAAAATTTTGTTACGTTTGTCTGATCGGGAATCCAATCCGGTAAACCCATGCATTTAATTTTTTCAATTTCTAGTTTATGAGGCACCTTGTCAAAAGCCTTTGAGAAATCGAAATAAATTGCATCTACCTATTGACGTTCTTCGATACTCTTGAGTACTTTAGTTGATAAAGACATTAGATTCGAGGTGGTGGAACGATTTTTTACAAAACCATGTTGGCACTCGTTGATTATATATCGTGTAGCGGTACAAAGCGAGTGATGCATTATTTTTTCGAACACATTTGACAAGCAGTTCAAAACTGAAATGCCTCTGTAGTTTCCTACATTGTGTCGATGTCCACTTTTATGTATAGGAGTAATAGATGCCAGCTTCCATGCTGTTGGATAGGTCTGGCTGCTAATGAACCGGTTGAAGATAATTGAAATTGGGAGAGCGAGAGTTGTCGCGCAGTGTTTGATGAAAAAAATCATAATACTATTCGTCAAGTTCATTTCTTTCGATTATATTTAGTGCGAACGTCGAGTTTTAAAATGAATGGTCTGTGATGAGCGTCAATTTTTAAAATAGGTAATGGTGGTTCAACGATTTCACTGGTAGCAGCGTCATTCACGAATGCGAGGTCAAGAAGTCTTGCATTTTGATTAGGAAGATTGAAAATTGGCTGAAAACCGTTTCCGAGTAATGACTGTTAGTGTCACTTCTTGTTCAGATAGTACGTTTATCGGAATAAAACTGTTAATGTCAGCATCAAAATTCCATATAAGGTTCGGTAGATTATAATCGCCAACTAATATTAAAGAGTCTGTGTTCTTGGCTTGGTCGGAGAGCTTTTGAACACAGGCGCAGTGCTCGTTATAGATAATTTGGTCTGAATTCGGTTTGATATACACACAGCATATATAAATACATTGCACTGGTTCGGCAATTCAATACAAACAGCTACTTGTTCTAAAAGTGTGTCGCCAGGAAACTGAACTAGTCGGGATGCAAGATGCTTTTTTATAGCAATTAACACACCACCACCACGTGTCGCGGTACTTGTTAATGAATTTCTGTCGCATCTGTAGAAGATATAGTCCGAAGATAGCTCAGAAGAAGCCATGTCGCTGTTGAGCCATGTTTCCGTAAAGGCAAATACGTCATAGTCAGATGATGTAAGCGCGAGATATAAGGCGACATCCATTTAGTACGTCACGCAAATTTTGACCAAAATCAACCCCCCCTCCCCCCCTCGTCACATTTCGTCACACATTCGGTGACCCCCCTGAGAAAGTACGTCACGTCACGGCAACCCCCCCCCCCTCCTTCACAACAAAAAAATTAAATATTCATTTCAACCTTTTTATTTAAAGCTATCAAATGAATTTCAGCAAATAAAACAAGGAAAATTTTTGAGCTTATAAGTCATCGATTCACGGATTTTGAAAATATCAGAAGTCGCTGATGTGTCGTCGATGAATGTTTCGCGCATATCCACGTCCTTTACATCCATCCACTCAAATTCGTCTGATCTAGTTGAAAGAATCAGGACTTCCTGCTGACGTCTTGCAGCAACACGCCTTGGAAGAACTTTTCTGACGGATTTCGTCATTTTGTGTATTCATTCAATCGTGCAATTATTCAACACTACCTTAGATGCGAAATTTAGTCCGCAAGTGGCATAAACTCTATTCTTCAGAGAGCTTTTGAGTGAGGGGCAGTATAAATTATACTGAAAAACCTTAAAAGCAGCAGTGGAACTTCGGTATGAGTTTATGTTAATCGATTGAGTTCAGCACGAATATCAAGGGAAAACATTGCCATGGGTCTCTGGTAGCACCCCGTAGCCTCTCAGGAGTTTGTGCGACTGCTATTTGCGATTGCAAAAATCTTTTAGGCAAGACGGTACTCAAGTAGCTCTTCAGCGGTGTACTGCATATTCTGTAAAGCCGTAATGGAGAGTTCATACTACATAGAAGAATAAATGAGTGCTGTTGAAAAAAAGTTTTCATTCAAAAAATTTAACTATTTGTTTTAAAATTCATCAGAACGTTAATTTTATAGAAACCTTCAATAGTTGTATCTTAAAAGGAAGGCTAAATTATAATATCCCGAATAAATTTTCCATTTGATTTTTTTTCATGTGACGTCACATAACTTCAAACCCCCCCTCCCCCCTACGTCACAAATCGTCACGATTAGGTCTACCCCCCCTCCCCCCTATAGGCGTGACGTACTTTATGGATGCCGCCTAAGTCATTCGTCTTTGTTCGTAATCCGCTAACATTCTGATAATAGATCGTAAGAGGGGCTTCGTTTGGCGTTTTCAGTTCGGGCAAAGTTTCAGTTCGAATTTGATTGGTCATACAGTCATTTACACAATTGGATGGATTTTCTAAGCGGTGGTATGTGTGTTGGCTGAAACATCCAAGGTCTGACTGGGTCCTGCGATTGTTAATGTCGGTAAGGCGGTTGGAGGTTTCCAAAAAACCCTCTTGGGGACAGACTTATCTTCGAACTCACGGAATACAGTACCAACAGGCCAGGTGTCGGAATTCATAGCTTTAGCCTTTAGGTCAATGGGGAGTCCTATTTTGTATTAAATGAAGTTTAGTGATCTGGGATCTCTTCCACGGGGAATTAACTTTACGACAGCTACATTGTCGGTGCCAAGTTTTTCAGTCGCCAGGTTGGTCACGGTTTGGTCAGCTACATCAGGTGAAATTTCGGAGAGATACAACCAGAATTTCTCTTCAGTATGATTAGACGTTGTCGGCATAGCGGCGGGTGCAGTTTCGTCAGTTCCACGCAAAAGCTTGGAAGGTCTAATGACAGCAGTATCCACATTCTCCTCGTCCTTATTTTGGCAGAATTAAATGAGAAAGAGCCCGGAGTTTGCGGAAGCGGGGTTTTAGGAACTGAATCAATTAGCGTTTTGAAATTAGTGCGTATTTCAAGCTTGATATCTTCAAGAATGTCCTTGCGTATTTGATCTTTTAGTTCCTCGATTAACTGTTGATTAGCTTATTCTACTGACACTAGCGCATTTTTAAAACGAGCCTTATCCATGATGTTCTTGCACGTATTACACATCCAGAACAAGTTGGATTTCTTCATGACCGCAGCAGCAAATTCATCGTGCAAACCACAACATTTTACACAGAAAGTGGCAGAGCAAAAGCCACCACATTTCATAAAATTTCGACCTTCATCAATATCATTGGCACAACTTTCGCAAACTTTATACATGATGAAAATTTGAACGTGGTAAGCAAAGGGTTAATTTAATTTAACTTTGCTAGTACGAGGTATGAGATGGCGCCACCAGCGTAAGTAGAAATGTAAATGGTTGCTACGGTATTTGATCTTCTATCTCGTGCAATGCGAAATATATTCGCAATGATGGCACCGCACGACCTCTTTTCCACTTACAGAACTGCTCGTAGCTGAATGCGTGAAAATTATTTCCGACATATTTCTGTCTTTTGCACTCTTTAACAAATCGCTATTCTGCTTCACGTATGCTCGAAACTAATGTAGGTGTCTCCACTGCAGCGCCATCATAGCGAATAGCACGATACCTTGTTGGGTGTTTATGTACAACTGATGATCGGTTGCCGTTTCTCGAGCTGTCCGTGAATGATGTTCCCCTTTCTGTCTTACTTACGAAGTTTGGTAAACGATGCGTGAATAGTGGAGTAGGGCTGCCAAGTGGCCGGTTTTTGGCCGGCACGACCGGTTTTTTATTTGCAAAGCCGGTGACCGGTCAATCCGGCAAAAAGGCCGGTTTTCCGACATGGGAGGCCGGATTTGTACTTTTTACCTGATTTGTTAAATTTTCGGATAAATTTATTAGCAATTCTGAGCAGTGGATCATTCGAGATAGCCAGTTTTGTAGTGACAATGCCTTGCTTCTGGCTGTAATATACATTAAATTGTCCACTAGCGCCAGAAGCAAGTAGTTGTCACTCTAATACTATCTATCTTCAATAATCCATTCATTGTTCGTTATGGTTGCGACTGTGATGTCTTGCCGTTCGCTATCTCCACAACTGACTGCTCATCCCATTTACAACTGTCAATCGACTTCCACTTTCTCTCTGTGCTGGTTACTCCAGGCAAATCCTCTAATACGCTGCCACATCCCCCCCCCCCCCCGGCTTTTTTTAAAGGCAGCAAGACCGACTGGCCGGTTTTTGTAATTTTCAGACTTGGCAACCCTATAGTGGAGGCGACGACGATCATGCATACGATGGAACAATGCCAGTGCGAGATGTAAATATCATGCTTGTTGATCTGGAGTAGTTCGGCGTAGAAGTGAAAAAACAGCAGCAAAAACGATTTTTTTTATTGCGATCAGCTGTCACTTTTTATACAGACAGAAACGTAATTTTGTGACGAGATTCGTTTGATGAGCGGCGGTGCGTTGTGCGGGGCTATGCAGGGTACTATCGCAAGCTGATTTTAGCTGGGACTCAAACCAAGTGGGAGCCGGAATGGTTGGCGTGGTGGGACGGTGGCGGAGGAGCTATACGCCTTTTACTCTACCAACGACTCGAGCCGATACCAATTTATTTCCGATTTTGCTCGACCTACCTGGGATCCAGAAGTAATTTTTCAGCTTCGATCGATGCTATTGCTTTTCAAAAGCGGATTCAGGATCGTTGAAGGAATTTTTATACGGATTTGTATTGCTAGAAATCACTTGAAACGGAGCGACGATACACAGATAAACAGAAATAATATTGCCCTTTGCATTGAAAGTTGGATTTTGAACACACTTGTTCAGTCACACATTTTGTAGGTGAGAAAAGTTGCCAAAATTTCGTTTGAAAACCCCATGAATCTTGGTTGATTCCTATTTGAATTCTAATGCTTACGTAGAGTTGTTATCGACGCTAAGAATAATATAAAAATAGTTACTAAATACATAATTCCGCACATAATTCATAACTTGAACAAATATGCAGCATATATAAAATAAATGGAAAATTAAATACTATTTGCTTTTCCTACAACTGGTATTGGCGCCACTGCTAAATCAAATGTCAGCTCAGATGGGAGAGTTGTAATGATGGGAAATGCCGATCAAAATCTATAACGATTATTGATAAAGTTTTTTATCGTTAATAATTACTAACGATAATATGATAGTATAATCAAAAATACGTAAGAAATAGAACAAAAATGTTAAAATAATAACAAGCCAAGAAGAAGGTTTCACTTTAAACCCTCCAATTTTCGATATTCTTCCCTGATGATAAAGTTTGATGATATTATCGATATAAGACTACTAGCGATATTATCAGTAGCACACTTTTCATCACAGTTTTGAAGGTTGCACTTTATAACTGTGCAGTCCAATTGAGTGTGAAGAGCGCAATAATGATCAGTTTCAATATTTCACCGAAATTTTTCAACCAAGCCTGAAGATAGTGCTCTTGCGGTGACTTAAAATCAAAGAACAAAGAAGAAAAGTCGGTAATTTATTTAACATCGTTTTATTCATTTTCATGATTGAAAGCTGTTATATAAGCAAGTTCAAGTTATTTGCAAAATGTTTTGTACCTTACTGACTTATACTGAGTTGACGGTCAAATAAACATTGGCATCACTACACATTCCTTCTGGCTTGTCTTGTCCATCATTTTCGAATGAAATTAGTATAAATGTAATGCTTGACTATTGAATAATAAAGAATTGCAGGCGACTAACTGGCGCAAAGCAGCAACTGGAACGTTCAAAACTATTCTCGGGTAAGAGAATCGCTGATTTTCCTCGCTTTGAGAATTTCTGCGTTACATCAAAGCAAAACAAAACAAAGCCTAGGTGCTACATTCCGTTATAGAAACTTGACCTTCTGTGTTTATACGACAGACTTCGCAGCCAGCTGTTAGAGCTGCGTTACATCACATGTACAAATACCCCTACAGTCGTGTTTTTGACGTAGGACTACGTCTTTCAAGCTGGTATAGGGGGTAATTCAAAAAAATCTAAAAATGCGAGCGTAAAAAAAATGATAGGATTTGAGCGCTAATAACTTAGCGGTTAACGGTTATCAAACTTACATTGGTCTATCCCCTGCCTTGACCGCAACTTTGAATATTACTACCAATTTAACGCATCCTTCACCGTTTCCCTATTTGTTACAATATTTCATTATTATCTTAATTTGCATTTATTTTATTTTTCTTACTTCCAACTGTTAGCGCAACTACCTTACGGGTCAACCGATATGCCGATTTGCCAAATCAATCTTCTGTCACTGATTCTGTCCTGCAATAACGCCGAAATATCAACCGCATTAAAACTCCTGCTTTTGCTTCGGTTAAATCCGTCGCACAATCATTCCTCTTTTAATTTCACTAACATTCACTTTCGCATCTACTATCTACTCACTTTTACTAACAATTTATTTTCACACTACTCGTAATCTTTATCGTGTTTACGTCCCTTCTGCTGCTTCTTTCTTATTCATCTGACAGCTTTTTCTCGATGACAACATCGATCGAATAATCTTCTACGCGTCAACCCCTATATAGAAACCTATTGGTTTCAAAGTACGTACTATTGAAAAATTGAAAATAATGAAGCATTGTCTAACTGGAATTCCACGCTTCGTGATTGGTTGCAAAAGACGCCATTACAAAAAAAAGTGACAAAATCCCCTCGTCCCAACAGGTCGAAGTTTCTTTGCGACGATTGCACCTAGACCAATTTGATATCTGTGCTTGGGAAGTACGCAAGAAAGAGTAACAAAATCCGCTCGTCCCAAAAAAAATCCTTACGAACGCGATTAACCTTCCTAGTGTATTGGGGTCGTTCTCGACCCATCGGCATACTTACAAAGCTTGATACTCAGTAACGGAATGAGCTAGAGACTTGAAATTTTCTAAATTTTCCTAATTTTCGAAAACTAGCATTGTGGGGGAGTTTCAGCTTTCAGCGACATCTAGAAGAGCCACAGCAAAAAAATTACATATTATGCATTGGGGTCGAAAACGACTCGTTTTGAAATGGCTCTCATTCATCCATTTTCAATCCGAATTTCGTTTTCTTTACCTCGTTTGAAAGGTATGGCCAAAAACTGACATCCAAGGTATGTTAGGGAATATTTGTTGACTAATGGCCATTTCTGCGTCGGTTCAGGAATACCCTTTACCAGGTCCGGGGGATATTTGAATACTTTGAGATAATTCTTTTTGCGGCACATCAATCACATTAACTTAATAAAATAAGATTAATTGAAGTACAATGGGGACATTTTGGACCCAAATGGCCACTGCACCATCGGTTCCGGAACATCCGGTACCCGGTTTTAGGGGACAATTTTAATTACGTCGAATTACATCTGTTTGATAACATAAGACTATTGAAAGCATAATAAAGATATTTTGAAAGCAAATGGCCACATCAGCTTTGGTACCGGAACATCCGGTACCCGGTTTTCGAGGACATTTTTGTAATTTAGGATAACTCATCTTGCGACACATCACATCACATCGGCTTGATCAAATAAGACTGATGGAAGTAAAACTATATCATTTAGAAGCCATATGGCTACTTTACCGAATCGATGTTCTGGAACATCCGGTACCTGATTCCGGGGGACATTTTTGGATTTTGAAATAATTCGGGATCGAAGTATGATGTCTTCCATCCACGGGTGGTTGGAGTGTTGGCCCTACTCGCTGCCTGCCGCCTCGTTATCTGACCGGCACCATAGCGGACCGCCTGATGGTCACTGTGAGTGTAGCCATTGTCTACCCTCCAGTCTCCTATCAGACCAGGACTGCCGAAAGTCACGTCGATGATAGACTCCGCACCGTTCCTACTGAAGGTACTTGTGTTGCCGACGTTAGCCAGATCTACGTTAAGCTTTGCCAGAGCTTCAAGCAGAATCCGACCCCTACGGTTCGTGCGACGACTTCCCCACTCTACTGCCCAAGCGTTAAAGTCGCCCGCCACAACCACCGGCCTTAAACCAGTCAGCACAACCGATACTCGGTCTACCATCCGCGTAAACTGCCTGATAGACCAACTCGGCGGAGCATAACAACTGCAGTAGAACACTCCACCCACTTTGGCAACCGCAAATCCCTCGTCTGCAGTTGACACAACCTCCTGAACCGGGAACCTGCTTGTCGTCCATATAGCCGCCGTCGCAGACCTATCCGAGACTCAGTTGCCGTTTCCGGCAGGGACGCGATATGGATCCGAGACTATGGCAATGTCCATTGCTGACTCAGAAACTACTTGGTGTAACAGCTGCTGAGCCGTACTGCAGTGGTTCAGGTGTTGTGTCACTTGCACTATGAACGTGGCTTAGTCGCCGGCACACCGGCCGGGCACCTTGGACCTCCCGTTACGTGCTTTGCGTCCCGTTTACCGGTACAGATCAGGCACTTGGGAGGCTCCGCGCAGTCCTTTGCTTTATGGCCAGCACTGCCACATCTCCTGCACAACTGGCTCCTATCTGGCCCCTTGCAGTTACAGGCTTTAGTCCGTGCAGCAAGCTTCCGACTGCTTGGACACGCTCAGTGGGCATACCGACCACCCCACTTTTAGCCTAGCAGCTTTCAGGGCTTTGTTTCCGTCAGTCAGCGGAAGTCGTATGGTGGCTACCTGGGTCCCAGCCGGACCCTTTCGTAGGCGAACCGCCTCGGTTGCCACCACCACTCCACTTTGCTCTTTGAGAGCTTGTACGACCTCACGCACTTCGGTGATCTCGTCCAGGTTCTTAAGCTGGAGAGTCACTTCTGGTATGAGAGCACGTACCTGCACTCCGTCCCCGAGCACTCCTTCCGCTGTGGACTTGTATGCGGAACTCATCTTTGTGGCGTCCTTCTTTAACTCGCGGATCATATCGCCATTTCCGAATATTGTCCTGCTGACTTTATCTAAAGCTAGCAGTACATTTTCTTTTTCGCTCAATTTTTTATGGAAAGTGACTACCAAAGTTGGCTGGTAAACGGCTAGATAATGCGGAATATAGACCCCATAGTGGTCGTTAGCCTCTTATCCAGCAACTCCGATCCCGACCTCCTCGTGGTACCAGCCGGAATACGAGCAACCTTAGCGGAGATCGGGTAACCAACCCCGGTGGAAACTAAGGTCGTATACTAACCGGGAAGGAGGTATAGTGCGTCTCGGCACTATGAGATGGCAGCCCCATCGCGAGACTCGGTAGTGTTGCCCCAGTACGGCTACACACCTAAACTAAACTTAACTAACAACATTCAAGCATATTCGGAGCGGAATATTCGGCATCGACCTAGGCGACGAAATAAGGACGACGAATGGAGACTCGGGACTTGGAACTGCAGATCGCTAAATTTCGCAGGTTGCGAGCGGGTGCTGATTGAACAGCTGGAACCCCGCAAACTCGGCATCGTAGCTCTGCAGGAAATCTGTCGCAAAGGAGAGAAGGTATGGAAGATCCGTGGCGGAAAGGCCCAGTTTTACCAGAGCGGTGGCGCTACCAACGAACTGGGAACGGGCTTTGTAGTGCTGCGCGGAATGCAGGATCGCGTGATAGATTGGAAGGCGATCAACGAGAGAATGTGTGTATTGAGGATAAAGGGCCGTTTCTTCAATTATAGCATCATTAACGTGCACTTCCCGCACGAAGGTAGACCCGACGATGAGAAAGAAGCGTTCTACGCGAGGCTGGAGACAACGTACGACAGCTGCTCGTCACGGGACATCAAGATCGTCATCGGGGATATGAACGCCCAGGTCGGTAGGGAAGAAATGTATAGACCGGTGGTAGGACCCCATAGCCTGCACACCGACACAAATGATAACGGCCAACGATGTATAAACTTCGCAGCTTCCCGAGGCCTGGTGATCCGAAGTACCTTTTTCCCGCGCAAGGATATCCACAAAGCCATCTGGAGATCACCTGACCAACGTACAATGAACCAAATTGACCACGTTCTCATAGAGGGCCGGTTCTTCTCTAACATCACAAACGTACGCTCCCGTCGGGGTGCGGATATTGATTCTGACCATTACCTAGTAGCAGTACATGTGCGCTCAAAGCTGTCCACCGTATACCGGACACGTCAAAGCCGCCTTCCTCGGCTGAACATCAGGCAGCTAGATAACCCACAAGCTGCCGAGAACTACGCGCGAGTACTGAATGAGGCACTGCCTTCTTCCGAGGAGTTAGGTGCTTCAAACCTCGAAGACGGTTGGGGCAGAATACGCTCGGCCATCGGAGAGGCCGCTACCGCGGCACTAGGTATTGAGCCTCGGAGTACACAAAATGATTGGTTTGATGGGGAATGCCAACAAGCGGTGGAGGAGAAAAAAAATGCTTGGAAAAATTATCTAAGTATTGCCACTAGAGAGAACCTGGCCAAGTACCGACGAGCTAGGAACCAGTTGACCACGATCCTGAGGAGAAAAAAGCGCCAAAAGGAGGACAGAGATCGTGAAGAATTAGAGCAACTATTCCGAGCTAATGACACGCGCAAGTTTCATGAGAAGGTGAACCAAACTCGGAAGGGCTACACACCGAAACCTAACATGTGTAGGGACGAGGGAGGGAATCTAATTACAAACGAGCGCGAGGTGGTCGACAGGTGGAAGCAGTTCTTCGATGAACACCTCAATGGCGAAGTCGCAGAAGGAGGCGGAACGGAAATTAACCTAGGAGCGCCCGTGGAAGATAGTGATGTCCTAGCACCTGATCTCCAAGAAGTCAAACGAAAAATCAGGTTGCTGAAGACCAATAAAGCCGCTGGGAAGGACCGCCTACCGGCAGAGCTTTATAAACATGGCGGGGAAACGCTAGCAAAGGCTCTACACTGGGTTATTTCGAGGATTTGGGAGGAGGAGCAGCTACCGGAGGAATGGATGGAAGGAGTGGTTTGTCCCATCTACAAAAAGGGTGATCGGCTAGACTGCTGCAACTATCGTGGTATTACGCTGGTAAACGCCGCCTACAAGGTACTCTCTCAGATCCTGTTACGCCGGCTGTCACCGATAGCACAAGGTTTCGTAGGGAATTATCAGGCGGGTTTCATGGGGGCTCGCGCAACTACGGACCAAATGTTTACTATCCGACAGATCTTGCAGAAATGTCGGGAGTACAACGTGCCCACGCATCACATCTTTATCGATTTCAAAGCAGCATACGATACAGTCGATCGAGACAAGCTATGGCAGATAATGCACGAATACGGTTTTCCGGACAAACTGACGCGACTGATCAGAGCTACATTGGATCGAGTGATGTGTTTCGTACGCATCTCTGGGACACTCTCGAGTCCCTTCGAGACGCGACGAGGGTTGAGACAAGGTGACGGTCTATCCTGCATGCTGTTCAACATCGCTCTTGAGGGGGTGATCCGACGAGCGGGCATTGAAACGAGAGGCACGATTTTTACCAAGAGTAGCCAACTTCTAGGCTTTGCAGATGACTTCGATATCATTGCCAGGAACTTTGCGACGGCGGAGGCAATCTACGCCAGACTGAAAGCGGAGTCTAGGAGAATTGGGCTAAAAATAAATGCGTCGAAGACCAAATACATGAAAGGAAGAGGCTCAAAGGAAACAAATGCGCGCCTCCCACGAACGGTAACCGTTGACGGCGACGAACTAGAAGTGGTAGAAGAGTTCGTGTATTTGGGATCGCTGGTGACCGCGGACAACAACACTAGTAAGGAGATCCAGCGGCGCATCCAAGCGGAAAATCGGGCTTACTTTGCCCTTCGTAAAACGCTACGATCAGGAAGCATACGCCGCCGCACGAAGCTAACAATGTACAAAACCATTATTAGACCGGTAGTTCTTTATGGACTTGAAGCCGTGACGCTGCTTACGGAGGGCATACGCGCCCTTGCCGTGTTTGAGCGGAAAGTGCTGCGGACGATATTTGGCGGAGTACAAACTGAAAGCGGAGAGTGGCGGAGGCGTATGAATCACGAGCTACAGGCACTGCTTGGGGAGACTCCCATCGTACATCTAGCGAAAGTTAGCAGGCTACGGTGGGCCGGACACGTCGTAAGGATGCCGGACGACAGTGCGACGAAAACGGTCCTCTTCAACAACCCCACCGGCACCAGGAACAGGGGGGCCCAACGTGCACGATGGCTCGACCAGGTCGAAAGCGATTTGCGACTTCTGAGACGACTAGGAAATTGGCGACGAGTGGCCCAAGACCGAGTTGAATGGAGACGAGTGCTTGAAACAGCACGAGCCACCCCGGCTCTATGCTGCTGAAGAAGAAGAAGACTACCAAAGTTACCGAAGCTATGTTTTTCCTAGAGCATTAAATGAGCATTAAATTATGGTCATACTTTAGTAGCTCTATCTGCACCGGAAGCGCCATTTCCGAATATTGTCCTGCTAACTTTATCTTAAGCTTGCAGTACATTTTCTTTTTCGCTTGATTTTTCATGGAAAATGACTACCAAAGTTACCGAAACTATGTTATTTCTAGAGCATTAAATAAATATTATTATGGTCATACTTGGGTGGCTCTATCTGCACCGGAAGTGCTATTTCCGAATATTACTTTATCTAAAGCTAGCAGTACATTTTCTTTTTGCTCAATTTTTCATGGAAAATGACTACCAAATTTACCGAAACTATGTTTTTCCTAGAGCATTAAGTTATGGTCATACTTGGGTAGCTCTATCTGCACCGGAAGTGCCATTTCCGAACATTGTCCTGCTAACTTTATCTAAAGCTAGTAGTACAATTTCTTTTTCGCTTAATTTTTCATGGAAAATTACTACCAAAGTTACCGAAACTGTTTTTTCCTAGAGCATTAAATTAAGATTAAATTATGGTCATACTTGGGTAGCTCTATCTGCACCGGAAGTGCCGTTTCCAACTTTATCTAAAGCTAGCAGTACATTTTCTTTTTCGCTCAATTTTTCATGGAAAATGACTACCAAAGTTACCGAAACTATGTTTTTCCCAGAGCATTAAATGAGCATTAAATTGTGGTCATACTTGTGTAGCTCTATCTGGACCGGAAGTGCCATTTCCGAATATTGTCCTGCTAAGTTTATCTAAAGCTTGCAGTGCATTTTCCTTTTCGCTCAATTTTCCTTGGAAAATGACTATCAAAGTTACCGAAACTATGCTTTACCTAGAGCATTAAATGAGCATTAAATTATGGTCATACTTGGTTAGCTCTATCTGCACCGGAAGTGCCATTTCCGAACATTGTCCTGCTAACTTCATCTAAAGCTAGCAGTACATTTCAATCGCCCACTACGCCCGGTTGTGTCCACCATAGGTTCCGCCACATATAAGATCGCACAATTGCTAGCAAAAATACTACGCAACATGACAGATAAAACAGAACACCACGTCAAGAATAGTTTTACATTTGCGGAAGAAATAACCAAAATGGAAATACCCGAAGATTGTGTGAGGTATTCGCTGGATGTTGTATCGCTATTCACAAATATACCGGTAGAGAAAGTGTAAGAAGGTGTGGAAGAAAGATGGAACGAGCTACAAAACACAACCACCATTCCATGTAGAGGTGTGCGCCGGTCAGATTATCGGCGGCGGCGGCGCAGGAATCATTTTTATTCGGCGGCGGCGGCGTCGCCGGCGTGACGCCGTTCGCTACTATCGGCGGCGGCGGCGTGCTTTGGCGTGCGAGTATTTTACACCGTTAAATTACCGCATTTCGTATAAGTTTAAGCAAAATCTTTTTAAAATCGAACTAAAGTTGACAAGTGAAACAAATCTTAAATGCTTATTTTGTGAATGGTTTTTAATGACCCTTAAATCTTTGAATAATTTGTTATTTGTATGTTTGCGAATACGCGATATGGTAGACACTAGTATGTAAAAGTACAGAACAGAAGTGGAAATCCGAACGATTCGGCGATCAAAACTGATAACAGAGTTTTTTTTTTGTTTTTATTTTTCTTTGGGAAGGTTTTCTCATAGAAGCGAATAACAGCAATATAAGCAGAACGCTCGCTGCCAATCGCATAGCAGCTTTCACATGCTTTCGTATGCGTTCGTGTATTTTCGTGGAAAAAACTGACTCGCTACCCCAGGTTCGCTAGTATCTGTAGAAAGTAGCATGTACGACGTACATTGTACGTGTTTAGATTTCTACTTCCACTTCTGTGCTGTGGTAAATTTTATGCCGTACATATGAGCTTCCGATTGCTACAGATCGAATTTAAATTTCAGTTTTCTGCCAATGTGTTTTTTTAAATTAAGGGATATTACATGCATTGCGTATAATAGACGGCGCCTGAAACTAAGCGGGTGAAATCGGCAATGTTGCAAATCGAGCAAGAAGTAAAGTATGCCCATGCGAGTGAGTATAAGCAGCATCCAGCGCTTACGCAACTGACGCAAGCGTACGATAAGCAACCACCGATGCTGTGTGCATACTTCCTGCTACCTACTTACTAGCGAGCGCACAGCCTCGAAATGTCTTTCTGCAAAGCCCGCTCACAAACCCAACAACTTGTGAGAAGCCAACAACGGGTGTGGGCTAGCGGCATACTAGGATATTTGGATACTTATTTTCAGTGTTGGGCACCGCTAATTCGCTAATTCGCTAACCGACCAATCGAGAAACGCTAGTTATACTTTATAATTTATACTCAGACTAGCCGAATTGTTGCTGGTCCATAATTCCAAATGAAGTGCCGCTGTTTATTTTAAAATTAATAAACTGTAAAGCATTTTATCCATTATATCCCGCATTTTGCACCTTGCTGGACACCGCAGTCTAAAAGTGCGACTGGCACAAAAAGTGCGACAATGCGAATGCTGTGAGTAAGAAAGAAAAAGACTGACAATTGCAATGTTGCTGTTTTGTTTTGTCATATACATTGGCATTAGAGAAAATAATCTGGATTAATCCAGGTACAGCTGCAAAGCACAATAATAGGTTTCGATCTTAGTTAAATTAAAAAAAAAGTCATGTAATATATACAAATTAGTAATAAGTTGTACAGTAATAGATTACAATGCAAGTTGTTGCGATATGTTCAAATATAGACAGTGACTGTTAATTTGCAGTTTACGATTAGTGATTAGCGAAATTTTCACAATTATCGAACAAATTGTATCGGTTAGCGAATTAGCGAATTAGCGGTGCCCAACACTGCTTATTTTCTATTTTTTTCTTTTTTGTTGACCTTACGTCCTCACTTACACACGCGGATAAGACTGCGAGCCCTCAGCTGCTTGGATTGCAATGACGAGCGAGAGAAATACACACTCGCAAAAACTTGTCGCAGTGCATGAAAAAATAAGAGCGAGAGTCCGTAGGAGATACTCATGCCGGCGTGTTCGTTAGAACTAAAACACGCGTGTGAGAAAATTAGACCACACGAGTGCGGTCTTGCAACACTGGAAATCAGTATGGGGGTAAGACCGGCACCTAATTTTGGCACCAGTCAGTTTACAACCGCGAAATGAAAAGCAATACTAGCTCTCACCATTCCGCTCTTTCTCCTCACTCTAAAAATTTCATTACTTTCTTCTACCGTCCCTTCGTCAATTGTAAAAGAATTAGTTTCAAAAAATATTATTTTTCCTTTTTCTCAAGCTGTGATTAGTTTACAAAGCTCAAAAGTTATAAAAGTCTTTGCCAAGCTTCTACTAATAAAACCAAAAAAAAAAATTTCAATACGGTGTGTAGTTTCTGAGAGAAAGGTACATAAAGCTTGAAAATCGTATTTTTACGGGAGCGGCGTTTTATTCCAGCGAGGTTGTTCCACGCCGCAGTGGAATGCTTATGTGTTCGATCGTTTTTTAGTCACTTCCCGTGGTCGGATCATTACAAAATTAGTATCAAAATAAATGAAACTGCAGAATTAAAATCTGAAATAAAAATTTGACTTTTTCAAAAATTTTGGTCGCTTATGTCTCCTTAAAAAGAAATGAGCACCGGGAAGCAAGACAGAAGACGTCATGCTAAAGTTCGTTTACGTTAGGTTTTTCGATTCGCACTCAGTTGGACGCATGGTAGCAGTTTAATTGAATCTAAATTAAAAATACATTAAAAGAATGAATTCACAAAACAGTAGAATCAATATATATAGAATGTTTGTTCGATTTAATCGACGTTTTTCGGCGAAATAAGTAGAAGATTTTAATTACCAGTTAGTCCGGACGTTTCGAGCTACTACTGGTCTTCGCTCATCATCTGCGGACACTAAAACACTATATTAGGCACATTTACAACATAAAACATATTACAAATTCTTAACTTACACTTTTTTATCTTTTATAATTTTGTCTTTGGTTTTTGTAAATAATACGTTTTTTACTTTGTCGGTTGGTCTGTAAGCAACATTAATCTTAAATTGTCTTAAATATCTGCCTAATTTTTCACCTAAACCGGCAACATAGGGAATTGTCACGAATTGTTGAGTTGTTTCTTTGCTTGATACTTCTAACATATTGTACATCCTATGTAGTCTTTGTTTTATTACCTTTTCTACGAAATAGCAGGGATAGATTTTTATGTAGCATTGTCTTTACTGTTTGTAATGTTTTCGGTCTAATTTCGGCATCTGTCAACTGTAAAGCCCTATCAACCAAAGCGACTACCGTGTTTTTCTTATGGCAAAAAGGATTTAAGATATTTAAGATATTTAAGACATTTTAAGATTAATGTTGCTTACAGACCAACCGACAAAGTAAAAAACGTATTATTTACAAAAACCAAAGACAAAATTATAAAAGATAAAAACACAAACGTCGTTTATGAAGTAAATTGTGGTCAGTGTCAAAAGTCGTACGTAGGAGAAACAAGCCAATTTTTACATAAACGAATGGAACAACATAAATATAGCATCAAAGCAAAAACAGATGGTGGTACAGGTTTAACCCAACACACCATTGAAACAGGTCATGTTTTTAAATTTGACGAAGCCAAAATCATAGAGAAAATAACTAAACATAACACTAGACTAATAGCGGAAACATTTTACATTAAAATTAAAGGTGAGAACAATGTTGTGAATAGACAAGTAGATTCCGCAACGTTCAAAGCTGCATATGACCCTGTAATCAAAAAACTTGGGGGAAAGAGAAATAGAAAGTAAGACATAGCAAAGAGAAAAATAAACGAAGTAGAACCTAATGGACGAAAAAGTGTAAGTTAAGAATTTGTAATATGTTTTATGTTGTAAATGTGCTTAATATAGTGTTTTAGTGTCCGCAGGTGATGAGCGAAGACCAGTAGTAGCTCGAAACGTCCGGACTAACTGGTACCGTCATGCGGGGCGAGATTGTGCCAAAAAACCCATGTTTTTGATCTTTAGCTCTGTATACACACAATTTAGGAACTAAGTTGATTTCAAACCTGTCAATATATACTAAATTGTTCAATTAACAACTACCGTAGAGATGGTTTAGTTACAATGAAACCAAATTTTACTGGAAATGCATAAACTTTGGCACAATCTCACCCCTTCTACGGGGTGACATTGTGCCAAAAACATAAAGTTAAGCTAAAAACCTAAACAGTGAACATTAGCATGTTTATAAACAATACATATAAATATCAGTATAAAGCAGATTATATGGGGCCGTCTATGAACTTAGTGGACTATTATGGGCAGGGGGTCGGCCAAAAACAACGCATCATAGAAAAAGTATGAACGAAAATAACCCGGGGAGGGCTGAAATTACTAAATATGAGTTTGCAACCAATGGACAGCCTTTATATAGCCAGTAGCGCTTCTAGGGTTAACAAGGGGGAGATATATGAAGGGGTGTATCCTAAGGGGGCATACCTATTTGATCATTTAACAAAAGTAGCCATTACTTCGTTCGAGAACCCGCGGCCGCAGAACATGTGGCCTATCCCACCCCCTCCCGCTTTCTTAAAACTGACAGGTTATACACGGTATAATATATTCGTCTTATATTAGAGTGTTTATTCAAAGCATCTGAAATTTCCTGAGAAAAAGCAAAAATTAGTTTAAATTATTGACCAGACCTATGATGCTGTTTGCTCCAAAATGGATGATACAATCTAATCTGTCAAAATATTATACTCAATAGTAAAGGATGTGAGTGTACTGGTGTATACAGACGTATTTTTGTTGTATATGTGAAATCCACAAATTGGATCGATCATTACGGTTTGGCACCCCCGTGAAGCTCGAAAAATACAAAGTTTCGAAAAATATAATTTTCGTAATCAAAACTTATCCAACGCATAATAACCTTTCAATACATTGTAAATGATTAGTTTATATACCTTCAAAATAGCAAGTTGATGCGATTTCTTGTTTGGGTTGGTTTATGGGGGACATTTTTTTCAAGCGTTATTTCCAAGTCTTTTTGAATACGAACATTGAAACCCTGTTTAGGCTAAATAGTTTGCTAATATTATCTGTGTTCCATTCTAAGTTATGAATAAAAATGTTATTTTCATCATCATCTTGAATTTAGGTCACCAGTTTCTATAGATATAATAAATTTTCACAAATAAACATTTTTGGTTTTTGGCACAATCTCACCCCCGTGGCACAATCTGACCCCGGATGGCGGTAATTAAAATCTTCTACATATTTCGCCGAAAAACGTCGATTAAATCGAACAAACATTGTGTTGGCGGCGATTATCTGAAATCAACATATATATAGAATGCCAGTGTCGCTGCAGTGCTCGTGGTAAACATCACACATTTGAAAGTTACGTATTTACACTGTATGCGCATATGTGTGAGTGATCGATTCGAAACGGGAATCTGATTGTCAAACTAAAAAGGCAACCCAATAAAAAATCCTTCTGCTTTTCCGTAAATCACGTAGGATAAATCACCCGATTCGGTCGTTTTGGGGTATTTCGTCGGCAGGAAAATTTTCTATTGGGCATTTTGACAATGTAGTTCCCGTATCCAAGACACGAACCAGCAACATGTTCGCCACCAAAATATCCATGAAACACCAGCGACACTGGCATTCTATATATATTGATTATACTCACAAAACGGGTTCACTATGTGCTGTCAACATGTTGACCCACATTTTTGTCAATGTTGGACTATATCGTCGGCGTGGGTAAATGGCTTCGGCGGCGTGGGAAAAAGGACCTAGGCGGCGCACCGGTTGTAAATCATCGGCGGCGGCGCACACTGTTTGATTTTGCAAATGTTCGTGTGTTGGAAAAAATCAACAGCGAACCAACGAGACTGACGGCTGAGATGCTCCACATGAAAATAAGAGAGCAGAGAGCGGTCAATCTACAGCGAGACGCAGCGAGTTTCTCCAGTGCGTACAATGGACTGGTAAATCAAATCAGATTACTACAGACAAGGAAACAGTAAAATGATAGCGGCAACAAACGTTCAAGTTTGAATTTAAATTATAAGTTGTTTGTCATAAATGTGAGTGAATATTTATATTTAAAATTTGTAGAAGATTATTTAATGTACTTTCTTGTTTAATATATTAGTTCTGATGATGGCTGAATAAATTAAGCGGAAACGTAAACAATACTAAGTTATTTCAATAATTCACCGAAATGAGTCAATTTAAATCTGATAAGAAAATTATACGGTGATCAAAAAAGACCAAAAAAAATTTCCGAATATTGTCCTGCTAACTTTATCTAAAGCTAGCAGTACAATTTCTTTTTTGCTCAATTTTCCTTGGAAACTGACTATCAAAGTTTTTTTCCATGTGTGACCTGCACTGCATTTCTTTTTGCTATAATCGCTATTGAGTGAGCGATATGCTTATTAAATTTTATGCGTGCTTGCGTGTATTGGGGTTTACCCTTCCTTCAAAGCTTAATCTACTTTACCCACTTATTCCTCGCTGCCAGCACTATCCCATATTATAGCCGTCCCTGGCGAGGACTCATTCGTACCTCTGACCAGTACACTTAACTATAGGAAGGACATTTGCACTGTTAAGAGGCTTCAGAGGGTAAATATAGAATTCAGCACGAAGGAAGGGTAAATGGAGGGGCCTGAGAATAAACCCATGCTAAAGTCACTTGACATCGAGAATGGCTTGATTCTACTAAGATTCGAACCCACGACCACTCGCTTGTCAAAGCAGACTCGGTAACCTTGCGGCTACGGAGCCCCCCGGACTATCAAAGTTACCGAAACTATGTTTTTCCTAGAGCATTAAATGAGCATTAAATTATGTTTTTTCTAGAGTATTAAATGACCATTAAATTATGGTCATACATGGGTAACTCTATCTGGACCGGAAGTGTCATTTGCAAATATTGTCCTACTAACTTTATATAAAGCTAGCAGTACAATTTCTTTTTCGCTCAATTTTCCTTGGAAGCTGACTATCAAAGTTACCGAAACTATGTTTTTCCTAGAGCATTAAATGAGCATTAAATTATGGTCATACTTGGGTAATGCTCATTTAATGCTGTAGGAAAAACATAGTTTCGGTTACTTTGGTAGTCATTTTCCATGAAAAATTGAGCGAAAAAGAAAATGTACTGCTAGCTTTAGATAAAGTTAGCAGGACAATATTCGGAAATGGCACTTCCGGTCCAGATAGGACCCAGATAGGTAGGGTCCAGATCTGGACCGGAAGTAACTGAAACTATATTTTTCCTACAGCATTAAATGAGCATTAAATTATGGTTATACTTGGGTAACTCTATCTGCACCGGATGTGCCATTTCCAAATATTGTCCTGCTAAGTTTATCTAAAGCTAGCAGTACAATTTCTTTTTCGCTCAATTTTCCTTGGAAAATGACTATCAAAGTTACCGAAACTATGTTTTTCCCAGGGCATTAAATGAGCATTAAATTATGGTGTACTGTACGTACATATAATTTTAGGAATTTCCCATCCGGAAATTCCACTCTTTAAAATTCCATACCGTCAACAGGAAAAACCTTTCCCAAGGATCTGGCAATTAAACAGCATACAATGCCACGACCTTTAAATTACGACTGCTTTAGCATTTCTCTTCGCACCGCGCATGCGAAATGCTAATGCAGCTTTGTTTTGTTTACGCTACCTGCGACGACCGTCGCTACTGGGAAAGTTTGGTCAACACGTGCTTGAGCGTGTTCTTATCACAGAACAGCCTAAAACCGCCACAATGGTGGTACTTGGGTAGCTCTATCTGGACCGAAAGTGCTATTTCCGAGCATTATCCTGCTAACTTTATCTAAAGCTAGCAGAACAATTTCTTTTTCGCTCAATTTTCCTTGGAAAATGACTAGGGTTATTGATCGTGGTTCGGCCTATGCAAAAACTGATCCTGGTTCGGCCCATCAGCTTAATCATCGATAATTTATTGAATACTAGCTGACCCGACAAACTTCGTATTGCCACAAATTAACCTGTGTTGTACATAAATCATGAATCTCGGATGATCTTTGTCACTTCTCGAGTTTTGCAAGCCCCCCAGTGGGCGGCGCTTCCGACGGCGGGTCACCGGCAACACTCGCGACCGGCTCGTCCTGAATGATCTAGTGTTACTATAGATAGTTTTTGTGGTCTTGTTATTGATTAATGTTTTATGGAAGAGTCTCGAATTGCTCGAGTTGGATTAGTTTTTGAGTTTCGCAAAAATTTCTGTTTTATTTGTATGAGAGTCCATATCCCCCTACCACAGGGGTGAGAGGTCTCTAACTATCATAAAATAAATTCAAGACTCAAAAATCTCCTACATGCTAAATTTGGTTCCATTTGCTTGATTAGTACTCAAATTATAAGGAAATTTGTATTTCATTTGTATGGGAGCCCACCCTCTTAAAAGGGAAAGGGGTCGTAATACACCACAGAAAAAAAATTCTGCCATCTAAAACTCTCACATGCCAAATTTGGTTCCATTTGCTTGATTAGTTCTAAAGTTATGAGCAAATTTGTATTTCGTTTGAATGGGAGCCCCCCCCCTCCTAAAAAGGTAAGAAGTCCTAATTCATCATGGGAAAAATGGTTGCCTCCAAAAACACCCACATGCCAAATATGGTTCCATTTGCTTGATTAGTTCTCGAATTTTGAGGAAATTTGTATTTCAATTGTGTAGAAGCCCCCCCTCTTGATGTGTGGAAGGATCCTAATTCACCGTAGAAAATATTTTTGCCTCCAAAAACCTCCACATGCCGAATTTGGTTCTATTTGCTTGATTAGTTCTCGAGTTATGGGGAAATTTGTATTTCATTTGTATTGGAGCCCCCCCTCCTAATGTGGGAAGAGGTCCTAATTCATCACAGAAAAAATTCTTGCCTCCAAAAACACCTACACGCCAAATTTGGTTCGATTTGCTGGATTAGTTCTCGAGTTATGAGGAAATTTGTATTTCGTTTGTATAGGACCCCCCCTCCTAAAGTGGGGAGGGGTCCCAATTCATCATTGAAAAAATTTTTGTCTCCAAAAACACACATGCCAAATTTGGTTCAATTCGCTTGATTAGTTCTCGAGTTATGAGGAAATTTGTATTTCATTTGTACAGGAGCCCCTTCTCTTAAAGTGGGGAGGGGTCCTAATTCACCATAGAAAATTTTCTTGCTCTCGAAAACCTTCACATGCCAAATTTGGTTGCATTTGCTTGATTAGTTCTCGAGTTATGAGGAAATTTGTATGGAAGTCCCCCCTCTTAAAGGGGAGAGGAGTTATAATTCCTCTTATAAAGAGAGGAGGGGTCTCAATTCACCATAGAATAAATTCTTGTCACCAAAAAAACACCTACATGCCAAATTTGGTTCCATTTGCTGGATTAGCTCTCGAGTTATAAGGAAATTTGTATTTCGTTTGTATAGGAGCCCCCCCCCCTCTTAAAGTGGGGAGGGGTCCCAATTCATCATAGAAAAAAATTTTGTCTTCAAAAACACACACATGGCAAATTTGGTTCCATTTGCTTGATTAGTTCTCGAGTTATGAGGAAATTGGTATTTCATTTGTACAGGAGCCCCCCCTCTTAAAGTGAGGAGGGGTCCTAATTCACCATAGAAAATTTTCTTGCCCTCGAAAACTTTCACATGCCAAATTTGGTTCCATTTGCTTGATTAGTTCTCGAGTTATGAGGAAATTTGTATGGACACCCCCCCTCTTAAAGGGGAGAGGAGTTATAATTCCCCTTATAAAGAGGGGAGGGGTCTCAAATTACCCTAGAATAAATTCTTGTCACCGAAAACACCCACATGCCAAATTTGGTTCTATTTGCTTGATTAGTTCTCGAGTTATGCAGAAATTTGTGTTTCATTTGTATGGGAGCCCCCCCTCTTAGTGGGGGGAGGGGTCTCTAACCATCACTAAAACCTTTCCTGGCCCCAAAAACCTCTACATGCAAATTTTCACGCCGATTGGTTCAGTAGTTTTTGATTCTATAAGGAACACAGGACAGACAGACAGACAGACAGACAGACAGACAGACAGACAGACAGACAGACAGACAGAAATCCTTCTTTATAGGTATAGATTTAAAGATTTAAAGGCAAAATAGTTTTATAAAGTTTAAAGATTACGACTTATTGAGAAAATACGATTTTAATTTTTTGATCTTAGTTCGGCCTACAAATGATCGTGGTTCGGCCTATCAGCTTCACTGAATCGCCGCTAGTGGCGCCGCGCTTCGCCCACGTTAAAACCAGTTTCTGACTGCACGTACCACTCGTGTTGAATCTAAATGTTGGGTTTTATTCCATATTTTATTATTTCATGCATTTCAGAAACAAATTTATTATCATCCTAAAATTGAGCTTTTCTTTTAACAATAAATATGAGACTATTTTTTCCAAAGTAGCGTACAAACTGAGTTGTAATGTGTCAGAGTTTTATGCAACCTTGTACACAGCCTCAGGGATTGTGCATGAAACGAAATTTGAAAAAAATCATGGTATCGTGTTTTCCTAGAAAACTCAAATGGAAATTTCCGATTTTCATGTACATCACCTAACGCGAATACTAGACACAACACTTATGGTTCTTACAAAAACATAAATACCTTATCCGCTAACCGGTTTCGGGTATGATGCTACCCATCATCAGAGCGGTGGTCGACTGGATACAAAGTAGTAATTTGCTGTTTACTACAGTTTCAAATTCGTCAGTTGAAAGAGCGGTGAGGTGATGAGAGCGTCATCCTCATTCATCAGGGGACGGTCCTCCGTACAGATGTACATCGACTCCCACGCAGTCAAATGAGAAGACTTTCTCACGTTTTTGAGCAGCTTTGCGTTTCCCCAATTAATATTATGTTTGGAGCAGATTGAGTGCATGGCTACACTGGAGTCGTTGGGCCGTTCGTTCTCCACTGCCTTTCTATGTTCCTTTAGACGAGTTTTGAATTTTCTCCGCGTTTGCCCGATGTACACCGCTGGGCAATCCTGGCACGGAATTTCATAAATTCCTGAGCGCTCGTCGGGCGGAACCTTGTCCTTTTGATTATTCAAAAGTTCCTGTAAGGTATTGCCGCTTTTGTGGACCACATGGAAACCATGCCGCTTAAGTAACTTTCTAATATGGTTTGTTACTTTCGGGTAAAACGGCAGGCTGATTCTTTGTACTTCTTCTCTTTCAGGCTGTAGTGTAGTGGTATCATGGCGCTGTTTTTTGCGGAGATGTTTGCGGATTATTTTATCCACAAACTTTTTGTCGTACCCGTTTAATTCAGCAGCTTTCTGGATCCTTTCCCTTTCCGCTGCAAAATCTTCCTGCTCCATGGGGATGTTGACTAGACGATGCGCCATAGAATGAAAAGCTGCTTGTTTTTGGGCCCCGAAGTGATTCGAGTCCGTAGTAATGTAACGGTCGGTAGACGTTGGTTTTCGAAAAATGCTGAACTTCAGGGTATTGTCTTCTTTCCTGGTAATCAGCAGGTCCAAAAACGGTAGTTTTCCCTCTACTTCCTGTTCCACCGTAAAATTGATCTTTTCGTGCTGTGAGTTCAGCCAATTCAGTGTTTGTGGCACGTAGCGTTCCTTCACTATGGCGTAAATGTCGTCTACGTATCGCTTCCATACGCGTGGGAAAAGTTTTTCACTTTGTAGCTTTTCCTCAAAGTCGCTCATAAACAATTCCGCCAAAAGGGGCGATATTTTACTACCCATGCTGAGGCCATGGATTTGCTTGTAGTATTTACCTCTGAATACAAAATAATTTTGATTCATGCATTGCTTTGCGACAGAAACATAGGCCTCTATATGATTGTGCGGTGCCCGGCTGCGCTCCAAATGGTATCGAAGACTTTGTAAAGCATCTGGTACTGGCACGCTTGGGAATAGGGAGCTGACATCAAACGACACCAAAATTTCTCCCCTTTTTACTTCAACATTCTCTAGTTGACTCGTGAATTCTATTGAATTTTTCACGCTCTTACCGTGTAAAACCGGGTATTTCTTCATTTCTTCGACTAGCCAAGCTGCCATTTTTTCTGTTGGTGTACAAATATTCGAAGAAATTGGTCGCATAGCTAGTGGGTTTTTGTGTAATTTAGGTAAACAGTACAGTGAAGCTACTCTCGGGTTTGGCACTAGGAACTTGCGATTTAAATTATCTTCTCCCATCAAGCGGGTCACTTCTTGACGTGTACAATTGGCTTCATCAATCATACTATTGAGGGGATCTTTTGGTTTACCGTTTTTAAATTTGCACTCTTCATACGGGCCTGAATTAATCATATCAAGAACGCGCGCATCGTAATTCTCCCTGTCCATGATCACTACGGCATTCCCTTTATCCGCCCGAGCATACACTACATCGCGAGATTTTAATTTTCTAACTGAGCACCAGTCGTCAAAACGGGACGGCTGTTTGTTATTCCGTGGTTCTATGTGTAGAAGGGCACTTTTTATATCGTGACGCGCAGCTGATTTTGACGATATATCTTTAAATTGGATTGCACTTTCAATATTATTCACAATTTCAGCAAGGGGGGCGTGCCGTGGGGGGAGGGCAAACTTCAACCCTTTATTAAGCAGGTCGAGCTCTGCTTGTGTAAACTCAGTGGACGACAAATTTACTACGAAATTATCGATTGGTTGGGGAGACCCTTTTGTTTTTACAGGTTTACACTGGGATTGCGCAAGCGAGAGCAATTTTTTGTGATGCTTTTGCTTCATCTGTTGCACACGGTTAGTAAGGTTTCGGTGAACCTTACACAGCTCTCGCTGCCAGCAATTTTGGTTTTCTTCCACACACCTACGCGCGACACACTCAGCGGTGGAATGATAATCCACTTGCTGCAACAATTGCAGATGTAATGAGTAAAGCTGCTCTTCCACAACCGACAGCTCTTTGTGTTTGCACTTAATTTCTTCTTTTAACCAGATTTTTTCGGCACTTTTGATGGCTTTTACACTAGATTCACTCATGACCCCAGGTTTTATGGAAATAAACTTGGGCTTTAGGCCTCTTCTTTGGCAACGGGTAAGAAACTGAATATGTAACAGCAGGATTCTTTTCTTTGTACACAATCGGCCATATAGGCGGAAGCACTTGGAGGTTGTAGCCTTCATTTCAATATGTATATTGATTTTATGTGCAACGTAAGAACACTAAATAACGCGAATACTAGACACAACACTTATGGTTCTTACAAAAACATAAATACCTTATCCGCTAACCGGTTTCGGGTATGATGCTACCCATCATCAGAGCGGTGGTCGACTGGATACAAAGTAGTAATTTGCTGTTTACTACAGTTTCAACTTCGTCAGTTGAAAGAGCGGTGAGGTGATGAGAGCGTCATCCTCATTCATCAGGGGACGGTCCTCCGTACAGATGTACATCGACTCCCACGCAGTCAAATGAGAAGACTTTCTCACGTTTTTGAGCAGCTTTGCGTTTCCCCAATTAATATTATGTTTGGAGCAGATTGAGTGCATGGCTACACTGGAGTCGTTGGGCCGTTCGTTCTCCACTGCCTTTCTATGTTCCTTTAGACGAGTTTTGAATTTTCTCCGCGTTTGCCCGATGTACACCGCTGGGCAATCCTGGCACGGAATTTCATAAATTCCTGAGCGCTCGTCGGGCGGAACCTTGTCCTTTTGATTATTCAAAAGTTCCTGTAAGGTATTGCCGCTTTTGTGGACCACATGGAAACCATGCCGCTTAAGTAACTTTCTAATATGGTTTGTTACTTTCGGGTAAAACGGCAGGCTGATTCTTTGTACTTCTTCTCTTTCAGGCTGTAGTGTAGTGGTATCATGGCGCTGTTTTTTGCGGAGATGTTTGCGGATTATTTTATCCACAAACTTTTTGTCGTACCCGTTTAATTCAGCAGCTTTCTGGATCCTTTCCCTTTCCGCTGCAAAATCTTCCTGCTCCATGGGGATGTTGACTAGACGATGCGCCATAGAATGAAAAGCTGCTTGTTTTTGGGCCCCGAAGTGATTCGAGTCCGTAGTAATGTAACGGTCGGTAGACGTTGGTTTTCGAAAAATGCTGAACTTCAGGGTATTGTCTTCTTTCCTGGTAATCAGCAGGTCCAAAAACGGTAGTTTTCCCTCTACTTCCTGTTCCACCGTAAAATTGATCTTTTCGTGCTGTGAGTTCAGCCAATTCAGTGTTTGTGGCACGTAGCGTTCCTTCACTATGGCGTAAATGTCGTCTACGTATCGCTTCCATACGCGTGGGAAAAGTTTTTCACTTTGTAGCTTTTCCTCAAAGTCGCTCATAAACAATTCCGCCAAAAGGGGCGATATTTTACTACCCATGCTGAGGCCATGGATTTGCTTGTAGTATTTACCTCTGAATACAAAATAATTTTGATTCATGCATTGCTTTGCGACAGAAACATAGGCCTCTATATGATTGTGCGGTGCCCGGCTGCGCTCCAAATGGTATCGAAGACTTTGTAAAGCATCTGGTACTGGCACGCTTGGGAATAGGGAGCTGACATCAAACGACACCAAAATTTCTCCCCTTTTTACTTCAACATTCTCTAGTTGACTCGTGAATTCTATTGAATTTTTCACGCTCTTACCGTGTAAAACCGGGTATTTCTTCATTTCTTCGACTAGCCAAGCTGCCATTTTTTCTGTTGGTGTACAAATATTCGAAGAAATTGGTCGCATAGCTAGTGGGTTTTTGTGTAATTTAGGTAAACAGTACAGTGAAGCTACTCTCGGGTTTGGCACTAGGAACTTGCGATTTAAATTATCTTCTCCCATCAAGCGGGTCACTTCTTGACGTGTACAATTGGCTTCATCAATCATACTATTGAGGGGATCTTTTGGTTTACCGTTTTTAAATTTGCACTCTTCATACGGGCCTGAATTAATCATATCAAGAACGCGCGCATCGTAATTCTCCCTGTCCATGATCACTACGGCATTCCCTTTATCCGCCCGAGCATACACTACATCGCGAGATTTTAATTTTCTAACTGAGCACCAGTCGTCAAAACGGGACGGCTGTTTGTTATTCCGTGGTTCTATGTGTAGAAGGGCACTTTTTATATCGTGACGCGCAGCTGATTTTGACGATATATCTTTAAATTGGATTGCACTTTCAATATTATTCACAATTTCAGCAAGGGGGGCGTGCCGTGGGGGGAGGGCAAACTTCAACCCTTTATTAAGCAGGTCGAGCTCTGCTTGTGTAAACTCAGTGGACGACAAATTTACTACGAAATTATCGATTGGTTGGGGAGACCCTTTTGTTTTTACAGGTTTACACTGGGATTGCGCAAGCGAGAGCAATTTTTTGTGATGCTTTTGCTTCATCTGTTGCACACGGTTAGTAAGGTTTCGGTGAACCTTACACAGCTCTCGCTGCCAGCAATTTTGGTTTTCTTCCACACACCTACGCGCGACACACTCAGCGGTGGAATGATAATCCACTTGCTGCAACAATTGCAGATGTAATGAGTAAAGCTGCTCTTCCACAACCGACAGCTCTTTGTGTTTGCACTTAATTTCTTCTTTTAACCAGATTTTTTCGGCACTTTTGATGGCTTTTACACTAGATTCACTCATGACCCCAGGTTTTATGGAAATAAACTTGGGCTTTAGGCCTCTTCTTTGGCAACGGGTAAGAAACTGAATATGTAACAGCAGGATTCTTTTCTTTGTACACAATCGGCCATATAGGCGGAAGCACTTGGAGGTTGTAGCCTTCATTTCAATATGTATATTGATTTTATGTGCAACGTAAGAACACTAAATAACGCGAATACTAGACACAACACTTATGGTTCTTACAAAAACATAAATACCTTATCCGCTAACCGGTTTCGGGTATGATGCTACCCATCATCAGAGCGGTGGTCGACTGGATACAAAGTAGTAATTTGCTGTTTACTACAGTTTCAACTTCGTCAGTTGAAAGAGCGGTGAGGTGATGAGAGCGTCATCCTCATTCATCAGGGGACGGTCCTCCGTACAGATGTACATCGACTCCCACGCAGTCAAATGAGAAGACTTTCTCACGTTTTTGAGCAGCTTTGCGTTTCCCCAATTAATATTATGTTTGGAGCAGATTGAGTGCATGGCTACACTGGAGTCGTTGGGCCGTTCGTTCTCCACTGCCTTTCTATGTTCCTTTAGACGAGTTTTGAATTTTCTCCGCGTTTGCCCGATGTACACCGCTGGGCAATCCTGGCACGGAATTTCATAAATTCCTGAGCGCTCGTCGGGCGGAACCTTGTCCTTTTGATTATTCAAAAGTTCCTGTAAGGTATTGCCGCTTTTGTGGACCACATGGAAACCATGCCGCTTAAGTAACTTTCTAATATGGTTTGTTACTTTCGGGTAAAACGGCAGGCTGATTCTTTGTACTTCTTCTCTTTCAGGCTGTAGTGTAGTGGTATCATGGCGCTGTTTTTTGCGGAGATGTTTGCGGATTATTTTATCCACAAACTTTTTGTCGTACCCGTTTAATTCAGCTGCTGAATTAAACGGGTACGACAAAAAGTTTGTGGATAAAATAATCCGCAAACATCTCCGCAAAAAACAGCGCCATGATACCACTACACTACAGCCTGAAAGAGAAGAAGTACAAAGAATCAGCCTGCCGTTTTACCCGAAAGTAACAAACCATATTAGAAAGTTACTTAAGCGGCATGGTTTCCATGTGGTCCACAAAAGCGGCAATACCTTACAGGAACTTTTGAATAATCAAAAGGACAAGGTTCCGCCCGACGAGCGCTCAGGAATTTATGAAATTCCGTGCCAGGATTGCCCAGCGGTGTACATCGGGCAAACGCGGAGAAAATTCAAAACTCGTCTAAAGGAACATAGAAAGGCAGTGGAGAACGAACGGCCCAACGACTCCAGTGTAGCCATGCACTCAATCTGCTCCAAACATAATATTAATTGGGGAAACGCAAAGCTGCTCAAAAACGTGAGAAAGTCTTCTCATTTGACTGCGTGGGAGTCGATGTACATCTGTACGGAGGACCGTCCCCTGATGAATGAGGATGACGCTCTCATCACCTCACCGCTCTTTCAACTGACGAAGTTGAAACTGTAGTAAACAGCAAATTACTACTTTGTATCCAGTCGACCACCGCTCTGATGATGGGTAGCATCATACCCGAAACCGGTTAGCGGATAAGGTATTTATGTTTTTGTAAGAACCATAAGTGTTGTGTCTAGTATTCGCGTTATTTAGTGTTCTTACGTTGCACATAAAATCAATATACATATTGAAATGAAGGCTACAACCTCCAAGTGCTTCCGCCTATATGGCCGATTGTGTACAAAGAAAAGAATCCTGCTGTTACATATTCAGTTTCTTACCCGTTGCCAAAGAAGAGGCCTAAAGCCCAAGTTTATTTCCATAAAACCTGGGGTCATGAGTGAATCTAGTGTAAAAGCCATCAAAAGTGCCGAAAAAATCTGGTTAAAAGAAGAAATTAAGTGCAAACACAAAGAGCTGTCGGTTGTGGAAGAGCAGCTTTACTCATTACATCTGCAATTGTTGCAGCAAGTGGATTATCATTCCACCGCTGAGTGTGTCGCGCGTAGGTGTGTGGAAGAAAACCAAAATTGCTGGCAGCGAGAGCTGTGTAAGGTTCACCGAAACCTTACTAACCGTGTGCAACAGATGAAGCAAAAGCATCACAAAAAATTGCTCTCGCTTGCGCAATCCCAGTGTAAACCTGTAAAAACAAAAGGGTCTCCCCAACCAATCGATAATTTCGTAGTAAATTTGTCGTCCACTGAGTTTACACAAGCAGAGCTCGACCTGCTTAATAAAGGGTTGAAGTTTGCCCTCCCCCCACGGCACGCCCCCCTTGCTGAAATTGTGAATAATATTGAAAGTGCAATCCAATTTAAAGATATATCGTCAAAATCAGCTGCGCGTCACGATATAAAAAGTGCCCTTCTACACATAGAACCACGGAATAACAAACAGCCGTCCCGTTTTGACGACTGGTGCTCAGTTAGAAAATTAAAATCTCGCGATGTAGTGTATGCTCGGGCGGATAAAGGGAATGCCGTAGTGATCATGGACAGGGAGAATTACGATGCGCGCGTTCTTGATATGATTAATTCAGGCCCGTATGAAGAGTGCAAATTTAAAAACGGTAAACCAAAAGATCCCCTCAATAGTATGATTGATGAAGCCAATTGTACACGTCAAGAAGTGACCCGCTTGATGGGAGAAGATAATTTAAATCGCAAGTTCCTAGTGCCAAACCCGAGAGTAGCTTCACTGTACTGTTTACCTAAATTACACAAAAACCCACTAGCTATGCGACCAATTTCTTCGAATATTTGTACACCAACAGAAAAAATGGCAGCTTGGCTAGTCGAAGAAATGAAGAAATACCCGGTTTTACACGGTAAGAGCGTGAAAAATTCAATAGAATTCACGAGTCAACTAGAGAATGTTGAAGTAAAAAGGGGAGAAATTTTGGTGTCGTTTGATGTCAGCTCCCTATTCCCAAGCGTGCCAGTACCAGATGCTTTACAAAGTCTTCGATACCATTTGGAGCGCAGCCGGGCACCGCACAATCATATAGAGGCCTATGTTTCTGTCGCAAAGCAATGCATGAATCAAAATTATTTTGTATTCAGAGGTAAATACTACAAGCAAATCCATGGCCTCAGCATGGGTAGTAAAATATCGCCCCTTTTGGCGGAATTGTTTATGAGCGACTTTGAGGAAAAGCTACAAAGTGAAAAACTTTTCCCACGCGTATGGAAGCGATACGTAGACGACATTTACGCCATAGTGAAGGAACGCTACGTGCCACAAACACTGAATTGGCTGAACTCACAGCACGAAAAGATCAATTTTACGGTGGAACAGGAAGTAGAGGGAAAACTACCGTTTTTGGACCTGCTGATTACCAGGAAAGAAGACAATACCCTGAAGTTCAGCATTTTTCGAAAACCAACGTCTACCGACCGTTACATTACTACGGACTCGAATCACTTCGGGGCCCAAAAACAAGCAGCTTTTCATTCTATGGCGCATCGTCTAGTCAACATCCCCATGGAGCAGGAAGATTTTGCAGCGGAAAGGGAAAGGATCCAGAAAGCTGCTGAATTAAACGGGTACGACAAAAAGTTTGTGGATAAAATAATCCGCAAACATCTCCGCAAAAAACAGCGCCATGATACCACTACACTACAGCCTGAAAGAGAAGAAGTACAAAGAATCAGCCTGCCGTTTTACCCGAAAGTAACAAACCATATTAGAAAGTTACTTAAGCGGCATGGTTTCCATGTGGTCCACAAAAGCGGCAATACCTTACAGGAACTTTTGAATAATCAAAAGGACAAGGTTCCGCCCGACGAGCGCTCAGGAATTTATGAAATTCCGTGCCAGGATTGCCCAGCGGTGTACATCGGGCAAACGCGGAGAAAATTCAAAACTCGTCTAAAGGAACATAGAAAGGCAGTGGAGAACGAACGGCCCAACGACTCCAGTGTAGCCATGCACTCAATCTGCTCCAAACATAATATTAATTGGGGAAACGCAAAGCTGCTCAAAAACGTGAGAAAGTCTTCTCATTTGACTGCGTGGGAGTCGATGTACATCTGTACGGAGGACCGTCCCCTGATGAATGAGGATGACGCTCTCATCACCTCACCGCTCTTTCAACTGACGAAGTTGAAACTGTAGTAAACAGCAAATTACTACTTTGTATCCAGTCGACCACCGCTCTGATGATGGGTAGCATCATACCCGAAACCGGTTAGCGGATAAGGTATTTATGTTTTTGTAAGAACCATAAGTGTTGTGTCTAGTATTCGCGTTATTTAGTGTTCTTACGTTGCACATAAAATCAATATACATCACCTATTTTAAAAATTCATACCTGTGGAGCCAAGTATTGTAAAATAAATATTTGCAATGTAAGCAAATTTACTCACCGATCTAGAATAATACTATCTGGAAAAAAAATTCCACAAAATTTCATGATTGTGGGAACTCCAAGGAAAAATCAATAAAAGTAGTATCACGAACTAATTGGAAATGAATTCCTTTTAGTTCTACTATAATTTGACTTCCGGTTTTTCAGCGAGGCATATTTCATCAGCGTGGCAAATTTCTGCAGAAATTATAGTAGAACTAAAAGGAATTCATTTCCAATTAGTTCGCGACATTTCGCGAGTTCTACTAAGACGCTCGTAAATAATTTTTTATAAAAGTATGCTTTACTTTTTGATTTTTTAAAAAAGTTTTTTGGTTCGCCAATTTCTATTCATTTAACGGTAGAAATTTAGCAATATTTTTATCCCTGAATTAGGTCAAAAACCAATGACTAACGTCGGTGTATGACGGATTATTAGTTAACACATTTGTTATTTCAATAGCAGCTATTTTCATTGATCCAATGGAAAATATTCTAAAATTTAATGTAAATTCTGTCTTTCTTCGAAGGCACCTTTTAGAATACAGGACAATTATGAGGCTAGTGCTTCGATCCTATTGACGTCTGGTTTGTAAGATCACCTCGACTCCAACTGGGAGGAGAAAATTAATAACTGTATCTAAATTAACCTTATTTGAAATAACCACATTATTGTCTATGTACAAGCTTATTTAACACTGCTAGGTAGATAAGGTGAAAAAGATACTAAATTTAGCATCAAAAATACAACTGTACTACTTGTAATGCTTCAATATTCTATTGAATATGACCGAAGAAAGTAAAAAATTGTCTGAATTTATGTAACTCGAAATAGTTACAATATTAACCATGTACAAGCTCATTTAACACTGCTAGGTAGATAAATTGAAGTAAGATACTATATTAGGCACCAAAAATAAGCTTATACCATTTCTGGTTGTTTAATATATAAAAACATTCGTTTTAAAAACTTTATATCGGAATAGGCCGAACCAAGATCATCTATGGGCCGAACTACGATCAACGTAGGCCGAACCAGGATCATAATTTGACTGTCATTAAAAATCAAATTATAAATCAACTGGTCTTCTAAGGTTTCTTCTAAATTAAGAAATAGAATCGTCTTTAATTATTCTTGCCATACATTGTATTTTTTTTTTCGAAAAACATTGTGATTTAGATAGATATACGTGCATTAGTCCAAGGGTGCTGTGTGAAATAATGAGAATAGGCCGAACCACGATCAATCACCCTACCAAAGTTACCGAAACTATATTTTTCCTAGAGCATTAATCGAGCATTAAATTATGGTCATGCTTGGGTAGCTCTATCTGGACCGGAAGTGCCATTTCCGAATATTGTCCTGCTAACTTTTTCTAAAGCTAGCAGTGCATTGTTTTTTTCCTATGAAACAATGGAGCATTAAATTCGTCGTTAGGTAGGAGCATTAATTAGCATTAATTGAGCATCAATTAACTGAATGGTGCTACTAATGCTGACTTTGCTCTGCTGACTTTGTACTGCCAGCTTCAGGGACAACCAGAGAAGCCAGCACCACCTTATCGGTATTACTTCAGCGAGGGCCTATTGTGGTTAACGCACACTCTTAGATAACTACTGGACTATGGTAGACTATGAGTGCAAATATACTATATTAACAATATAGTTCACTCCTCTATAATCCTGAAGACACGACTACTAGCGCCATTGCGGCATAAAAGGTTACCAAAGTACACCGTAAATTGAGCACGTCTATCGGAAACAACTCAACTTTCAGTATAGAGTTTAACCATTTCTAGATAGAATTAACAAAAGGGCGAATGTCACAAATGTAACCCAAACGGATGAGTTATTTTCTGCTGGACCAGTATAAGAAAATCAGCTCTCGCTCGGTTTGTTCACGTTTGCCACATTCTCTGATTTGCTGGTTCTATCTTCAATTCAATTCAATTCATTTCTCCATCATCCCTTTTACACTCATAGAATTGCGCATATGAAGATAGAATCAACAAAAGGGCGAATGCCGCAAGCGTAAAAAGCCATTTGAGAGTTGATTTTGCTAGGCTCGTCCAGCAAAAAATAACTCACGCGTTTTGTTTACACCTGGGGCATTCGCCCTTTTGTTAACTCTATTGAGATATGTGAGTGTAAATGAAGAATTATTGTCAAAAATCTTTCTGTTCCTCACACTTTTTAATGATTTCCTGACCTTGCTTGTTTTGAAGACTAAACATTTACTGGTGGCAGCACCTTATTTTCGTAGCCGCATATAGAGCTTTCTGACAGCTCAAGCACTCACACTAGCAAACACGAGATACGTATACGTATACGGTTGTTGCCCTCATTTTCAAAACTTCAATTTTTTTTGTCTGAACCGGATCGTAAACAAACAGAAAATGGTGCTCGAATGCATTGTTCCATTTTGCTCCACAAATAGTACAGATAAACGGTACAAAATGTATAGCATTCCAGCGGTGAGTTCCAGGCTAAAGGAGAAGGAAAAGCGAAAACTGGCAGAGTTACGGCAACTTAAATGGATAAAAGCGGTACAACTATTTAAGCCTCTTGCATCGTATCATCGCATATGCAGTCGTCACTTCGTAACAGGCAAACCTGCGCGTCTGGGAGAGGATCATCACATAGATTGGTCCCCCACACTTCATATTCCGATTCTCGCAAATGATCCTGCTGCTGCCTCAGAAAAAGTGGTAAATGATGAAGTCGATGACGTCCTGCATTTCGGGCAAGATGAAAATTTACCGACAAACGATTCTTTGATTTATGGATGCAAATTATGCAACGTATGTAATGGACCAAACAAACACGCTACGACGCATTGGTAATTATTATAAAAAATAAATATTCCACAGTATCTATATGATGCTTTTTATACTGCAGCGAAGCATACCCACCAGAACAATTCATAGCAGACATTATCATTGAAGATCCCCAGCAAGTTTTCTACAGTGACGTAGGAGTACAAACTGATGCTTCCTTAGAGAAAAATATTAACCAAATGATAAAAGAATTATCTCGCACCCGAGATATTTGCCAACGACAAGCATATGTACTTCAGCAGCAGAAAAAAGACCTCGCATATGCTCGAGAAGCGACACAGTTTTTAATTTCATCACTTCAGGATGATGATAAAAAATGTAGATATTTTGCTGGATTGAGTAGCGGACTTGTTCTTAAACACCTATATGAAGAGTTACGAAATGACATACAACTATGCCAAGGAATCGACAGAAAAAAAATGTTTATTCTTACCTTGCGCAAGCTTAGACTCAATGAACCGTTTTTTTCATTGGGTTATATCTACCATCTAAGTCCCACAACCGTTTCAGAGTATTTTTTTGAAACTATAAATAGCACATTTCCTTTCATGAAGGGCTTAGTGCGATTCCCAGATAGATCCGTTTTGCGCAAACATATGCCAAAAGCTTTCCTAAAAAAAAATATGGAACATCCGTTACCATAATTATTGATTGCTTTGAGATCAATGTGGAATCACCGAATTCTCAGAAAATTACTGCAAAAGTGAACGTCTATTCTCATTATAAAAATCACAATACAATCAAGGTACTTATAGGAATTAGTGCTGCAGGCAGCATAATATACATATCACAAGCATTTGGAGGGCGTATTTCCGACAAAAAAATTGTGGAACAGTCAGGTTTCTTAGAAAAGCTACAAGAAGGAGATTTTATATTAGCGGATAGAGGATTTCTTATTGATGAAATGGTGATGAATATGAAAGCTACTGTTTCTTATCCGGCTTTTAAAAAAACGAATAGACAACTTGAACCACTGGATGCGATTGCTTCTAAAGAGTTATCATCTTTAAGAATACACGTGGAAAGATTAATCGGAGTTCTTCGGCAAAAATTTTTAATTCTAAGCGATACTATTCCTATATCGCTGCTACACCGATGGAACAATGATTCACCAGCTATCGATCAAATTTTACAAATATCGGCTGCTCTGACAAACCTTTGTTCTCCAGTTGTAGCTTAACTTAGTTATCTTTAATTGAATCACCATAAAAGGTGTAAAAATAATACTGGCGCAACGGCTGGCACTGTTGAAAAACCAATTGCTCAAATACTGGACATAGCTGCAGCCTTAGTCAATTTTTAACCCATTTGTTGCATCGTAACTGGAGTATTTGCTGAAAATAAACGGGGTATTTCGTTTTATAAATTGAACAACATATTTTAAATGTAGACTAGTCCACTCTCCACATAAGGTTTATTATAGTTTTTTAACAGACTGGATATTTTTAACTTCTGCTTACTGTTTTTCATACACTCGCAGTGAGAAGCTAGGTGAGGACTGCGGTATGTATAGTGTTTTCCTTATTCGCATAATTTTTATGGTCGTCAGAGCGTCTAGTGTAGTACTGAGCCATTAGCTCTGGTAAAATGGCGTATTTGAAAAAATATACCGATTTTTCCTTATAATAATTCCAAAGCTGCTCATTTCGTTTAATATTTACAATGATTCTTTGCTTTGGTGACCATATACAGAGATATCCCATATTTGCTTTACAAACGTGCACTTGCATCAAGGCTTGATAAAAATATTTATGTGTAGGGTTCAAAACAACGTGTCCATTACAGTCCTCTGCGATATACGGATCACTTAGCTGGGTTAAAACATGAACCATGTCGTCGGAATCGCGAGCTGAGAATGGGCATTTCACTTCGACAGTTATCACACCATGACAGGTGCAGTGAAAAATTGCATCTGGAGATGCTCCCAAACATGGTTCTTCCCCGCATATCACCAGACCAGAATTTTCTTTGGTCATATTAATATGGAGATCAGAAACTGAAGCAAAAAGTTCATTCACTGCTGTTTCTTCGTATTTTTGGCCATATCGAGTGGATTTTGTTAAAAATTGCGTGACTTTAGAATAGCACACTCGTCTTAGCAGGGACACTGAAGGTTTCGTGATAGTTGTATGACAAATTTCCTTTAACACTGATGCGGCGATTTTACCACTACGGAACGTAAACCACCACTTGCTGTCTTTTTGCTTTTTTGTAATAGCATTTATTGCGTTAAGTTTCGCTGAATCCCTCTTCATTGCAGCATAAATAGCCAATGCTGCCTCTCGCAACTGCTTAAGATTTTTGGAAATATTTTCCACAACGTAAAGGAGCTGTAAATTATAGCTTTTTAAATCGCTTTGAATCTGCTGATCTTGTAGGCAAGCCGTACAAGCGTATTTAAAATTAGCCTCTGCGCAGAACAACGTCGTAGCAGCCACGTTTAAACCGTCGTTCATGACACGCTTAAGTAAAGCCACTTGCCTTTGTCCGTCTGCAGCGTCTGAGATCCTGGATGGATATGTACGCTGTATCTTCCGTCCAAAGTTAATATCTTGAACTTTCTTGTACAGATCGGCGGTAATTGATGCTGGAGGTTTTTTCCAGTAAGCTGGAAGATCGGTGACTGATAACTGCAACATAAAAAAAAATCTCCGTACAGAAAAGCTTTTAGAAATGCTATTTCAATATTTACCTTTTTCTCTACAACAGCAGTGCGGATACCTTCCAAGGCAAAAAGAGTAGCATCAATGTGACTGCATGCTTCTAAAATTCCAATTGTGCAATCGCAATGGGCCGCAAGTATACTGCCTTCCTTGTGTGTAATTATCCACGGGCGAAGAGGTTTCTCGTTCAGTGAGAATGAATGGTGCACTATTCCATGGATCACAAATTTATCTTTGATTTTCTTAGCGGATACATTCACCCAACCATTCTTAAAGTACATGATGGCCACCATACCTTTAGAGCATTCTTTTGAAGAACCATCGAAGGGACTTGGATCGAGTACCAAAAACTGGTAGATCCGAGCAAAGGTGATGTTTAAAGGAATTTCCAGTGCATTCGGTTTAATCGTATACGGGTCGACGCCGCAAAGAGCAACTTTTTGCTTATAGCGTTCGGTAGCTTCTTTAGAATCCTAGGAAAAGATAAATAATAATGTTTTCATATTTTTAATCATATTTCGGTAAATAAAACATATTCGACGGCTCAAAAAACATACCATTTTGAAAAAAGTTGACAGAGACTGTTTTTTGTTTCGATACACATGCGAACTGCGAAATGACAGCGGTTTGTTACCCTCATTTTCAATCGTATAAACATCACTAACACAAACAAAACTGGAAAGGTCTATTAAGTGAAAATTTACTAAACGGTTTAAAATAAAAACGTTGCTACAATTTAAACATTTGGTTGGATCGCTCAAACCAAGACTTTTGTCAATTTTGCGTATAACAAACTAATCCTGTTAGTTTTATTATTGTTCAAGTGCTAAATTTGTGAAATGGGTCGCATATACTGTGCAGTTTTCGGATGCTCCAGTTTAAAAGAAACTCCCTCCAGTGTTTTCTTTTTCCGAATTAATTCTATCAAAAGGTAAACTATTTCGATTTCCAGTTATGTTCCTATTTTATTATATCTCTAGGCAAACGGATACATGGACAAAGTTTTGTCGCAAACCGTCAATCAGCAAAAGTAGTCTGATTTGTTCCCTACATTTTCATGAATCCGATTTTTTCAATCCTGATAACAAACGTCAAGGGTTAATACAATAGAGCATGAATGAAAAATTATGATAATTATAAATTAATTGTTTTTAGTTTATTCCTGCACGCTACTGAAATGTCAAAAATGTTGTTCAACTAATACGTACACGTCCGACATTATGGTTCGTAAAAAGCCGGATAGTTTCTAGTATTCACAATTAATTTTTATATCTAATGTTACAATTAGTGATGTCCGATTACTTCTCGATTAATCGAACTAATCGATTATCTGTTAAAATAATCGATTAATTTTTAATCGATAGCTTTATGTTCCGATTATTAGATAATCGATTACCTGGTCGATCGATTATGCCGGATTTTTTAAAATTTTATTATTTAACAATTTCTAACAAATTTAATTTATTACAGTGGCTGGCGTTTAGCTACTAAATTAACCACACGCGATTAGCCAGTTAGTTGGTTTCGCTTAGTTGGTTTCGAGGTACGATGCTGATCTAACAAACTGGTCGTCGTATTCGTATGTTCAAATCTCGGCTAGGCGATGCTCCTAGATAGAATCAGTAGAGTTGTTGCACTAGCTTCGTAATTGTCCTAATAGCCCTTTAATAATACTGATGTGAAGTCTGTCGATAAATAGGGGTCAAGTCTTAAGCCTGGTATCCAGCTGAAAAGAAAACAGCTCAAGAAAAAAACCTGCTGTTTACCGACGGTGTGGCACGCTAGAATTTCAGCATAACGAACATCTATTTTCATTCCGCTTTCACCAAAACTGGATAAACTGTTGTCGTATTTTCACTCATTCAACAGAAAAATATTATATGATGTATAATATATTACAAAACCGCAATCCGCAAGAATATTCATAAACTGCATAAATAATCTTAAACTGCCATCATTTGGTACAGCCAGCAACAAGTTTTGTTACCCGATTTAACATTGCCTTAGGGCGAACAGGCCATTTTTCGTATGCCAGTGCCAGTGATGTCGGTTACGCACCAAATATATGGGAGATGACAACCTTGCCATCCCGTTGCTATTTACCGACCAATCTGATGGAGTTCTTTTAACGTTAGTTGCATATGAATCAATTGAACAACAATGGAGATAGAGCCGAAAGTGTAACTGCTAGTATCCTTATTTTTGGTATCGGGACGTAAAGGTTATAACCAATCGATTATTTCGACTAATCGATTATATAGCGCCGATTAATCGATGTCGATTATTGGCCGCCCAAAAAGTAATCGATTATTAACTAATCGATTAACTGGAAAAATCGGACATCACTAGTTACAATTTAGAAGAATGACGTCATAGGGCTAGAGATAGCATATTCATTCTACCGCACCTTTTACTTATGCATTGGTTGCACGCTTAAAAATGTTTGTTACAAAAAGCTTTTAGTCGCCTTTTTGTCCGCAAGAGGGTGTTACTTTTGCGTCTTTTCGGATATATATGAGATTTTGCGAAGTGAACTATATTGTTAATATAGTATATTTGCTATGAGTGTTTATTCCCCGTTGATCGGCTTTCCAGTGGTTTTGTAGCTCAAGTAAGATCTGGGAAGCAGCCGCATTGACCGCTCCCCAGACGTCCGAGCTAGAACACATCCTTTGGACTAAGTTATCCGGAGTAGTGTCCTGTCCGCTCACTGCCATCATGTTGCTTCTCACGCCCGTGAAACGAGGGCATATGAAGAAAGCATGTTCTACAGTTTCCTCAACTTCCAGGCATTCGGGACACGTGGGGGACTCCGCATGCCCAAACTTGTGCAGATACTGTCTAAAACAACCATGCCCTGACAGAATTTGTGTCAGGTGGAAGTTGACTTCGCCGTGGCGCCTGTTGACCCACCCGGATAGTTCCGGGATAAGTCGATGTGTCCACCGGCCTTTTGTGGAATTAGACCATGCCCGCTGCCATGTGGTCACCGAGGCCGATCTTGTGGTACGCCGTATGCTTCCAGTTCCACGCTGGTTGAAGCACTCTACGTCCTCGCTGATGATGATACCAATAGGCATCATACCCGCTCAGACGCAGATTGCATCATGTGAAACTGTGCGATACGCACTCGCCACTCTTAAGCACATGAGACGATAGGTGCTTTCCAGCTTGGCTAGATAACTTTTGGTACCTAACGCGGATGATCACACCGGCCCGCCATACCTGAGTATGGACTGGACCACGTTGGCTAATAGCCTTCGCTTGCTGCCATATACCGCAGAGCTATTAGACATCATACGAGACAATGCCGAAAGAGCTGTGGAAGCCTTTTTGCAGGCATAGTCAACGCGGCTCTCGAACTTGAGCTTGTCGTCGAACATGACCACCATGACCATGAGTTTTAAGGACCGCGTTGATGAAATAGTGCAGTCCCCGACGCTGATATTTGCTTGCTGCACCGACTTGCGGTTGTTCACCACGATAACCTCCATTTTATGATGCGCTAGGTCCAGTTTCCTGGATCGCATCCAATCTTCAACAATGCTTATAGAGTGGGCAGCCGTCAACTCTACCTCTCTGATAGATTCACCATAGACTTCCAAGGTGATGTCAACCGCAAAACCAGACTTCCTTAAATCTCGCGAGCAGGGAGAAGAGACAACGAGCTTTGCTCTTTTTAGTTTCGTATCTCATGCAATCAATGTGTGCTATGTGCAACATACGACCGTCGCTAAAGGGAAACGAACGAGACTTTGTTTCGATACGTGGACTTTTCGATGCGACGTACTTTACGATGTTTCGTCGCTTGTCAGGCCCAGCGAACAGCAACAACTTCGTGCACATGAAACAGCTCGTGTACTTTTTCGCGTGAGCTCGTCTCGCGCACCCCAGTTAGATTGACTTTCTGCGCAAAGCGAGATATCCAAATGTGTAGCTGTTTTCCAAGCTTTATCCGAGGTAACGTTCTGACAAGAGCTTGCTTATCTCGGATAAAGGGTAATGCTTAGAATGCTGAATGTTTAGGTGGTGTAAACAAAGGAGCACGTTTAACTAAAATTCTAGTCAACGTATACTTATACTTACTTACTTAATCAGCTCCAGGCCGTAGTTTCCTCTGCTGTACGAAGAAGTCGTCTCCATTCCACTCGGCCCATGGCCGCAATTCGCCAGCCACGTAGTCTACGTAGGGTCCGCAGGTCGCCTTCCACTTGATCGATCCATCTTGCTCGCTGCGCGCCCCGCCGTCTCGTTCCAGTCGGATCGTTATTGAGAACTTTTTTAAACGGGCTGTCGTCCGACATCCTCACGACGTGCCCAGCCCATCGCAGGCGGCCGATTTTTGCGGTGTGGGCGATGGGTGGTTCCCTAAGCAGCTGATGCAATTCATGGTTCATTCGCCTCCTCCACGTTCCGTCGTCCATCTGCACTCCGCCGTAGATGGTGCGCAACACCTTCCGTTCGAAAACACTAAGAGCGCGTTGGTCCTCCACGAGTCTCATGGCCGTAAAGGACTACCGGTCTAATCAGCGTCTTGTAGATTGTTAACTTCGTGCGGTGGCGAATTTTGTTCGATCGCAGCGTCCTACGGAGTCCAAAGTAGGCACGATTTCCTGCCATAATGCGTCTTTGTATTTCTCTGCTGGTGTCGTTGTCTGCGGTAACCAGTGAGCCCAGATACACGAACTCTTCTACCACCTCGATTTCATCACCGTCTAAATGAATCCGGGGAGGGAGGTCAGCATTCACTTCTTTAGAACCTCTTCCTTTCATGTATTTTGTTTTCGATACATTAATGACAAGTCCAATCCGTTTGGCTTCAGCTTTCAGTCCCATGTACGTTTCCGCCATCCTCTCAAAGGTACGTGTAATGATGTCAACGTCGTCAGCGAAACCAAGAAGCTGGACGGACTTCGTGAATATCGTGCCACTCGTTTCTATACCCGCTCTTCTTATCACACCCTCCAAAACAATGTTAAACAGCAAACATGAAATCCCATCACCTTGCCGTAACCCTCTTCGAGATCCAAAGGGACTCGAGACTGCCCCTGATACTCGAACAACACACATTAGTCGATACATCGTCGCCTTGACCAATCGCATTAGTTTATCCGGAAATCCGTAGTAGTGCATAATCTGCCATAGCTGATCTCGATCGATCGTGTCGTACGCCGATTTGAAGTCGATGAATAAATTATGCGTGGGCACGTTGTATTCGCGACATTTCTGCAACACTTGCCGAAGCGCGAAAATCTGGTCCGTGGTGGCACGGGCACCCATGAATCCCGCTTGATATTGCCCCACGAACTCCTTTGCAAATGGTGATAGTCGACGACATAAAAGTTGGGAGAGTACCTTGTAGGCGGCGTTCAACAGTGTGATTGCGCGATAATTGCAACAACCCAACTTGTCGCCCTTTTTGTAGATCGGACACACGATGCCTTCCGTCCACTCCTCCGGTAGTAGCTCATCCTCCCAAATCTTGACAATGACCCAGTGCAGCGCTCTAGCCAGTGCGTCACCACCGTATTTCAGCAGCTCGCCGGGTAGCTGATCAGCCCAGCCGCTTTATTATTCTTCAGCCGACCGATCGCTACCTCCTGGAGGTCAGGGGCTGGTATTCTGTCGTCTTCTGCACGTGCTCCAAGATCTGTTGCCATATCGTCACATCCATGTTCAGCTACATCGCTATTAAGGTGCTCATCATAATACTGCTTCCACCTCTCGATCACCTCACGTTCGTTCGTGAGAAGATTACCGTCTGAGTCTCGACAAATATCGACCTGCGGCACATAGCCTTTGCGCGAACGGTTTAACTTCTCGTAGAACCTCCGTTTGTCGTTAGCACGGTACAGTTCTTCCATCGCCTCGCGATCTCGATCTTCCTGTTGGCGCTTTTTCCTCCGGAAGACCGAGTTTTGCCTGTTCCGTGCTTGTTTATATCGATCCACATTCGCCCTCGTACGGTGTTGCAGCATTCTCGCACGTGCTGCATTCTTCTCCTGCACTAATTGCTCGCATTCGCCGTCGAACCAATCGTTTCTTCGGTTCGGATTCATTGTACCTAGTGCCGCTAGAGCAATGCTACCGATGGCGGTCTTAATGCCTTTCCAACCATGTTCAAGAGTTGCTGCGCCAAGTTGCTCTTCCGTTGGTAGCGCTGCATCCAGCTGCCGCGCGTATTCCTGGGCAATTCCGGTGACTCGTAGCTGCTCGATGTTGGGTCGCGGCGTACGACTTCGACGCGTGTTATGCACCGTCGAGAGTTTTGAGCGCATGCAGACTGCAACTAGGAAATGATCTGAATCTATATTCGCACTGCGGTAGGTGCGAACGTTTATAACATCAGAGAAGAATTTACCGTCGATTAGAATATGGTCAATTTGGTTTTCTATTCGTTGGCCTGGTGATCTCCAGGTGGCCTTGTGGATATCTTTGCGGGGGAAGAAGGTACTTCGGACTACCATACCGCGGGAAGCTGCAAAATTTACGCATCGTTGGCCGTTGTCGTTCGTTGCGGCATGCAGGCTGTTTGGTCCGATTACCGGTCTATATATAGCTTCCCGTCCTACCTGCGCGTTCATGTCACCGATAACGATTTTCACGTCCCGTCGCGGAGAGCCATCATACACCTGCTCCAGCTGCGAGTAGAACGCCTCCTTCTCGTCATCGGGTCTCCCTTCGTGTGGGCAATGCACATTGATGATACTGTAATTGAAGAAACGGCCCTTAATCCTCAACTTGCACATCCTTGCGTTGATCGGTTGCCAAACAATCACACGCTGGCGCATATTTCCAAGGACTATAAAGCCGGTTCCCAGCTCGTTGGTGGTGCCACAGCTTTGGTAGAAAGTAGCCGCTCGATGCCCGCTTTTCCATACCTTCTGTCCTGTCCAGCAAAGTTCCTGCAGAGCTACGACTCCAAAGTTTCGGGGATGTAGTTCATCATATATTATCCTATCGCAACCCGGGAAGCCGAGCGATTTGCAATTCCATGTCCCGAGTTTCCAATCGTAGTCCTTATTTCGTCGCGTAGGTCGACGCCGATTGTTCCGATCCCTATTTTCTTCTTCGTTGTTGGTAACTTTTTGTATTCCAGGCAATTGCTGGCATAAGGACGAGTATAATAATCAGCCGCCCCTAACATGGAGAACAAACGCTGTTTGAGCCGCACCTCCTTGGTGAACAGACGCTCGTGTTTGACGAAGCATTTCCTCTACCGCCATGCTATGGTTACCGCGCCAGTATTCGCGTCACACCTCCTCACTTCGCTATTGTCAGATTGACAACATTGCCCAGGCTACGCCGCATTTGGTATTATATGACTCGTGGAGGCGTGAGGCGGGAGCTTGTGAGGGCCAGAGCTGTGTTTGACGCTCCTTCCAGGTTGTCAACTCACCATTTGAAGCCCAAATTCTAGTCAACGTTTTGGGTCTATTAATGAATCGATGCTTTTGAGCTCTTATGATTCTGAATGCCAAATTTATACAGTGGAATTACGATTTTGGCACGGACTGATTTTATTAATAAAAGTATTCGTTTTTGTCAACAAAAAGTTTCTCGCTTCCAAAAATATGCTTAAACATGAAGCAGTGTCTGCATACATGTTCAAAATGACGCAAAATGATGCCTTCAGTATGTATAGTAGGATCTCGAATTTGGCAACAAATGCGTATCGCATATGTTGCCAAAATCGAGACTCTTTTTCGATATAAAAAAAATTAATGTAAATGCTTTAGAAGTTGATTAAATATCATTAATCAACGATTGCAACCATTTTATGTTTAAAAAGTCCGACAAGAGCTATCCGTCCGGTGCAAATAAGTTATTGACACATAACTTTTTTTCATGAACATACTCAGGGCATCATTTTTTCGTCATTTAAAGCATGTAGGTATGCGGAAACTGATTGATATTTAAGCATATTTTTGGAAGTGAAATATCTTGTGTTGCCAAAAACGAATACTTTTGTTGCCAAAATCGAGGCATGCCAAAATCGAACTATGCCAGATCCGAAATCCAACTGTACACGAAAAAAAGTTTGTAGTTGTAGAATGTTTCGAAAAGTAATATTTTTATTGACGTAGGACTGCGTCTTGCCGCAGAGTTTAAAAACTTGCACATAGTGACGTCATCATTTTGGGTCATTTTGAACATGTATGCAAAAATTGATTGATGTTTAACCATATTTTTGTTTGCATGTTTCCGAAAATGAATACTTTTGTTGCCAAAATCAGTCCGTGCCAAAATCGAGGAATGCCAAAAAAGAACCATGCCAAAAACGAAATCCCACTGTAGTAAGAAAACCAATGAAACATATTTCCAAAATGTAAAGAGATAAGTTAATAATCATTTCGCCTCTCTTCTCCCAGACCCAGTTTCTCACTACAATTCTTTTAACTGCAAGTTCGATAACGGCAACAACTTTGCAGTCATCAGATGATGTATGACATATAAAAATCAACGCACAAGACGGGATCCACAATGCAATAAAAAATAAAAATTTACGAATATGAAATGCTTTTTTATATAAATACAGTAGGATTTCATATTTGGCGACAAAAGCATCTCGCCTATGTTATCAAAATCGAGACCCTTTTTGTAATGGAAAAATTGAGCAAAAATGAGTCAAAAATGGGCTAAATATAAACAATTAATGATTTATCTGCGATTGCAACAATTTTATACTCGAAAAGCCCGACAAGAGCGTCAGACCGACGCAAGCAAGTTTTTAACACCTTGCGGTAAGACATAGTTCTATGTCAATAAAAATATTATCTTTCGAAAAATTCTACAGCTACCAACTTTTTTTCATGCACATACTGGCGTCATCATTTTGCGTCATTTTGAACATGTACTTATGCAGAAACTGATTGATATTTAAGCATATTTCGGAAGTGAAATACTTTTGTTGCCAAATTCGGTCCGTGTCAAAACCGAAGCATGCCAAAATCGAAATCCCACTGTTCATAAATTTATATTCGATTTTTGAGCTTAAATAACTCAGGATAGATTTTTTAATGAGTAATACTCACTTTGGGTGCTATCCGGAAATATTATAAAAGTTCGTTGCGAAATTGACGACATCTGGTTTTATTAACCTTCTGCTAAGGTACCCAAATCTTAGCAATTACACTGTTGTATAAATCTGCTGGACACCTAAACTTAACTCAATACTGAATTATGTATATTCACATTTTATTTATTTTAGAATTCAGAATATATGTTTAGCAACCTATTATAGATGTCCCCAGATATAAGTCGGGAAGACACCGAAACTTCAGAATCAAAATACAATACATAGCGAATCTGTTGCATTTGTTTGATTTCTGATGTTTCTCAGACTACAACCTCAGCCGCAGAAGGTAAACTTTCTAGGACTATTTGCATCTAATCTGTTGCTACCTGGTTAACTGACTATTCTATACGCGCCAGATTGCAGAAAAAACGACAACGAATGAAAAAAAACCCAAGCTTTACCCAGCAGCACAAAATGTAACACATGATATGCGAGATGTGACAAGCCGACGAGCAGGTCTCGCGAGATCAAGCGCACGAACTGTCTCACGTACATGCCATACAAAATATCTCGTTCAACTTGTAAAGCGACGAGAAATCTTTGAACGAACCCCACTGGTTAACGAAGGAGAAGCAAAAGAGCAAACAACAAATCGTACATGACATACGTTGTCGCATCGGTTGCAGAAACACTGTGCGCGAGAGTAAAAATAATCTCGTCGCACGAAACAGAGGCGCGCGCACAGAAAGTCTGCGCAAAACCGACAATCACCACCCCTACCGGAAACTTTAGCTTCAACACCTCATCATACATGACGTTCCACAACACCGGGCCCAGAATGGAACCTTGCGGAACCCCTGCGGTGATTGGAATGCACTTCTGACCCTCCTCCGTGTTGTAGCATTGCACACGATTCTGGAAATTCCAGGATTTTCCAGGATTCTGTACAGCGACACCGGCACTAAGACGTTCCGAAGCGAGTTGGCTATGGAGTCCCAGCTAGCGCTATTAAACGCATTTCTCACGTCGAGCGTGACAACTGCGCAATAGCGAATACCTGTCCTCTTGCGCTGGATCGCCACCTCGGCTGTCTTAGTGACGGAAAAGATGGCATCCACCGTAGATTTGCCTTTTCGGAAGCCGAATTGGTTCCTTGACAGACCGTTTGTACCCTCAGTGTACTGTAAAAGTCTGTTAAGGATACCCCTTTCCAGTACCTTGCCGGCAGTATCGAGCAGACAGATCGGCCTATATGACGAGGGGACACCCGGAGGTTTCCCCGACTTCGGCAATAGGACCAGGTTCTGTCGCTTCCATCTGTACGGTAAGTGGCCAGCTTCCAGGCATCTACTCATTACTGCCCCGAATAATTCGGGAGCCTCCAGAATAGCTGCTTTAATGGCCATATTCGGGATTCCGTCTGGTCCCGCTGCCTTGCTCACCTTTAGGAATTTCATGGCGATGTCAATGAGTTCCTCGTTCGTAACCGTTACTTCCTCCCCGACCCCTAAACCACCGTCGCCCACGTTACTTTGGATATTCGGCACGGAGGCCGACCATCCTACGCTGTGGTCTGAGATACTGGAACGTCGGCCGTGGGACGACTCAGCGGCCTGAGGCCAAGGCCTTGGCTCGTGGCGCGGAAAGAGGCCCTCGATGATCCGCTCCAGCATCTCTGGCGATCGCTCTGCGGGCGCCATCACGCCTTTGGTCTTTGCCATTACGACCCTGTAGGCATCACCCCACGCATTGGCACTGGTACATAACCTTTCAAAGTAGGCTCGCTTGCTAGCTATTATCCCACTCTTAAGCGCTGCGCGTGCAGCAACTAATGCTACTCGACATTTTGCTCTGCCCTCGTCCGAACGAGCTCTTTGCATAATTCTCCTTGCACGAAAGCAGGCTCCGCGGAGTTCCGCAATTTCTTCTGTCCACCAGTAAACCGGTGACCTACCATACCTAGGTCGGCTTTTCCTAGGCATGGTGGCGTCACACGCTCGCGACAGCACCTCAACCAAATGATCGGCGTTCGGATCGGGCATATCGCGATCACCGCACTCTCTTCGGATTGCTTCTACAAATATTTCGAGGTCGAAGTATGATGTTTTCCATCCACAGTTGGTTGGAGTGTCGGCTCTACTCGCTGCCTGCCGCCTCGTTATCTGACCAACACCATAGCGGACTGCCTGATGGTCACTGTGAGTGTAGCCGTTGTCTACCCTCCAGTCTCCTATCAGACCAGGACTGCCGAATGTTACGTCGATGATAGACTCTGCACCGTTCCTACTGAAGGTACTAGTGGTCCCGACGTTGGCCAGGTCTACGTTGAGCTTTGCCAGAGCCTCAAGCAGAATCCGACCGCTATGGTTCGTGCGATGACTTTCCCACTCAACCGCCCAAGCGTTAAAGTCGCCCGCCACAACCACCGGCCTTAGACCAGTCAGCACAACTGATACTCGGTCTACCATCCGCGTATACTGCTCGATCGACCAACTCGGCGGAGCATAACAGCTGCAGTAGAACACTCCACCCACTTTGGCAACCGCAAATCCCTGGTCTGCAGTTGACACAACCTCTTGAACCGGGAACCTGCTTGTCGTCGATATAGCCGCCATCCCGGACCTATCCGAGACCCAGTTACCGTTTCCGGCAGGGATGCGGTATGGGTCCGAGATGATGGCAATGTCCGTCAACGACTTAGTAACTGCTTGGTATAACAGCTGCTGGGCCGCGTGGCAGTGGTTCAAGTTTAGTTGCGTTACCTGCACTACGCCCGTGTTTTATTCGCCGGCGCGCCTGCCGTGCACTTTGGGCCTCCTGTTATGTGCTTAGCGTCCCGTTGGCCTGTACATATCAGGCACTTGGGCGGCGCAGAACAATCCTTCGCTATATGACCCGCACCGCCACATCTTCTACACAGATGGCTTCTGTCAGGCCCCTTACAGCTCCAGGACCCTTTCGAATGGACAAATTTTTAAATTTCAAAGAGGGATCGAATACGGGTGCTACTAGTGGCAAAGATGATATCTTTGCCAAAAGTAGTAAGTTGGCTAGGTCACCAACAGCAAAGACAGGTAGCCCCCCGTTATCGGGGGCGCGACCCAAGAAGGGAAGCCCGCCGAAGTCGGGGGCACAGCCCATACAGGGCAGCCCCCCGAAAACGGGAGCGATACCGAAGAGGAAGTTGACACCACCTAGGACTAACACCCCAGTTAGAACGCCGGTGGCCATCGCTGCCAGCTCAGCCAAGAAGGCGAGCGACAGCGGTAGGCAAATGTCAACGGAGGGCATGGTGCACCCTCCTGAGGGCGAAGTCGGGCTTCCTCCAGCCAGTAGCAAGCTGGAGGAAGCCAAAAAGTTGGTGGACGAGTTGTACTCGTTCATCAACTCTAGGTCAAATGTCCACCTCGACATTAAAAAGCTGGCGGTGAGCCTCCGCTCTACCGTCATAGCTGCCGAGGTGGAGAGGCAAGAGCTTCTGCAGCGATGCGAAATCGCCGAAGCTCAGGTCATAGCCGCTAAGGCTGTGGCCATGCCTAGTCAGGCGCGTACGCCGCTTGCCAAGTGCAAGGCGGCTACGCCCGACCATGGACCAACGCTGGTAGCCAAGAGGCAGCGGACTTCGGCTCGCGCCTCTACCAGCGAACGTGCGGAGGCGGTCCCGGATGGTGCTTCCGGGACCGGGGAAGAGGATTGGCAGGTGGTTAGGCGTAAACCGCCTAAACCGCCGAGGCCGAAACCGAGCGAGGCTGCGGCTGCAAAGCCAAAGCCAAGGCGCGTCCATAAGGGCGACGCCTTAGTAGTGAAGCTGACAGGCAAGCTGTCGTATGCTGATCTACTGCGCAAGGTTCGTGTGGACCCCAAGTTGCAGGAGCTTGGGGCCAACGTTGTAAAGACCCGCCGAACCCAGGCAGGGGATATGCTTTTCGAACTTAGAAAGGACCCAACGGTCCAGAGTTCGAATTACCAGAAACTGGTTGAGCAGACCCTGGGCGAAGCGGGCCAGGTCAAGGCGCTGTCGCAGCGTGTTCTGGTCGAGTGTAAAAACCTCGACGAGATTACGACGACAGTTGACCTGAGTGACGCTCTGCGGGATCAGCTTAAGGTTGATGTGGCACCCGCAGACATCCGCTTGCGGAAGGCATATGGAGATATGCAAACCGCGACCTTAAACGTGCCAGAGGCAATCGCCAGCAAGATGTTGGCGTCTGGCAAGATTAAGGTAGGATGGTCAGTATGTACACTGACGGTGAAACGGCGCATAGAACGCTGTTTCAAGTGTATGGGCTTCGGCCATCGGGCGGCCAAGTGTAAGGCCCCCGATCGGTCCAAGCTGTGCAGGCGGTGCGGTGAAGAGGGCCACTTCGCCAGGGGATGTAGCAAACCCCCCAGGTGCTTGCTCTGCACAGCCGTAGAGGGAAATAAGCATGCCACAGGCGGCCCACTGTGTGCAGCTTATAGACGCGCCTTGCAACGATAATGGTGCAGGTTATACAGATTAATCTAAACCACTGTGAAACGGCACAGGAGTTGCTTTGGCAAACGGCAGCCGAAACGGGGTGCGATATTGCCATTATCGCGGATCCCTACCGGGTCCCCCGTGGAGGCACAAACTGGGTTATCGACAAGGGTCAGATGGCAGCGATCGCCGTGATGGGTAGATACCCGATCCAGGAGGTGGTGTCGTCCGACCAAGAGGGGTTCGTGATCGCGGTAGTCGATGGCGTCTGCATCTGTAGCTGCTACGCTCCACCTAGGTGGTCGCCGGAGCAGTTTGACCGGATGCTAGACGTGCTCACCGACGAACTCACGGGCCGCAAGCCCGTTGTCATTGGAGGGGACTTCAATGCTTGGGCTGTCGAATGGGGTAGCAGGTGCACTACCCCGAGGGGGCAAAGCTTGCTGGAAGCTCTGTCCAAGCTGGATGTAAGTCTGGCTAACGTGGGATCCGTCAGTACCTTTTGTAGGGGGGTACAACAATCGATCATCGACGTCACCTTCTGCAGCCCAACGTTGCTTGCCAACATGGGCTGGAGGGTGTCAGATGAGTACACGCATAGTGACCACCAAGCTATACGGTACACGATTGAACGACGGGCGCTACGGCCACGCGGGGCGAAGTCGACAGGGAGGAGGTGGAAAGTGAAGGCCTTCGACAAAGACCTGTTCGTTGAAGCACTCAGTGCAGAGAGCACCCGCTCGAACCTGAGTGCTCGTGAGCTGACCAACGTCCTAGTACGGGCATGTGATACCACTATGCCTAGGACGGGGCAGCCAATGAACGGTCGTCGCTCGGTATACTGGTGGAGTGATACCATTGCCCAGCTCCGCTCCAGGTGCCACAGAGCGAGAAGGCTAGCGCAGAGGGCCCGGACCGATGTAGATGCTGAAGCTCGGGGAGCCGAACTTAGAGCGGCAAGGTCGGCGCTTAAGAAGGAGGTTAGGCGTAGCAAGAAATCCTGTTTCCAGGAGCTATGTCGCGATGCGGATTCAAACCCCTGGGGAGGTGCATACCAGGTGGTAATGAAAAAGATGAAGGGTACATCTGCGCCGCAGGAAACCTGCCCCCAAAAGCTGAAAGTCATCGTGGAAGGGCTCTTTCCGCAACACGATCCAGTTTGGTGGCCTCCAACCCCGTACGGTCAATCGAATGATGTCCTCACTCCGGTCACGAATGAGGAACTCATCGTAATTGCCAAGGGTTTGAAATCGAAGAAAGCGCCCGGTCCAGACGGGATTCCGAACGAGGCACTCAAGGCGGCGATCCAAGCATATCCCGATATGTTTAGAGAGACGCTTCAGAGTTGCCTGGAGGTATGCGAATTTCCAGACAAATGGAAAGTCCAAAGATTGGTACTGCTGCCAAAGCCGGGGAAACCGCCTGGTGATCCCTCATCGTACAGGCCAATTTGCCTATTGGACACGCTAGGCAAATTGCTAGAGCGGGTAATCCTAAACAGGCTAACACCTGTGACGGAAAGTGATGTCGGACTGGCAAACACGCAGTTTGGCTTCCGTAAGGGGAAGTCCACTGTAGATGCCATAAAGTCCGTGGTAGAGAGGGCCGAGAAGCCTATGAAACGGAAAAGGCGAGGCGACAGGTATTGTGCTATAGTCACAATCGATGTCAAAAACGCCTTCAACAGCGCTAACTGGGGTGCAATTGCGTTAGCGCTGCATAGGATGAGGGTACCGGATCATCTATGCAGGTTGCTTAAGAGTTACTTCGAGAACCGGACGCTAGTGTACGACACGGCGGATGGGGCGAAGAGGTACAAAGTGACAGCGGGTGTTCCACAGGGTTCGATTCTCGGCCCCACGCTTTGGAATGCCATGTACGATGGGGTGCTGAGGCTTGAACTACCCACTGGGGTCGATATTACTGGCTTCGCCGATGATATCGTCCTTACGGTGGTAGGCGAGTTTCTAGAAGAGGTGGAAATGCTGGCATCAGACGCCATAAGCATAATAGAGGGTTGGATGGCGGGCGTCAATCTGCGATTGGCCCACCATAAGACTGAAGCGGTGATGGTTAGTAACCGCAAGTCGGCCCTAGAGGGCAAAATAATCGTTGGGGGACAGGTGATTGTCTCCAAACGAAGTGTGAAGTACCTGGGTGTCATGACAGACAACAGGCTGAACTTCACCAGCCATGTGGATTATGCTTGTGGTAAAGCGTCAACGGCGGTTACTGCGCTGTCAAAGGTCATGCCGAACGGCTATGGTCCTAGCAGCAGTAAGAGACGCCTGATGGCCAGCGTTGCCATGTCGGTGCTACGATACGGTGCACCGGCGTGGGCCCCGGCTTTGGAGAGTAAGCGCAATCAAGCATGCCTGAACAAGGTGTTCAGGCTGTTAGCATTGCGCGTTGCGTGCGGCTACCGTACCATATCGTTGGATGCGATTGGGGTTATTGCAGCCATGATTCCAATATGCATACTCCTAGGTGAGGATATCGAGTGCCATAGGCAGAGGAACGTCAGGGGCGCTAGGGACAGAGTTAGGCTGGACTCTATTAGGCGTTGGCAGGCGGAATGGGATCGCACCGACCATGGTAGGTGGACCCATATGCTGATCCAGAACATATCGTCCTGGATCGGCAGAGGTCATGGTGAGGTAAACTTTTTCCTTACCCAGTTTCTGTCGGGTCATGGATGCTTTAAGAAGTATCTACATACGCGCGGGCGGGCAGATTCACCCTTTTGCCCCGTTTGCACGGTAGCCGAGGAAACGGCGGAGCATGTGATTTTTCACTGCCCGCGGTTTACGTCCACTCGGCAGGTGATGCTTGCGGTCGTTGGAGAAGACACCAACGCCGACAACATCGTGCAGAGAATGTGCGCTGAGCAGCGTGCATGGGGTGCCGTCGATAGGGCGGTAACCGCGGTGATAACGGAGTTGCAACGGCTAGAACGTTTGCAACGACAGGGCCGACATAGCTTGCTAGGGTCAGTAACGGGCTGATTGGGCAGCCCAGGCCCTAGGTGAAGGGTAGTGGCGGTATGAAATGGCAAGGGTGTTGTGTGGACCCACACACGCAACGGACAAGTCGGAGTGCTTCGGCACGTCCTCCCTCCTGAAGTAAAACCTAACGGTAGTTCCGGGAGGGGTTCAGGAACGGGCAGCAGGAGAGTTTTTAGTAGGTAGGCGCATGTTGGCACCATGTGAACCCTATTCGGCACCGCGAAGGTGCTGTCTATGAAGATTTTCTCCCTGCATAAACAATACAAAAAAAAGGCCCCTTACAGCTCCAGGACTTGTGCCCTCTCTCAAAGCACCGGAAGCAAGCCTCCGGCTACTGGAACATGCTCAGGACCATCCCATCTTCAGCTTGGCCGCATTCAGGGCTGTATTTCCGTCTACCAGTGGAAGTCTTATTGTAGCTACCTGGGTTCCCGCCGGTTCCCTTACGCAGACGAACTGCTTCGGTAGTCACCACCACGTTACATTGCTCCTTAAGAGCTCGTGTCAGTTTGACTGCTTCAGTGATCTCGTCCAGGTTTTTAAGACGTTAGTGCGCGGATCTGTACGCCATCACCATGGAACTTTTCTGCCAGCACTTTGTAGGCAGAACCCTTCTCAGTGGCATTTTTTTAGCTCAAGGATCATGTCGCCGGTGCGGGAGCGGCGGATACTCCGCACATCCGCGCCGAGACCCTTCAGCTGCTCGTCCCCTCTCATGGCCTTCAAAACTTCTGCATAACTCAGCCCCTCAGTTTTGAGGATAAGGGCATCGCCTTTGCTCCTCTTTTTTCTGACCACTTTCGGTGGAGCTCGATCCTCCTCTTTCTTCCTGGCCTTCTTCTTTTTCACTATTTCCCACTGATTGTCGGGCGCTAACTGCATCTTACTACCCTCGGTGGATTCCTCAGTTTGCTTACGACCCTCAGCGATCAAGCACTTCTTCGGGCCCGTAAGGGTTTCTCCTCCTGGGGACTGCCTTGCACGTTTAGTGGATACCTTGTTGTTACTGGACTGCTTCGTAGTCGCAAGGGCCACGGTATGGTCAGTCGTTGACAGGCAGGCATCCGTTTGTACAGACCTCGATACAATCCCCTTCCCTACCACTTTTACTCGCGCTTCGAGTTCACTGTGTTCCTTCGTCGCAGCACGTATGGTGCCCCGAAGCATGAGCAGACTTTGTTTCAGGTCCTTCGCTAAAGACGGTATAAACCTATGACTTTGCTTTTTGCTTTTTGATCTAGTTGAAAGGTTTTCATAAATTGCCTTACAAAAACAGAACACGACGAGCTGCAGACTTCGTTTCAAATAATGCCACCGAAAAATTTTTATTTACTTTTCCGTTATGGCTGAGAATGGTAAAAAAGGCTTAAGTATTACTCAAACACTAGCTCTGTTCATAGATCTATATCTGTTTTAGTGCGAAAGTATGTTGTACTTCGAAATACTTTGAAAGCTTTCATGTACTGAACAAAAATCTTTCGATTAACGAAATTGCAGCTAAGGTTGATCTTCAAGTGCTGCTCAATCTAACACTGGATGACATTGCTGAGTTTACTAAAGTATTTTTAGTACAAATGCCGTTTTCACAACTACTTTGGTAGTTATATAGCCGTCGGCAACCCATATAATGATGAAAAACTTTTGCAATACTTGCGTAAAAATTTGGCGTTTGATATATTTTTGCCATTATGTAAATATTATGAGACATTTAAGCAAATACTAGCTTTGTTCAACACAAACTACTTTTTTCATTACACTAGCTTGATGAAATGTCTAAAACTAGCAATTTTGATTTTTGTCCCGCAGTCCCATACATTCAACGCACTGTGCGACGCAGAGTGGTTGGAAACCTTAAAAACCTGACCAAAACCTCCAAAATCGAAAGTTATCATTCATGACATATTCTGACATAATTACACGTAGAATAAGTCATTTTATCATATCCTGTAATATCAACTATCGATAATGTAGGTTTGTGGTTTGGCGTACTGTCAAACATCAGTGTATGAGAGACTCTTGGCTAGTGCGACTTGCATACGTTTTGTGGCTCTTGGCAATAACGCACGTGGTTCGTTATCGCATTATCAACTAACAATCAACCAAAATGGATAACGTTTCTGAAGGTATGTAGTTCATTAGCGTTATATGGGAATTCGGTTTTTTTTCGTTGTATATATACTTTTACAACACTTAAAGTTTCCTTCGCAAATGCTAGTTTTTTCAATTAGCGCGCGCAATGAAGTTGGCATTTACTTTTTGTGCCGCGAGGTGCCGTCGAATGTTAATTGTTTTTGTGAGCGTCAGATTGTGACGGTTCGAAGGGTGTGTAGCTTTTTTGCAACTATTTGCAACTCCACGAGAAAGCTGTGAGCTTTTGCTGCTCCAAACAACCTGTGCTAGTTTTTAAATTGTTTTTTGCTATTATCCTGTTCTTTACAAATAAATCGTTGATGGTGCAGATCAAAGCCTAGGGGATAACTGTCTTCAGACACTACCCTTCTTTATCGACAGACTTCGCGAGTACAGGACAATTACGAGGCTAGTTCAACGATCCTACTGAGCCTAACAGCACCTGATCGTTCTTAATGTGACAGATTATTAATAACTCTTACGATTCATTTTATAGCTTCTGCAAATTAACGAATGGAAGAGGGTAACTGGCAGCAGGTTTTCCAAAAGGAGAAATTAAGGCAGACGGGCCACATTATTATTTGCCGAATTAAGTGAACGCACACAATGTTGAAAAGAAAACGGTTGAAACATGGAAATTATAGATACAAACATGCATAAGCATTCAAACTTGCTTATTGATCGCTCGAAACCAGGGATGGGCAATTCTAATGACGAATATACTGCAAGACGTATTATTGAACATTGGAAAGTGTCCGCACAAATTCTGGAGCTTGGGAATCGCGCAACATGAATATAAAGCATCAAGGAAATATACGAGTGAGAAGATAATGGAACTTATTTCTCGAAGAATGATTGCTTGCAATCGTGTCGTTGCGCTACACAACATTGAATGACACTGACAGCGATAAAATCGGCGACGGTGATGAAAGTAGCAGCGATGATCACTCCGATTAATATTATTTTTTAAAGTAATGTTGCATAACCTAATAGAATATAGAATTTTGCGATTTTAATAGGGTAAACAAGGCGATTTTAAATTTGATTTGTTATTTAATTCAATTTTGTTTCTTGAAAAAGGAACCAAAAAACTTACTGAGCCAGACATAAACTAAAAAGGACTAAAAGATACAAAAGTGGTCCTCCATATTGGTCAGCTATTTTACATGTTGAGTTGTTGAGCTCAGCTATTTTACATTTATTGTTGAGCTCAACGACCTAAAAGTCACCTTTAGATGAAATTTACATCAAAAACTTTAAAATTTAACAAAAAAGGCCCCCATTTTGGGTCAGCCATTGTGAATTTCACATTTTCAGTACCATTTTTGAAATCAGCAGCCCGAAAAACATGGAATCTCATCATCTTGAGGTTTTGGCCAAGAATTTTAAATTTTCGACCATTTAAATTTTCGAAGATGCTTTGGAATGTTTGCGACGACTTAGAGTTATAATCCAAGCTTGGCAAAAGCCTTCAGTCAATCTCTTCGGGTCAATCCACAAAAGATAAATGCATCGGCGAAGAATATGGTGTTATGGATGTATTGAAAGCAGTAAAATCTACATCATTTGCAAGCACGTCCTTTGTAGTTGAGGCAGAGCAAGACGAAATACAAAGCGATATCGAAGTCGATGAAGGTTCAGAAACTCCAATCTATTTTGAGACAGAGGCTGACGGATTCAGGTATGTCGCAGGGTGTGTGGCAAGAAAATTTAAGTATCAGTACCTCTACTTGGGTGATTTTACGTAGAAAAACCCGATTTAATCCACCTAGTGGTGAAAGGAACCTTTGTTATACGGTCTTACTTGCTATTTGAGATAGAAATCGACACGTCTTCGGAACATAATTCACCTATTGGTTATTGTTGCGTGATGCGCTGGTTTACATAAAATTTTTGAAAATTGAATAAGTTTACAAAATTTGAACAAAATAGGACCACTTTTATATTTTGATAGATCCTTTTTTCATGAAATTGCTGAGTAAGGATAAGTAAGTTGTTATTAACCTGAGTAAGTGCAAATAAAAGTAAGTTGTAAGTGGAAATCTTATTCTTTAACATATACATTGTCTAGTAAAGGTATAGTTTATAGGTTTTTAAGCTATGCAAAATTTCCTGTAATGCCATTCTATTTGGATCACATCAATAGAGTTTTCTTGAATAATTTTCATCAATTTTTATTAACCTTCGGTTACTCACGCTGTTGTATTTTATACAACACGTGTAGGTTTTTCAATGCCATATTGTTATAAAGTTACAAATCGTTGTTTAACTAACGTATATTCTTCAACAAACTTATTGTGCGCAAAATGTCATAACTATTCAATGCCATAATAATTAAAATTGTTGGGAAAATGTATGCAGCAAAACTACCAGCAAATGTAAAATGTTTAAAATGTGTCGAGTAATTCGGAGTCAAAATTAGGGTATTCTTTAAAATCAAAGTTCTACAGTTCCTAAATAAGCAAACATACAGGTATACTTATTCAGCAAAGTTGAGTATTTTACTATTTGTGCATTTTTGTAGTACATGAAAAAGTCATACAACAATTACAAAAAGAGCAAAAATAGAAAAACTGATTTTACAAATTCATCTATACCTATAAAGAAGGATTTCTGTCTGTCTGTCTGTCTGTCTGTCTGTCTGTCTGTCTGTCTGTCTGTCTGTCCTGTGTTCCTTATAGAATCAAAAACTACTGAACCAATCGGCGTGAAAATTTGCATGTAGAGGTTTTTGGGGCCAGGAAAGGTTTTAGTGATGGTTAGAGACCCCTCCCCCCACTAAGAGGGGGGGCTCCCATACAAATGAAACACAAATTTCTGCATAACTCGAGAACTAATCAAGCAAATAGAACCAAATTTGGCATGTGGGTGTTTTCGGTGACAAGAATTTATTCTAGGGTAATTTGAGACCCCTCCCCTCTTTATAAGGGGAATTATAACTCCTCTCCCCTTTAAGAGGGGGGGTTTCCATACAAATTTCCTCATAACTCGAGAACTAATCAAGCAAATGGAACCAAATTTGGCATGTGAAAGTTTTCGAGGGCAAGAAAATTTTCTATGTTGAATTAGGACCCCTCCTCACTTTAAGAGGGGGGGCTCCTGTACAAATGAAATACCAATTTCCTCATAACTCGAGAACTAATCAAGCAAATGGAACCAAATTTGGCATGTGTGTGTTTTTGGAGACAAAATTTTTTTCTATGATGAATTGGGACCCCTCCCCACTTTAAGTGGGGGGGGGCTCCTATACAAACGAAATACAAATTCCCTTATAACTCGAGAGCTAATCCAGCAAATGGAACCAAATTTGGCATGTAGGTGTTTTTGGAGGCAAGAATTTTCTCTATGATGAATAAGAACCTCTCCCCACTTTAGGAGGGGGGGCTCCTATACAAATGAAATACAAATTTCCTCATAACTCGAGAACTAATCAAGCAAATAGAACCAAATTTGGCATGTGGGTGTTTTCGTTGACAAGAATTTATTCTATGGTAAATTGAGACCCCTCCCTCTTTATAAGGGGAATTGTAACTCCTCTCCCCTTCAAGAGGGGGGGCTTCCATACAAATTTCCTCATAACTCGAGAACTAATCAAGCAAATGGAACCAAATTTGGCATGTGAAGGTTTTCGAGGGCAGGAAAATTTTCTACGGTGAATTAGGACCCCTCCCCACTCTAAGAGGGGGAGCTCCTGTACAAATGAAATACAAATTTCCTCCTAACTCGAGAACTAATCAAGCAAATAGAACAACATTTGGCATGTGGGTGTTTTTTTTGGTGACAAGAATTTATTCTATGATGAATTGAGATCCCTCCCCTCTTTATAAGAGGAATTATAACTCCTCTCCCCTTTAAGAGGGGGGGCTTCCATACAAATTTCCTCATAACTCGAGAACTAATCAAGCAAATGCAACCAAATTTGGCATGTGAACGTTTTCGAGAGCAAGAAAATTTTCTATGGTGAATTAGGACCCCTCCCCACTTTAAGAGGAGGGGCTCCTGTACAAATGAAATACAAATTTCCTCATAACTCGAGAACTAATCAAGCGAATTGAACCAAATTTGGCATATGTGTGTTTTTGGAGACAATTTTTTTTTCAATGATGAATTGGGACTCCTCCCCACTTTAGGAGGGGGGTCCTATACAAACGAAATACAAATTTCCTCATAACTCGAGAACTAATCCAGCAAATGGAACCAAATTTGGCGTGTAGGTGTTTTTGGAGGCAAGAATTTTTTCTGTGATGACTTAGGACCTCTTCCCACATTAGGAGGGGGGCTCTAATACAAATGAAATACAAATTTCCTCATAACTCGAGAACTAATCAAGCAAATAGAACCAAATTCGGCATGTGGAGGTTTTTGGAGGCAAAAATATTTTCTACGGTGAATTAGGATCCTTCCACACTTCAAGAAGGGGGGCTTCTACACAAATGAAATACAAATTTCCTCATAATTCGAGAACTAATCAAGCAAATGGAACCATATTTGGCTTGTGGGTGTTTTTGGAGGCAACCATTTTTCCCATTATGAATTAGGACTTCTTACCTTTTTAGGAGGGGGGGGGGCTCCCATTCAAACAAAATACAAATTTGCTCATAACTTTAGAACTAATCAAGCAAATGGAACCAAATTTGGCATGTGAGAGTTTTAGATGGCAGAATTTTTTTCTGTGGTGTATTACGACCCCTTCCCCTTTTAAGAGGGTGGGCTCCCATACAAATGAAATACAAATTTCCTTATAATTTGAGTACTAATCAAGCAAATGGAACCAAATTTAGCATGTAGTAGATTTTTGAGTCTTGAATTTATTTTATGATAGTTAGAGACCTCTCACCCCTGTGGTAGGGGGATATGGACTCTCATACAAATAAAACAGAAATTTTTGCGAAACTCAAAAACTAATCCAACTCGAGAAATTCGAGACTCTTCCACAAAACATTAATCAATAACAAGACCACAAAAACTATCTATAGTAACACTAGATCATTCAGGACGAGCCGGTCGCGAGTGTTGCCGGTGACCCGCCGTCGGAAGCGCCGCCCACTGGGGGGCTTGCAAAACTCGAGATAGTGACAAAGATCATCCGAGATTCATGATTTATGTACAACACAGGTTAATTTGTGGCAATACGAAGTTTGTCGGGTCAGCTAGTATACAATAAATAAGATTTTTCTATCTTCGCTGCAGAGATAGAAGGTTACTGTCTTCAGCAAAATTTCTTGTATTTATATGCACTATAGCTTTGCAGAAAACATCAATGTGTTATATTGACACTGAAGAAAAATATTTTATTTCACCTATTAGGTGGATTAATCAAAATTTAAATTCCACCAGACGATAGAGCTTTCAATTTCAAGAAACTCTTCCAAAGGTTCGATAATCCTAAAACCAAGTTTTCCTAGTCAAAACTCTAGTGCACACGTTTTCTTTGGTTTGTGGCTATTTTGCGCGCGAGTAACTGTGTTACAAAAGTTGGCGCGAGTGTTCGAGGGTTAATATCTTTTGACCGGTAAAACCAATTCTTATGAAATTTTGCATATATATTCGTAGTGTCAAAACCTCTCGTTTGATATTAAAATAATTGAAATTAGGTAAATTATCTTGGTTAAAATCATTATAAATTATTGTTAATTTTGGTGTGGTGTATACGGTTGCTCATAACTTTCAAATTAAACGTCCAATCAAAAAATCATTCAATAGTGATCTATTAGGATATATTATCTTTCAAATGAGACTAATAGCGCATAAATCGGTTTGGCCATCTCTAAGAAACAGGCGATAATTATTACCTTGTCAAAACAGGTTTTTTAAGCATAACTTTTAAACTACTTGTTTATTTTCAATTAAAAATTCCTAAACAATTTAGCTTTAACAAGGGCTTTCATTTAATACTAAGATCGTTGAAATCGGTCATGTAGTTCCGGAGAAACCCGTGTCACGTATTTTTCACATTTTTGCTTATAACTTTTGTTGGGGATGTGGCTGGTCCTTCGTCTGGCCTTCGATAGTCGATGTTGAGTGTATGGAGAATCAGCCGGTTATTCCTTGCAACCGAATTTCCTTCCGTTGATCCGTCCCTGGATCGTGCCTTGGATGTCACCACCGAAATTGATTTAAAACACCGAGTAGTTACGGAAACACACTGTCTTTACTTAACGACTGTATATTAATAACTAGGTAATTGGCTTAATCTAAGTTAACAAAGGTTTAATTGCTTGGGACGGAGGATCGACCTCTAGCGTCCGATTTCGACCGTTAATGGGAGTAAGGAGTAAGGAGTAAGGAGAGTGGATGCTCCCTCTGATCAGATTCGATCATGCAGCATCCACTCTCCTGAGATATGACGATAGCGTTAGCGGCTGCTTAGTTATGGACGTGCTCCGGTCACTCCAACTAGCTCCCTCTCGCTTATTGATTGATCGATTTTGGCTGCGTGCGTTCGGATATATATATAGAGTTACCAAACATCTTCACCCGCCCTGAAGTAGTTAGACTTCTGAAAGAAAAGGAGTGAGAGTATTCTCTTCGACGCACTGGATGACATTATTGCATTGGAACGATTACTGGCTTGACTCCGACTCCGTTGTACTCTCAACCTGAGGTAGAAAGCAAAGTTTCTCAACAGGTCGCGTGAGATAACCTGTAGCAGTTTTGATTGTGACGACTCTGACAACCTCATCTGTTCCTGGATGTAGTTCGTGGATTCGTCCCAGCTTCCATCGCATTGGCGGCTGATTAGCCTCCATAATAACCACCAGTCGACCAATTTCCACCTTCACTGGCAGCTCCCAATTTTTCGTTCGGCTCTGAAGCTGTACCAAATATTCCGTTTTCCAACGTTTCCAAAAGTCTTGCAACTGACGCTGGACTAATTGCCAATGGCTGAGACGATTCAACGAGACAGTACTGTAATCTGGTTCCGGGACGGCTTGAAGAGATTCACCAGTCAAAAAATGTGCTGGTGTCAATGGTCTCAAGTCCAACGGATCATCAGACATTGGTGTTAGTGGCCTAGAGTTTAGGCATGCTTCCACCTGCACCAACAACGTTACAAAATCCGCAGCTGACACCGGATTCCCGCCTAGGACCCGTAGTAGATGGTATTTTGTAGAACGAACGGCCGCCTCCCACAGCCCTTCAAAATGCGGGGCTGATGGCGGGTTGAAATGCCATTGAATGCCTTTCGACGAGCACTCCCTGGCCACAGCTTGTTGATGATGAGAATCCTTTAGCAGCGCAAATAGTTCTCGTAGTTGGTTCCTAGCCCCTACAAAATTGGTCCCGTTGTCGGAATACATGTCCGATGACCTGCCCCGTCTGGCGAAAAATCTGCGCAGTGCCTGTAGGAACCGTTCTGTTGATAGGTCGGACACATGTTCCATGTGTACCGCCTTGGTGCTCATGCAAACAAATATCGCTACATAAGTTTTTATTGCAGTTTGTCGTCTTCCCGCTCGAATGTAAACAGGACCAAAATAGTCCACTCCGCATCTCACAAATGGTCTTGAAACTGTTACTCGCGCTGCCGGCAGTTCACCCATTTGCTGCCTGACAGCCCTTGGTTTTGCACGAAAGCACCTTTGACACCGATGTATAATTTTCCTCGCCACGTTTCGACCGCCCAATGGCCAAAAACGTTGCCTAACCGTAGCCAATAGTAATTGTAGTCCGGCGTGCAAAAGACTGTGATGATAATGCTGGAGTATCAATTCTGTTAATACATGTTTCGCTGGCAACACCATTGGATGCTTCGCATCTGACGACTCTTGCGAATGACCCAACCTTCCACCTACGCGTAATATACCATCTTCCGCTATCCTTGGATTAAACCACCTTAGTAACGAATGGCGTGAAACGACTTCACCCTTTGATAACCGTTTTATATCCTCAGCGAAAACTTGCTGTTGAACCTTGCGAGCTATGATAAATTCCGCTTCTCGTAGTTCCGCCGATGTTAGAAACCCTTTCTGCACCTTTTCCTTAGGGATTTGACAATTATTTTTCCATCGTAGGCAGTATGCAGTTATTCGCAAAAGTTTAGTGTACGATGAAAATTTGGCAATGTATTCGTTAATGAAGCTGTACTCATTTACTACAGCGAAAGCTACTGTATGCCGTCTCTCTATTAGAGCTTCTTCCGAATGATCCTCCTGCCACTGAGGCCATTGATTCTTCTCCTCCTTCAGCCAGTCCGGCCCTTCCCACCATAAACTGCTTCGAATTAGTACCTCTAGAGTGACGCCACGGGAAATTAAATCTGCGGGATTACACAATCCCGGTACATGATGCCAAATATCATTTTCCGTTATAGCTTGAATTTTCGACACCCGATTAGCTATATAAGTAACCCAGCTGCTCGGGGAAGCTCGAATCCACCGTAAAACACACGTAGAATCCGTCCAAAAGTGCACTTCATAATTTGCTCCAATTGATTCCGCAACCTTCTCCCATAGTTGCGCCGTTAGCTTGGCACCGCATAATTCGAGTCGCGGTAAGGATTGTGTCTTCAGTGGTGCCACTTTAGACTTGGCGGTAAGAAGTTTAACTGTGACCTGCTTGTTTGTATCTATAGTCCTTACATATAGACAACCGCCATACGCTCGTTCCGAAGCGTCAGAAAAACAATGAATCTGGACTGATTCTGCATTTGGCGCAATCACACAGCGCGGAATGCGAATATCGTTTAGCAATGAGAGCTGGTGATGAAAGTTTCGCCAATCTGCGTCCAGCAACTCCGGCAGAGGAGAATCCCACTCCAACGGATGTCCGTTTTCGTTTCTTGCACTCCACAGCCGTTGCATGAAAATTTTGGCCAACGTAATAGTTGCACCTAAGAGCCCTAAAGGATCAAACAATGAAGCAATAATTGAAAGAACCTTCCGTTTTGTTAATGCTGTTTCAGGACATAGGTTAGCGATGTTGAAACGAAATTTTAACAAATCTGTTTTCGGTAGCCATGTTAAACCTAAAGCCTTTACTGTAGAATCCTGATCCCAGTTTATACCATTAGCTGGGAGCGCTAAATTGTCTTGCGAGATATCCTTTAATACTGCCGTACAGTTCGAGGCCCATTTCCTCAATCTAAATCCGCCGCTTTCCATCATTGCATCCAGTTGCACCCTCAAGTCTATAGCTGTTGCGATGTCATTTGCCCCAGTAATCACATCGTCCATATATACATCGTTTTCGATCACCTTTGCTGCTAACGGCCAACGAAGCGCTTCATCCAATGCAAGCTGCTTCAACGTTCGCGTGGCTAGAAATGGTGCGGGTTTCGTCCCATACGTAACCGTCATTAGTTCGTAAGTTTCCACCTCGTCTGTTTCCCGAAATCGCCACAAAATACTCTGAAGCGGAGCGTCGGCAGGATTCATTTTTATTTGTCGAAACATTTTTTTGACATCCGCAACGAGCATAATTTGACGGGTCCTGCACCGAAGTATAATTGACCGAAGATCCTGTTGGATGACCGGTCCCACCAGTAGAGCATCATTAACGGAAAGCGCAGTGGAAGTCTGGCACGAAGCGTCAAAGACCACTCGAACCTTCGTAGTGGTGCTATCCTCTTTCACAACCGGGTGATGTGGCAAGTAACATCTTTTAACTGTCGTGCTGTCGTTGTCAACCTGACGCATATGAGACAGTGCCAGATATTCTGCCATGAAATCATGGTACTGTTTTCGTAGATTCTCATTTCGAGCCAATCGTCGTTCCAATCCAAAAAATCGTTTGAGTGCTATTTCCCTCGATTCACCCAACTGTGCCAGAATGTTTTCCTTTATTGGTAGAGACACAGTGTATCGCCCGTTTGAGTCTCGTTGTACAGTAGTCCTAAAATGTTCCTCGCAGCGTGTTTCTTCTGGGGAATAATTCCGTGTGTCTTCCACTTCCTCGCAAGACCAAAACCTTTCCATTATCTTTTCTAAATTAACCGATGCTGCTACATTACAGGTGATTTGCGATGACCTGGGTAATGATGTTACTTCTCCTGACACTATCCAACCAAAGACTGAGTCGGTGAGAAGTGGCAATCCCTCGCCTAGGGAAATAGCCTTGCCAGTTTGAAAAAAGCCGAAGAATGATTGAATTCCTAGTACCAAGTCCACACAGTTCGATAGAAAGAATGATGGATCCGCAAGCTTAATACCTTGTGGGATAACCCACCCCGTAGTCTGCACCGATGTAGTTGGCAGATTAGCTGTAACCTTTGGCAATACAAGCAAACTCATAACCTGAGAGAATGAAGTATTCCGTGACTTAATGTTGGCGCGGATCATATGTTTCACCTTGGCCGAAGTAACGCCAATTCCAACCACCGAGACATCAACCCTTTCTTTGGTGAGGCTCATTTGCTTACACAACCTTTCCGAAACAAAGTTGCATTCTGACCCTGAGTCCAGCAAAGCGCGTGCCGTGTGGCTTAAACCTTCCTCATCCTCGATGATAACTACCGCAGTAGCTAACAAGACCCTTGACGAATGTTTTTGCGCTATGTTTGCTGACCTTACTTGCCTACCAGCAAAATTTGAATCCATTTTCGTGGTTACTTCAGTATTATCCCCTTGTAGTGGGGACGCAGATGCCCCTTCCATTGAAGCCATTCTGTTGTTGCTATCCGGTTCCGTCTTGAAACAAACCATAGTATGGTGCCGGCCCTTGCACCTTTTGCACGAGTATTTCGAAGAACAATCCTTTGACTGGTGGCCCTTTCTGAAGCAGTTTCTGCAGAGTGAATGCGTTCGAAACAATTATTCCCTACCGGCCACTGTCATTCGCTGAAATTTCGGACACGAAGCTAGCCAATGGTTCTCCGAACATGCGTAACATTTTGCAGTAGAAGATTGTACCGCATTATGGCTAGCTCGTGTAGTGAACGCCTTGTTCCTGTGAGCTTGTTCCGGTTTCGTATCTGAGCCTTTAGCAGGCATAGATTCAAGTATCCGTATCCTACGGTGAAGAAACTCTGTTAAATCCTTGAGTATGTCACTTTCCTTAGTAGACGACAACTCTTCCCACCCCCTTCGGGTGTAGGCGTCCAGCCTAGAGCTTAGAATTTCGATCAATAATAAATCCTTATAGTCTGCAAGCTCGACAACTTGATCCAAGGTTTGAGTGACCCTCTCAAATCCTTCCAGCAGCTTATGCAGTTCCGTTGCTGATTCCCTTGCCACAACGGGTAATTTGAAAAGCGCTTGCACTTGCCTTCGCTTGAGCAATTTGCTATTATTATACCGCTTCAATAACGTGTCCCATGCAATCGAATAATTTCCCTTGGTTAATTTCAATGGATCAATTAATGCTTTGGCTTCTCCCTCTAGACAGCCATTAAGGTAGTGCAGTTTTTCCACTTCCGATAGGTCTGCCTTCCGATGGATTAACGAGGTGAACAAATCTCGAAAGCTGAGCCATTCATCGATGTTGCCACGAAAACTCTGCAATTTTATTTGCGGGAGCCGCACGTGATCAGGGAATCAGGGGATCTCCATTGTAGTTTCGGTGCCCCTGACAGATTGTTCCAGTGTACCCGGATCTTGAAGCTCCTTGATCTTGTCCACTAAGAAAGCCTTCATCTCGTAGTAGCGATCTTCGAAAGCTATTCTGTCCTTGGTGAGTGAGTCTGCTTCTGCCTCGTAGTCCTCGTGAGTTTCTATCTCATTCATAACGTCGCCAGTTTTTTCCCATAATTCATCTAGACGATCAAGACGAACTACTGCCTGGCTAGCCGTAGTAGTTTCATCAACAGTTTGCACGAATTTGGAAATGTTGGAAAGCGATGTTTGAAGACCTCGCAATTTAGTTTGTAACGACTTCAGGGATGGCGTCTTTTTCGCAGATGTTGAAGCAGCAGGCGGCATGATTGTACTCGTGTGAATTTGCAGGAAAAGGTAATTGGATGTAGTACTCCGAAAAATGTCTAACCTCGGCTAGACATATACTGTGGCAGCCTACCTGAGAAACTAACAACTGCACCGGCGACAAAATGATGTGCTGATCAACCCGTTGGATGATGTCCGTGTTGACCAGTCTTGTAAACCGAAATAACAATAACCAAATTCGCTGCTGTATGAAAATGTAACACCTTTACAGGAACTCACAACCGCCTCAATGAATTCCTCCAAACAAATTTATCAGCCTGGATAAAGTATAGCCGGACTGATTAAACCACAAACGACAAATGCTCGTCTCCAGTAGAGTTGCCTACTAAGCAAGTCAGTTCCGTTCCAAAAAAAATGATGTCACGTTGTCGAAGAGGAAATTTTATTTTAACGGTAGTATCCAAAATACAGCAACGGCCGGGCATATACCAAAATGTAATTTTACCTGGGAAAACTGATTGTTGAACGTTGCCCAGCTATCAGCTTCCTATGCGATCTGCGATTCACCAAATCGCCTTCAATTTCGCTCCGAAAACGTTGAATAAGCATGCATCCATGCAAGCATGCAATTTACACCAGTTGGATCACCAGTGCAATAATTGAGGTTGTGGACACGAGGATACAAGAATCGGTGTTAGAGTCACGAAATAAATTGTCCATCGGCTGGACATAGACTATGCTCCTTACTAACCTGGCAGGCCGTAGAGCACCACCGGTGACTCTACCGATGCGATCCGATGCGATGTCGTGGTTGCGCAACCTGCGCGTCCCTTTAGTCCTGTGATGACGTCGGTTCAGTAGAACAAAGGCGCCGCTGCAGTTTGGCGATGGCGTCGTTGCAGTATAATGGATGAATAGTACAATAGCCCAATTGCTTCCCTTAGCAATGGCTACTATACAACGTGGCGTGGGTTGCCGAAAATAACCGTCCAGTGATTGTTCCCGTTTCCGAAAGCGCTGCCGTTGATTGTGTCCTACAATCGTCCTCCGAGTCCTTGAAACCAATCCGGTTCGAAGGACCAGCTATGTTGGGGATGTGGCTGGTCCTTCGTCTGGCCTTCGATAGCCGATGTTGAGTGTATGGAGAATCAGCCGGTTATTCCTTGCAACCGGATTTCCTTCCGTTGATCCGTCCCTGGATCGTGCCTTGGATGTCACCACCGAAATTGATTTAAAACACCGAGTAGTTACGGAAACACACTGTCTTTACTTAACGACTGTATATTAATAACTAGGTAATTGGCTTAATCTAAGTTAACAAAGGTTTAATTGCTTGGGACGGAGAATCGACCTCAAGCGTCCGATTTCGACCGTTAAGGGGAGGCGACTGATCTCCCTCTGATCAGATTCGATCATGCAGCATCCACTCTCCTGAGATATGACGATAGCGTTAGCGGCTGCTTAGTTATGGACGTGCTCCGGTCACTCCAACTAGCTCCCTCTCGCTTATTGATTGATCGATTTTGGCTGCGATTTTGGTAACTCTATATATATATATAGAGTTACCAAACAACTTTTAAACGAAACGTCGTATCACGAAACAACTCAATAGTGATCTACTAGACAATAATACCTTTCAAACAAAAGTAATTGCGAACGATTCGGTTCAGCCATCCCTGAGAAACAGGCGATAGAAAAAATCATTACATACACACACACACACACACACACACACACACACACACACACACACACACACACACACACACACACACACACACACACACACACACACACACACACACGCACACACACACACACGCACACACACACACGCACACACGCACACACGCACACACACACACACACACACACACACACACACACACACACACACACACGCACGCACACACACACACACACACACACACACACACGCACACACACACACACACACACGCACACACACACGCACACACGCACACACACGCACACACACACACACACACACACACACATACACACGCACACACGCACACACACACACACACACACACACACACACACACACACACACACACACACACACACACACACACACACACACACACACACACACACACACACACACACACACACACACACACACACACACACACACACACACACACACACACACACACACACACACACACACACACACACACACACACACACACACACACACACACACACGCACACATTGCTCAAATCGTCGAACTCTATCGATTGGTATATGTGACTTGGCCCTCCGGGCCTCGGATAAATTTCGTGTTTTTCGACCAATTTTTAAACCTATGTTATAGTATAACAAAGGTAAAAAACAAGAATATATAAATTTGAGTGCCTGTACGTTGTTGGATCATGATTATGCATATTCAACAAGTTATGTTGAACAACTTTCATTAGGTGGACTAGTGAAACCTTCTGATATGTTACTTGAACAAGCTCAAGGTCTTGAAAAGCTTTTTCAACTTTATCATAAAGAAGGCATTTCTAAACAAAAAGCGGTGGTTCACCACCCGAAAAAAATAGCCATAACACGAAGATAATGCACTCTCTTGCACACTCATAGAAATGCCCGTATGTACGTGTGGGTGAAAATCTGCCAAAATGTTTCGATCCCTTGCGCTCTTTAAGAAATCCCTATTCCGCTTCACCCCTACAGTAAACTTTTGGAGGTGGCAGCAGCTTACGTTCGTCAACGCGAATTATCGTCCTCTCATGGTAATTTTTTTAAGCGACAGAATAAAATATATAATTAAAAGAGGCAGTAAATTTGAAATGAAATATGGCCAATTCTATTGCATAAAATAAATCCTTTTCAACATACTTTGGAATTTCCTAACCGTATACCGTTTGCATCGGGGGACTATCACCCCTATTCATTGGCGGAACTAAGCGCTCATTCCTAGGTGGGGCTATAGCCCTCAGAATTTTTTTCAACCGTTTTATTTCGTCGGCATATTAAAATTTAATGCACATTAATGCCTGGAATCTTATAAAAGTCAAACTTTACTCTTTACAAACTTTACGCAAATAAACTTTACTCTGAAGTTTTTCGTACCTATAGTTATCTAACTATCGGTTTTTCAAAAATTAAAAACCTTAGTCAATTTTTCTAGGGGGGGCTAAATCTTTTCTAGAGAGGGCTTAGCCCCCCCCCTGGTTCCGCTAATGCCCCTATTCCTTAAAAAACAACAGCAACCCAGAGCCCACATATCGCATGCCGTATGCGGCCCGCGGGTCGCATGTGGTGGCCCTTCGAGACGGTTCTTTCGGCCCGCGGACTGATTTGAAAGATGGTGACTGATAAAAAAAATTACAAGGTATACAGCCCTAAGGGTTGTACGAAAGGGTGACGTAGGACTATGTCAGATCATTAGATCAAAGACTAATGTAAACTGCATATCTGGTATATGCATGTTTATAAGAATATGTGAGTGTCATTGTTTAAGTGAATGTTTTAAAGAGAAGAGCGAAATATTCAGATTCAATTTTTCATTCAATGCAATGGTGGCTTTGAAAATACGTGGACAGGGGTTCATAAGTACAACGCCTGCAATCATTGAGACAGAGATATATTTTTTAAATCACTTGTGTGCACATTAAGCTTGAAATAGTAATAAATGACCAGCCCACAGATTATTGTATTAAATATTATTATGCGTAGCTTGACATGCTTCAATAATCTTACTTTAACTCGCTTGTGGCCTTTAAAAGGGCCATTGGTTACAAATAACATTAAAGCCAAAGTACGTTCATCGCAAATATGGTGTGCCATTCGAATGTACCGTCAAACGGGGTAACTTGCAACAGCGGGGTAACATGCAACAACGCAATATCGGTTCAATTCATTGTATTTTTGAACTGTTACCTCAATTTTCAATCTATATTAGTCACCGAATCTTGCTGATAACAGATCAAAGAAGCCTCAGATGCTGTTATGTTAACTTTCTGCTTTTTTAGTAATTTTTAAAAAATCTCACAACATGGTATCAAATTCATTGTCAGTTTTTCGTCTGTAAAACGTTTGTTTCGCCCACAAGCACTTCAAATAAAAGAAGCCTAACATACATTTTTATAGTAAGGTGAATAATAAGGAAACAAAATAATTGATTTATGATAACTAGTTTTGTTTATCCTGCTTGTTACCACATTATTCGTAAAACAAGTACTTAAACGGGGTAACTTGCAACAGCTGGTAGATATAAAAAGCTGTGTTCCGTTAACTACACGAAGCAAGTTTTCATTTAATTTTGCATCAAGCGATACTAAAAGCACAGCTGAAGAGTGTGAGATGCTTTAAGTAAGTCGGAAATATGCCAGTTTTTTCGGTTTATACTGAAAATGGCCATAGAAGAGCCAAAAAGAAAATAACCTCACTGAGAGAAATCGTTCAGCAATATGATAGTGTCTAGTTATGATCACTCGTAACGTAATGAACATACATATATTTCGTAAACAAGATATCGATGAATTTTTACTCCCCCGCTCCCCTTCGCGAAGGAATTATTTATAGTAGACTAGCTGACCCGACAAACTTCGTATTGCCACAAATTAACCTGTGTTGTACATAAATCATGAATCTCGGATGATCTTTGTTTTGCAAGTTTCTGAGCATTTAAGTCGCCTTAAATACTACTTAAATGCTATTTTGGCAAAATATACAGCTACTTTACTGATAACCTTCTTATAGTGCTGACAATGCTAATTTACAGCTAATTACCGACCCGAAGAATTTGAATACAATTTTGGCTGCCAATTTACAACACCTATGCAGTCAAAAAGCTAATATACAACAACGTGCAGTATAGAATGCCAGATACGCTGATTTGCTGCTTATGTTAATGCTTATTTGTTACCTGGAATGGACAGTTTAATATACAAATTTGCCATGTTTCCTCACGGCAAAGTCGAACACAACTCCCCTGTCCCCTCATTTCATAGCCAGAAAGCGGATAGCAATATTCGCCATGATTGTAAAACATTTCGCCGAATATCATTTTGCGAAAAACCTTAAGTGGAATGTACCATTTCACGGAAAACTTTTTTGTGGAAAGTACCATTTCGCGATCCTCTCCTTACTCGCTGTCGCTCCTTCCAGGAAACCCACGCCTAGGCAAACAAATAAACCTAGACAGTAGTGATTTCTGCGGGGAGTTGCCTCCCCCCAGTGGGCAGTGCTTCCGACGGCGGGTCGCCGGCAACACTCGCGGCCGTCTCGTCCTGAATTGTCTAGTGTTACTATAAATAGTTTTTGTGGTCTTGTTATTGACTAATGTTTTATGGAGGAGTCTCGAATTTCTCGAGTCCGATTAGTTTTTAAGTTACGCAAAAATTTCTGTTTTATTTGTATAAGAGTCCATATACCCCTACCACAGGGGTGAGAGGTTTAACTATCATAAAATAAATTCAAGACACAAAAATCTCCCACATGCCAAATTTGGTTCCATTTGCTTGATTAGTTCTCAAGTTATAAGGAAATTTGAATTTCATTTGTATGGAGCCCCCCCTCCTAAACAGGGCAGGGGTCTTAATTCATCATAGAAAAAATTTCTGTCCCCTAAAAGCCCCACATGCCAAATTTGGTTCCATTTGCTTGAATAGTACTCAAATTACAAGGAAATTTGCATTTCATTTGTATGGGAGCCCCCCTCTTAAAATGGGAAGGTGTCGTAATTCAAGATAGAAAAAATTTCTGTCATCTAAAATTCCCACATGTCAAATTTGGTTACATTTGCTTGATTAGTTCTCGAGATAAGAGGAAATTTGCATTTCATTTGTATGGAAGCCCACCCTCTTAAATGGGAGATGGGCCATAACTCGCTTTCTAAAGAGGAGAGGGGTCTCAATTCACCATAGAAAAAATCTTGCGTCCAAAACCACTTACATGTCAAATTTGGTTCCATGCTTGATTAGTTCTCGAGTTATGAGGAAATTTGTTTTTCATTTGTATAGGAGCTCCCCCTCCTAGAGTGTGGAGAGGTTTCAATTTATCACAGAAAAAAATTTTGCCTCCAAGAACACCTACATGCCAAATTTGGTTCCATTTGCTTAATTAGTTCTCGAGTTATGAGAAAATTTGTATACCGTTTGTATGGGAGCCCCCCCCTCTTAAAGTGGGAAGGAGTCCTAATTGACCATAGAAAACTTTCTTGCCTTCGAAAAATTCACATGCTAAATTTGGTTCCATTTGCTTGATTAGTTCTCAAGTTATGAGGAAATTTGTATTTCATTTGTAAAGGAGCCCCCCCTCCTGAAGTGGGGAGGGGTCCCAATTCAGCATAGAAAAAAATTTGTCTCCAAAAACACCCACATGCCAAATTTGGTTCCATTTGCTTGATTAGTTCTCGAGTTGTGAGGAAATTTGTATTTCATTTGTACAGAAGCCCCCCTCTTAAAGTGGGGAGGGGTCCTAATTTACCATAGAAAATTTTCTTGCCCTCGAAAACCTTCACATGCCACATTTGGTTCCATTTGCTTGATTAGTTCTCGAGTTATGAGGAAATTTGCATGGAAGCCCCCCCTCTTAAGTGAGTCATAACTCCCCTTCTAAAGAGGGGAGGGATCTCAATTTACCATCGAATAAATTCTTGTCCCCAAAAACACCCAAATGCCAAATTTTGTTCTATTTGCTTGATTAGTTCGCGAGTTATGCAGAAATTTGTGTTTCATTTGTATGGGAGCCCCCAATCTTAGTGGGGGGAGGGGTCTCTAACCATCACTAAAACCTTTCATGGCCCCAAAACCCTCTACATGCAAATTTTCACGCCGATTAGTTCAGTAGTTTTTGATTCTATTAGGAACATCCCGACAGACAGACAGAAATCCATTTTTATATATAAGACTAGCTGACCCGACAAACTTCGTATTGCCACAAATTAAACTGTGTTGTACATAAATCGTGAATCTCGGATGACCTTTGTTACAATCTTGAGTTTTGCAAGTTTCTGGGGAGCTCATGGGTGTTTTAAAATACAAATTTTCCTCACAGCAAAGTAGAAAACCACTCCCCTTATTGCTTAGCCTGATAAAATAAAGCGGATAGCATTAAAATATTCGCCATCATTACAAACCATTTCGCCGAATACAATTTTGCGGAACACCAATTCTCGTTTGACCATAACGCGGAATATAGTGTTTCGCAGGATACCATTTCGCGAAAAACCTTATGCGGAATGTACCATTTCACGGAAAATCTTTTCGTAGAAAGTACTATTTCGCAGGGGTTACCCAACTGAAGGAAAGTAATTGAGGTCAGTATATCTTGGAAAATAAATAAACCTAGATTGAGGTGACCTCTACGGTGGAATGCCCCCCGCAATGGACGTCGCTTCCGACAGCAGGTCGCTGGCAACACTCGCGGCCTGTGGCCGTCTCGCGCTGAATTATCTAATGTTACTATTGATAGTTTTTGGTGGTCTTGTTATTGATAAATGTGTTATGAATGAGTCTAAAATGACTCGAATTCGATTAGTTTTTGAGTTACGCAAAAATTTCTATTTTATTTGTATGAGAGTCCTTATCCCCCTACTACAGGGGTGAGAGGTCTCAAACCATCATTAAAAAAATTCCTGCCACCAAAACCCCACGCATGCCAAATTTGGTTCCATTTGCTTGATTACTTCTCGAGTTATGAGGAAATTTGTATTTCATTTGTATGGGAGCCCCCCTCTTAAAGGGAAAGGGGTCATTATTCCCCTCCTAAAGAGGGAAGGAGACTCAATTCACCATAGAAAAAAAATTGCATACAAAAACACCCACATGCTAAATTTGGTTCCATTTGCTTGATTAGTTCTGGAGTTATGAGGAAATTTGTATTTCATTTGTATGGAAGCCCCCCTCCTAAAAAGGTAAGGGGTCCTAATTCATCATAGAAAAAATTCATGCCTCGAAAAACACCCACATGCCAAATATGGTTCCATTTGATTAATTAGTTTTCGAGTTATGAGGAAATTTGTATTTCAGTTGTATAGGAGCCCCCCACCCCCTCCTAAAGTGGTGAGAGGTTTCAATTCATCATAGAAAAAACTCTTGTCTCCAAAAACACCCACATGCAAAATTTTGTTCCATTTGCTTGATTAGTTATCGAGTTATGAGGAAATTTATATTTCATTTGTATGGAAGCTCCCCCTCCCTCTTAAAAGTGAGAGGGGTCATTATTGCCGTCCTAAAGAGGGGAGGGGTCTCAATTGACCATAGAAAAAAATGCCTACAAAAGACCCGCATGCTAAATTTGGCTCCATTTGCTTGATTAGTACGCGAGTTATGAGGAAATTTGTATTCCATTTGTATGGGAGCCCCCCTCCTAAAAAGGTAAAGGGTCTCAATTCATCATAGAAAAAATTCATGCCTTCAAAAACACCCACATGCCCAATATGGTTCTATTTGATTAATTAGTTTTCGAGTTATGAGGAAATTTGTATTTCAGTTGTATAGGAGCCCCCCTCCTAAAGTGGGGAGGGGTCTCAATTCACCATAGAAAAAACTCTTGTCTCCAAAAACACCCGTTGTTACACAACTCCCGCTCCCCTAAGTGCGTTACGTAATATGGGAATGGTCCTTAAAGAAGGCGGCTCTATCGGATCCAGACATGGAATATGAACTGCATGAATAACATAAAAACTTCAATTCGTAATTTGCACTACGGGGCTCATAAATTATTTTCACCAACGCTACGTGACTATGACATGTCCTATGTCATAGGACATTTATGCGTATATTCATAGCAAAAGCATTAAACATCGCAAGTCGGATTAACATTTGCATATTGAAGTCAAAAGAAACTCATACAAATCATTAAATTCGTTCAATTTCCAAAAAATATTGCTTGTTGCAAGTTACCCCAAAAAAAACTAAGAGATTTTTTTAATCGAGCAAAAAAAATATTGATTTAAGGCATTTTTCCTTAATTTAAACGTGGAAACCAAATCTATTCTTGCTTTTAATATATATGTTATATTATTTTCCATGCGAAAATCTACGAAAAAAGACAAAAACGACAGAAATTTTTTTCGGAAATTCCGTTATTCGAATTTTCATTTCAGTTTCGTGCTCGAGGCATTAACTTAACTCGTACATTCATTTTTCGAGTTTTTCAGGCTGTAGAACCCACAGACAATTGATTTTATGAAAAAAAATTAACTCATCTTTCAAATTATTTTTTTGCCCCTCGATTTTTCAAGCCAATTTCCAAGGGGGGGGGGGGGGTGACAAAAACTTTCGAAATTATTTGCAATGGCCTTATTAGCATTTGAAATCTTTCATTCAAACGTTATACTTCTATTTTCGTTTTCACAAAATGCTACCCAATCCCAGTATAGTAAACAAAGACGTAGTCCTACGTCACAATTTTTTGATGATGAGTTCCTCAGTTTAGCCGTAATGCCTCGTGCATGTTGTGAATCTGAATGCTTTCCGGTTTAAATCATGTGGTGATTCCTAGAAAATGGTTTTTGTTGTCGCATATTTTACATTTTGATATGTACAGGAATGGCCAGGGATTATTGCGACCCGCGGCATTCATGAGCGATCTGATTTGACCCGCACCATGCCTATGCCTGGGCACCACTGGCTTAAGGTGAAATTAGTCGTCATTGATTCTGCCAATTTCAAAAGCAGTGTTTTTGTTTGAAACAAAACTTCTGTTCATAATAATATATTCGTTGTGTTAAGATTAGAAAGAAGAATAATGTATTTACAGTTTTATGAACAGAATCTCGCTTTTGGGCCCAAAACTGCTTCCGAAATTGGGCTTTCCGACGAAAAGTCAATGACTGCTAGATTTCCGTTAAAACAATTATTGGTTTGATTTGCCGGCAAAAATGATGACGCCGATTTCTACAATAAAAGCAATCAAACATCTATTTGGTACTTGAACTAACAGGAACATCAGATCGGGAATGACAGAGAGTAAAGGCCCCCATTCACGTACGCATATGTTGGGTTGGAAATGAACAAAATGTTGGAGGGTCATTCCGACCGAGCGCCGAACCGAACATTTTCTTCTGCCAGTTTGGTTCGTGGCACTCACACACAAGCGAGTGTGTTGGATGAATATAAATTCACGAATTCACCAACATTTTCGGCCAACATGTACGTACGTGTATGGGGGCCTTAACAGGAACGAATTTAAAAACGCTTACAATATGTTCGACGCTAACCGCAAAAGTTTTGCCTCCTACCAGCCCGCTGGTTTGTATTTGGAAAAGCGTAGCTGTATTGGTATAGCATAGCTGAGGTCCCGTAGCCTACAACTCCGTACAAAACTCGCGCTCTATAAGACGCTAATTCTCCCGGTGGTACTCTACGGCCACGAAGCGTGGACGTTGAAAGAGAGCGACCGACGAGCTCTTGGAGTTTTCGAGCGTAAAATCCTGCGATCAATTCTTGGCGGCATATTAGACGAAGGAGTGTGGCGCAGGCCCATGAATCATGAAATATACCAAGTGTACAAAGATGCGGATATTGTGAAGCGACTAAAATACGGCAGGATACAATGGGCTGGCCATGTAGCAAGGATGCCGGATGAGAGACCAGCGAAAACAATATTTAGCAGAAAACCCGACAGAGGCCGACGACTTCGAGGCAGAGCCCGTACCCGTTGGATCAGCGCTGTTGACGAGGATGCTAGAACAGCGGGTGTTAGAGGCGACTAGAGAGTGGAAGCTCAAGACCGAGTAATGTGGAGACAGCTCCTGAATTCGGCATGGATTCGATAAGCGGATTGTCGCCGAAAAAGTAAGTAAAGTAAGTATTGGTTTAATCTGATAACTCAATCTGATACGAAAAACAGAAACATGGTGGCCAAAACTGCCAGACTAAAATCAATTAATTATTAGGTTTTTTTTAAGGCAATGATTTGCCAATTGCATATATTTTACAGCAAAATTGATACAAAGTTACATTAATAAACGAAGAATTGTTAATAACATTAGCTAAGCTAAGGCTAAGAGCGCATTTTTAATTATCCGTTGTGGAAAAGTTAACTAAGTTTCAGCCACATGCCACAACAGTAAAATAAAACTAGTAACTCTGGTCTGGACAATTTCAGCTTCATCTACAGGATTCGTTTACCAGTTATGGACCCTTTCCATATTATGAACCGTTGCATACAATATTAATACCAGCTTAAAAATATTTTTGTAGAGAGGCCAATGCTGAACCACGATCCGCCTACGTTGTGTGAATTTTTATACCGCTGCAGATGCAATTTTAAAACGGGATTCTTCCGATTTTTAGTGAACGAACTAGAATCTTTTATTTCGTTTTAACCACACTGTATTTAATTTATTAAACGAGAACTTTATTTAATAAGCATATAAACGTGTAACTGTCTTCATTCTGTGTAATGTAATCCTCTCCTGTGAGCTGTCGGTTAGATACTACCTGTCCTGTCTTATCAGTCTATCTGTAATCTATCTTCCCGCTTCTCTCTCTTCGTTCGTACTAAATGTTCATTTAATTGTGCAACTGTGAGTGTCTTTTTTGTAAGTACTAAATGTATAACAGTTTTAACCGTATCGTGTTGTAACATTGCGTCGTATTTAGCTTAAGACATAATCTTTAATTAATGTTATCACTGAACATACCGCCCGCCTTGAAGCTAGTTTCAACACACACATTTCATACTCGGGGGTTGCTGAAGTTGTCTGTGATGTCTGTAGATGGCAGAGGGCAGACTTTGTTGACTGGTCGTCTATAGGTGCCCTTGATGGTCTTAATCGTTACCACTCGTAGAACTCCGTCGGCGCCAGGATGAACATCAACGATCCTCGCTAGGGGCCACTGTAGCGGAGGTAGGTAGTTCTCTTGAAGAATCACGATACTGCCGGTGCGGATGATGTTGGGTTGAAGCCTTTTATTTGATTGTTGAAGACCAGTGATATATTCTTGGCTCCATCGTTGCCAGTACCGTTGGAATATTTGCTGGCGTTGTTGATAGTGATCCAGGCGGTTAGCTGGTATGGTGGTAAGGTCGGGCTCGGGTATGGCTTTCATTGAGGACCCAATCAAAAAATGGGCAGGAGTAAGGGCGTCCAAATCTCTTGGGTCATCTGATAACGGGTTTAGAGGTCTAGAGTTCAGGGCGGCTGATATTTGAACTAGTAGAGTGCAAAAATTTTCGTGGTTTAATTGGCTGGTGCCGATTTCCTTTTTAAGGCAATTCTTTGTGGAGCGCTCTGCAGCCTCCCATAGTCCCCCGAAATTTAGGGCACGAGGTGGAGTCAAATGCCAGGCAATTCCCTGTCGGGACAATTCTGAGCCAATGGGGTGTTGTCCAGATTTGCTGCTGAAACTTTTGTACAACTCGTGTAATTCGTGTTTCGTTCCTTGGAAATTGGTCGCATTATCGGAGTGAATCTGAGATGGTAATCCATGATGCCCAATGAATCGACGCAGTGCGGTTAAGAATCCAGCTGTCGAGAGATCCATAACCAGTTCAAGGTGTATTGCCTTGCTTGTGAAGCAAACGAAAACAGCTATGTAGCATTTTTGTGGAGCTGCCCTGCGGTGAGGAGGTTTTAAATAAAACGGTCCACAAAAATCGACTCCAGTTATGAAGAACGCGCGGGCAGGGCGTACTCGAGTAGGTGGCAGCTGTCCCATAGGTTGTTCTATCGGTGTAGGATTAAGACGAAAACATCGCTGACATCTTCGAAGGACTGAACTAACGGCCCTTTTGCCATGAATGGGCCAGAACTCTTGCCTCATTACAGCGAGAGTAGCTTGACATCCTCCATGGTGGATTTGACGGTGGAAGTATTCAATAAGTAATTGAGTGTAAGTATGTGATTTGGGGAGCACCCCTGGATGCATAGTTGCATAATTTTCTAGAGAGTGTTTCAGACGACCGCCTACTCTAATAATTCCTTCTTTATCTAAGAAGGGGCAGAGGAGTTTCAAAGGCGATTTATGCGGAATTTGATAATGTTTCTTTAGTGATTTGATTTCTTCTGAGAAACATTCCTCTTGAACCAGTCGCACAAGAAGCATTTTTGCAGCGTTAATCTCACAAACAGTCAAGAATATGGTCATACTTTTTTGGTCAGATTTACGGCAATTGGCGATAAAACGTAAACAAAATGCGATAATTCTGACCAATGGCAATAAAGAAGACCGTATAGCAAAGAGAGGTGTTGGATCGCCCAAGTGCAATTCCGGGTGAGTAGCCAGTTATCTGGTGGACGACGAAAATCCTTGAGCGGACAGTACTCGTGACGAAGACCGTACGGTATTATACTGAATGTGGACGATTTCGCTCGACAAAATAAAAAATGTGTGTTCACTATTCGAGAATTTATTGTTAACTGGTTTTAGCTCTTGATTGTGAGCTTTCTTAGTACCTTTAGCGTTACAACATTTTCGTTTGCATATAATTTAACATTTTCAAGATAGGCGTTATTGAGTAAGTATCAAATAGGTAAGTATAATTCAACGGTAAGTAAGGTAAGTATAATTATTTCAGGGTTGTAGTATTTAATATAATTTTGCATGTAGAAATTTGTTTAATATTTTGTTTTCAGGTTTAATCAAATTGTGAATCGTCACCAACACGCCGCCACCCGTTGAACCATTGCGTTTCAACCATCTTCCTCAGCCACAGTTTTCGACCCAGATTCGATCGGTAAATCCGGTTTCTCCAAGTCGTTTTCGATTGGGAGCAAGTAGACTTCCGTTATTGCTCGCTTGTACAGCCCCTTCGCTGTGCGTACCTCGACGACACGTACATGTTGATCTGCACCGGGAAATACTGCCACTACGCGACCGAGGTTCCAAGCTAGTGGTGGCAAGTTTTCTTGCTTTAGTAGGACCAGGGATCCCAATTTCACCTCATCACGGACGACTTGCCACTTAGAGCGTTGATGAAGTTCACTAGTATATTCGCGCGACCAACGCTTCCAGAAGTCTTGGATGCCACGCGTCATTTCCTGGAAACGTTTGAGCCTGTTAGTCTGCTGTTCGGTGTAATCGGGTTCAGGGATGGAATACAGCGGTTCCCCAACCAAAAAGTGCCCTGGAGTTAAACTCAAAAGATCTTGAGAATGGTTGGACAGAGGACACAGTGGGCGGGAGTTCAATATGCGTTCAATTTGAGCAACCGCTGTAGACATTTCTTCAAGAGTAAAGGCTCTGCTTCCCAGGATTCGTCGAAGGTGGTATTTGAAGGATTTGACCCCAGCCTCCCATAATCCACCGTGGTGGGGAGACCTCGGAGGTATGAAATGGAAAGATATTCCTTCCTCCAGACAATAGTTATTCCATTTCTCAGTGCCGAACTGATCGATGTATTGGCGACGAAGTTGCTTCAGTTCTCGATCTGCACCGACAAATGCCGTAGAGTTGTCGCAATAGAGATTGATTAACCGACCGCGCCGCGCGACGAATCGTTTTACCGCATTAATGCACGCGACGGACGAAAGATCGCTCACGATTTCCAAATGGATCGCCTTCACCACCATACATACGAACACGGCGACGTACATCTCAACGTTTGCTCCTCTCCCGTATAACGGACGAATACTGAACGGCCCGCAGTAGTCCAAGCCACTATTTGAGAAAACTCGTGCCGGAGTTACTCGTACTGACGGAAGAGGTGCCATATACTGCTCAGTTGGTTTGGGAGAGCATCTGAAACAGGTTACACACTGTCGTACAATTTTACGTGCCAATTCACGACCGCGAACCGGCCAAAACCTTTGCCTCATAGTTGCAAGTAGTAGCGTTGGCCCTCCGTGCATGGTTCTAAGATGCACAGATCGAGCTATCATGTGGGTTAATCGATGATTGGCTGGGAGCAGTATTGGAGTTCTGCTGTCTAAGGCAGCTGGCATTTTCACTAACCGTCCTGAGATTCTCAACAGTCCGGTGGCATCTAATATGGGATTGCAAGTTTTTAACAATGATTTAATTCTTCCATCTCGACTAGTGAGTGCACGACGAGGATTTTCCGACAAATATTGTATTTCAGCACTAAATTCCGAGGATTGCACTGATCGAATAAGCGATTTCAAGGCGGTATCCACTTCCGCTGGCTGAAGAGAACCGATTGTACGGGTCTGCTTTGATGTTCGAGCATTGCGACAAAATCTCAAGCAGTAACTTGCAATTCTTAGCAATTTTCCCAGATCAGAATAGCGACATATGAACGAGTTTTCTACAGAAACTGCCGTAAATGCAACGATTTTTCGTAATTCCGCCTCCTTGGTTTCTTCATCCGTTTGGTTGAGACTTACGATGTTTTTCGGCCACTGCGTTACAGGTTGCACAAGAAATTTTGGACCGTACCACCACAAATTGTCCCCTAGCACCTGGGACGGAAGAATTCCGCGCGATATACGATCAGCTGGATTCATTTGTGTTGGAACATACCTCCAATTTGATGTTCTCGTTAAATTCTGGATATCAGCAATTTTATTCGAGACAAATACCTTCCACATGGTCGGAGGAGATTTTAACCAGTGGAGGACTATGCTTGAATCGGTCCAGTACGTCACCGCTGCAGAGAATTTCGTGGTTCTTATTACTTCATCCACCAATTGGCTACCAAGGCGGGCGGCACACAATTCCAGTTTTGGTATAGTTTGTCCCCGTACTGGAGCGACACGACTTTTAGATATAAGTAAATGACTATGAACCGTACCATCGACGTCAGGTGAGACAACGTATATGCACGCACCATATCCTCTTTGCGAAGCGTCACAAAAGCAATGCAACGAAAAATTCTTGCTTGTATTTGCCAAAACGTGCCGTGGAATTTTTAGTTTTGACAGCTCAGGTATCTCACCGCGATATTGTAGCCACCAATCTTGTTGTCTAGCTGGCAACTCTTCATCCCAGGAAAGACTCAGTAACCATAATTGTTGGACAAACATCTTCGCGCTCACAACGACTGACCCAACCAATCCAAGTGGGTCGAACAACTGAGCCATTTCTGAGACTACGATCCTCTTGGTTAGCCTATCCAACTGCGGAAGGTTGGGAATTTTGAAAGCAAATTGATCAGAACCGTGTAGCCATAGAAGTCCCAATGTTTTCACCGAGGCGGAACGATCGATTTCAGTTAGCGGTAATGATTCCTTCAAGCTATCAGGCATGTGTGCTAGTACATCTGGTTCATTGGTACACCATTTTCTTAGTCGGAATCCGCCAGTTTCTAAAAGCTCCGACAACTGCTTACTTGTTTCTATCACCTCCTGCAGATCGTCACCTCCCGTAAGAACGTCATCTACGTAGAACCCTTCACGAACTACCGCTGCACCGAGAGGAAAACGGTTACCTTCATCCGCAGCCAGTTGGTTGAGCACCCGAGTGGCGAGATATGGAGCGCTAGAAGTTCCATAAGTTATTGTTTTCAATTGGTATCGTAGTATAGGTTGCGAAGTATCCGATCTCCAAAGTATTTGTTGCAGCTTTCGGTCCGCCGGATGCACCCAAACTTGGCGAAACATTTTTTCAATGTCCGCTATAAAAACGAACCGTGGTGCCCGAAAGTTTAACACGGTAGCTAGCAGTGGTGGCTGGACTATTGGACCGACGAGAAGTATATCATTCAACGACAATTGAGAACTGCCCTTGCATGTGGCATCAAACACCACGCGTGTCTTTGTGGTGGAGCTTTCCGGGCGATGTATGGCATGATGTGGCAGGACAAACTGGGGATTTTCGACGCGAGGACTCAACTCCATGTGGCCTAAATCATGATATTCTTCCATGAATGTGATGTATTCCCTTTTGTAATCACTATTCGTTCTGAATTTCCTTTCAATCGCAAAGAATCTACGCTGTGCTACCGCTAAACTATCTCCCAACAATGCAAGCAATTCTTCCCGTACTGGAAGGCGTACTATGTAGCGTCCATCTTCGGCTCTGGAGACAGTGTCTTTAAAATGATCTTCACAAGCCTGTTCGGTTGGAGTCATCTTTTTTCCATCGTCAATACTCTCGGTTTCCCAAAAGCGTTGCAATATCGTTTCTAGACCTTTTGTGGAACTCACGATGCATATCGAAGGCGTAGTAGCGGGCTCCAACAATTTACCAGCTACAACATACCCTAAAGCCGTCCGCTGAAGGGTAGGGAAACCATCACACAATTGCACTTTATCACTTTCCAGCAACGAATAAAATAACTCCGCTCCAATTAGCAGGTCCACGCCAGAACTAATATTAAACTTCGGGTCGGCCAAAGGAATATTTTTTGGAAGATTCCAGCGAGAAATATCGATGTGCTTGCTTGGGAGTGTAACTGTGATTTGGGGTATAACGAGACATTCGAGTAGATACTCAAATTTTCCAAAACGAGACGAGAATTTGATTACCACCTTGGAGCGTATATGGACGATCCCTTGTCCAATACCGCTGACTTGCAGATCGATTTTGCTGCGCTTAAGTTCCAGCCTTCTGGCCATAGATTCTGATATGAAATTGGCCTGCGAGCAACTATCCAAAACACCTCGAACAAAATGATAGCTGCCTCTATTATTATTCACTTTTATGACCACAGTTGACAGAAAGACTTCTCCTCCGCTGGTAACGAGATCTCTCTGCGGCGCTACGAGTGAAGCCACAGGAGAAGAGTCCAATTCGAGATTACTGCCGATCGAACGCGACACGGACGGAACAACCGGCGGCGGGGAGAGGGCACCGACGACCGACGAATTTGCGCTTTTCGAAACTGTAGACCGAAACGCAATAGGCGGCGGAGGTGGTGAAGGGCACGTTTGCGATTGCGAATTTTGCGTACTCATATACGACAACTGGCATTGTACTGAAGGCATCACCTCACTGGATACTGTAGAGCATGCTAAAGCTGACTGTGTTGCAGTTCTGGCAGCCACGTTGAGCGGAGGTAAATGTAACAATGTATGGTGCTTTTTGGAACAATATCGACAACCACTATTGCTACAGTTTTTGGCCAGATGTGATCCCTTCAGACAGTTTATGCACAATCCATGCTTCTTCACCAACTCAAAACGCTGCTTTGCTTCCATAGCGAGAAATTGATCACACTTAAATAACGGATGTGCTTGTTTGCATTGTCGACATTTATTCACAGCCTCAGCTGCAATATGCGTGGAAATCGGTTTGGGTTTAATAGATTTTTGCTCATATGGTAAGGATTGAGTCTGCAAAAGTTTAACAGATTGCAGCACTCTCGACGTTTTTCGCACAAAATCTACTAAACTTTGGTACGTAGGACGGATTGTTCCTTCGCAGTTATTTTCCCACTCTTTCAAGGTCGAGGAATCTAACCGCTTACTGAGGGTTTCAACTAACACAGAGTTCCAAAGGTTAGCTGCTGTATCTAGTTTTTCTAGCATACACACGTGGTGATCGAACTCATCCACAAGGTCATACAAAGTCGAGGCCGACGGCTTTTTCACACTGGGAATGGCAAAGAGAGCTGCGAAATGGTGTTTGAGGAGTAGATTCGGATTATCATATCGCTCACAAATCGATTTCCATGCGATCGAGTAATTATCTGTATTAACTTCCAAATTTGCGACAATACGAGCAGCCTCGTCTGTAAGAGCTGCCTTTAAATAGTGCATTTTCTGCACTGACGACAAATGATCACTACAGTGAATCATTGATTTGAAAATATCTCGAAAGGCTATCCATTCGGATGGATTTCCGCCAAATAAAGGAATGTTAATCTCCGGTAGCCTCACCAAGTGAAATGGCTGTCCGGATCCACGAGAACCGGTAGGCGCTGCAGCGGGCAAGCGATCCGGTAATTTGCTAGTGAGAGAAGCTTTGAGTTCGTAGTATAAATCTTGAAACTTCACTCGTTCGTCCGACATAGTAAATTCAAGGTCATCGTCACCATCACCTCGGTTTTCGATTTCCTCGATCTCATTTTGAACACACGCAAAATCTGTCCACAGCTGGTTAAGCGAATCGATTCTAACCTGAACTTGATGTATTTGGCTCTCTTGATATTGATCATTGAACCTTTTAATCACAATAGCCGAGCCGAGAATGTTTGCCCGCTGTCGCAGGAGGGTTTTCAATTTAGCTGCACTTGATCGAACGCCTCTTTTCTTAGGCGGCGTCATTTTGATCATACTCATTGTGTATACGTTGAAAGAGATTCACCCACCTGGCTCTGGTCGAATGTATTACCTTTGATGCGGCTACTTAACCTCAGTTCGGAATGCGAGCACGTGGAAAATTCTGCTCCAGAACCTCAGCTTCTGTCCGATCCGAATGGCCGCTTTCAAAGCACGTGGTTGACGATGATGGCCGCTCCTTGATTCCACAAATCCTGGCTCTTTGTGTGGTCTGCAACGGGATGAATCCCGGGTTTCGGCACCAATTTGTTGGATCGCCCAAGTGCAATTCCGGGTGAGTAGCCAGTTATCTGGTGGACGACGAAAATCCTTGAGCGGACAGTACTCGTGACGAAGACCGTACGGTATTATACTGAATGTGGACGATTTCGCTCGACAAAATAAAAAATGTGTGTTCACTATTCGAGAATTTATTGTTAACTGGTTTTAGCTCTTGATTGTGAGCTTTCTTAGTACCTTTAGCGTTACAACATTTTCGTTTGCATATAATTTAACATTTTCAAGATAGGCGTTATTGAGTAAGTATCAAATAGGTAAGTATAATTCAACGGTAAGTAAGGTAAGTATAATTATTTCAGGGTTGTAGTATTTAATATAATTTTGCATGTAGAAATTTGTTTAATATTTTGTTTTCAGGTTTAATCAAATTGTGAATCGTCACCAACAAGAGGGTTGCGTTCTTTCACAGTGACGGTTGCTTGAACGCTTACTCGTGATTCTAAATCCACTTCTTCAGGTACAGCATCACAACACATGGACTGCCATTTTAACGGTGCTTCCATCAACCATGCTGGTCCGTGTTTCCAACGTACACTTTGCAGCAAATCATCAACAGCCATTCCGCGTGAGATTAGATCCGCGGGGTTTTCCTTACCCGCAACATGAAACCACGGATGACCGAAAGTGGCTACTTGTACAGCTGAAACGCGGTTTGCTATAAACGTTTTCCAAGTATTGGGTGGTGCCTTCAGCCAGTGCAAAACCACAGTCGAATCTGACCAGAAATACGCCTGCACGTTGTCTAATGAGAGGGCCTTAGTAGCTACTTGAAATAGACGAGCAGCTTCCCTAGCTGCGCAAAGCTCTAATCTAGGTATCGTTAAACGTTTTAACGGGGCAACCCGGGACTTTGAAGATAGAAGTTTAATGCGTACATTGCCCTGTTGATCTGTGGAGCGCACATACAAACAGGCTCCATAAGCCAACTCTGAAGCGTCAGCGAAGCAGTGTATTTGGACGTCAACGTATTCTGCAATAAAGGCAAATCGAGGTATATTAAATTCTGACAATTTGAACAATCGGCAATGGAAATCTTTCCATTTCTGTTCCAGCGATTGTGGTACAGGCTCATCCCATCCAGTTTGCAGCAAGGCCAATTGTTGCATAATTATTTTTGCGGTAACCACGACAGGAGAAATTAAACCCAGGGGGTCAAAAAGTTTGGCAATAGCCGATAAAATGCGTCTTTTTGTCCATTCTCCCCTTTCATCGGCTACATTGAATAAAAATTTTAGCTGGTCACCTTTCGGCTCCCATGTAATCCCTAGGGTTTTGACCTTTTCGTCGGGATTTAACTCAAAGGTTATAGTAAGATTTGTTCCCAACTGATCTTTCGGAATGCCGGACAAAACTTCCGATCGATTTGAACACCATTTCCTTATAGGGAATCCTCCCTTGGCCATCAAGAATGTTAACCCTTTTCTCAGCTCGATAGCTTCGTCGACATTTGCAGCTCCACCAATATAATCGTCAACGTAGAAGTCATTTTGCAACGCCAATTGTGCCTGGGTAACATTAGTTCCTTCATCGGTAGCCAGTTGCTGTAATGCACGAGTCGCTAGAAAAGACGATGGTGTGAGTCCGTAGGTTACTGTAAGTAACTCGTAGATGCCTATAGGATTGTCCTTCGAAAAACGAAAAAATATCCGCAAACGCAGAGTGTCCGAATTATCATGTAACACCTGTCTGTACATTTTTTCCACGTCTCCCACAAGCGCCACGTCATGCTTGCGGAATCGTATAGGCAAATTCAGTAGGTCATCCTGAATTACGGGTCCCTTCAAAAGAACATCGTTGAGAGAGTACCCGCTGTCCGTACGCGCCGACGCATCGAACACGACCCGCACCTTTGTAGTCGTGCTCGGTTCTTTCATCACCGCGTGATGCGGTAAATAATAAAATTTCTTAGGATTATTGCCATTAACCTCTGCTTGCAGTTCTGCTTGTGTTACTTGTTGCATGTGCCCCATATCCAAATATTCTTGCATGAAAGCATGATATTGTTGCTTCATATCCGGATTATGTTCCAATCGATTTTCCAATTTCCGGTACCTATCCAATGCCACTGCGTGTGACTCGCCTAGCATCCGGTCCCAATTGACGCGTTTCGGCAACTGAATGATATAGCGACCATCGGGTGTTCTTGAATGCGTGGCCTTAAAATTTGCCTTGCAGTCTTGTTCTTCCTTGGACCAGGCAGGTTGATCCTCGCAGCTTTCTACCCTCCAAAATTTCTCCAAAAGGTATTCAACTTTTTCACTAGTTGTAGCCGTACAGCAACGAACCGTTTTTCCTTGTTGCAGGCTTTCATCTCGACCAGTTACAATCCAGCCAAATACCGAATCCACGATTATTGGTAATTGTGGACCCAAAATTATTCGTTTCGTTTCTTTTTCATACAAAAAGTTAAAGAAATGTTCCGCCCCGAGCAGCGGATCGATGCGGCCGCTAATATTGAACTGCGGATCTGCCAGTTGAATATTTTCAGGAATATTCCAATGGGACACTGGCACCGTTACCGAAGGAAGGTCAGATGTTACACGTTGTAAAACCAAAAAATCCAATCCAATAGAGAAATCATTAATTCTCGACCTAATTGTTGTTTTAACTGCATACCTAGCCATTGATTCCGACTGTCCCACTCCTATTATTGGAACGCATATCGAACGACGTTTGAGCTTCAACATTTGACAAAGTCGCTCGCTCATTACATTGACCTGCGAGCCATTGTCTAGCAACGCGCGAGCTAGTTGCATACCACCATGCTGATCTTTTATCGCTACTATCACTGTTGAAAGGAAAACCCTTGAATTAGAAGACTCTCTTTTCGTACCGATGTTGTACAGTCCAGCTGGGACTTCCTCTGCCTCTTCATTTTGTTGATCTTCTTCTGCTTCCGCCACCACGTGCGCTCTAGCTGTGTCATTGCTCTTTCCTAGACCAATGGTGGATCTATTGACGTCCAAACTTTTGCTGCTGCCATTTCCTCCCTTACCTGGTTGAAACCCCGGGTGTATCAAATTGTTATGCTTCCTGTCACATGTTTTACAACTGTATTTGGAGTTACAGTCACGTACCCAGTGACCCGTTTTTAAACAATTGCTGCATAACCGGTTGCTGTTGACGAAGTCCAGCTTCTCCTTCAGCCCAAAATTCTGGAACTTCGCGCACCGTACCAAATAGTGCATATTGCCGCAGCATAGACAAGTGGATTCATTATTTCCTCCTTCCGCAGACGCGTGCATGGCAATTCGCTCACGTCTAAATGTCGCCTTTTGTTGAACCGTACCATGATAATTAGAATTTGATAAAACAGCTTCTAAAACCCTCGTCCTCTTTTCCAGAAAGTCCACCAATACTGTAAACGTGGGATCCCGTAACGATGCAGCGTGATCCTCCCATAACTGTAGTGTATGCTTATCCAATTTCGAGCACATCCAGTGAATTATCATCGCGCACCAATGCTCGGTCTTTTCTCCCAGCTGTTTCAAAATCTTTAGCCGCTGATCAAACTCATCAACTAATTTATGAATTAGCCCGGCCGACTCCTTTTCTATTCTCGGGAATTCCATCAGCGCCTGGAGATGTCGCTTCTTTAGTAAATATTCATTAGAATAGCGTTTGGTGATAGTGTCCCAAGCTATTAAATAGTTTCCGCTGGAGATAGTTAGAGACTCAACCAGCGTGGCTGCCTCCCCTCGCAAAGCCGATTTTAGATAATGAAACTTTTGTACATCATTGAGCTCGGTGGACTCATGTATCAGCGACACAAACGTCGACTTGAAAGAAAGCCATCCTTTATAATCCCCGTCAAATTCGGGTAACGAGATCTGCGGTAGACGAACCCCTGCGTTTAAGCCCGAAAGACTACTATTCCGCGCAACAGTAGTGTCTAAGTTTGCTGGTGAAGTAACTGGTAATTTACGCAATAATTCAGCGCGAAACTCATAATACTGTTCCTCGAAGTCGGCGTATGCCTTATTGGTCTCCTCCTCCAATTCATCCTTGGTATCTAGTTCCGCTATGTCTTCCTGAACCTCATTAAATTCTTCCCAAGACGACTCTAGTTTATCCAATCTGGATTGGACTTGCCCTTGTTTAGTATCCGGATCGTATGCTTCCAAAAACTATGCAAGACGATCTAGCACGGCAAATATACGCTCGCGTTTTTTAATTTTATCTTTAAGTTTTCCAGCTATATCGACACCTGTACCAAATAACCAGTTCGCTAATCTGGAATTACCACAGTTTTAAAAATTGCAACTTAAGGCCGTTTCCCGTTGCAAAAGATTGTAACCACCGTTTCCACCGTTTCAATGCAAAGAAAAAATATCTTACGCAGCACCAAAAAACCAAAATATAAGTGTTGGACAGCTACTAACCTGTAGCCTGTCAATAGAAGGCCTTGTATTAAATTGTGAACTGCCGCACTCCATATATCCAATATAATGCCAAGCGTTCCGTAATTTGCAGCTCCGGGCTGTTTCCCGTAGCAAACACTCAGATACCGTTTTCGTCAAATTTACCAAAAAAGGAAAAATACCATAAGCAGCACCACCACACAAAGTAAAACTATTGGACAGCTACTAACCTGTAGCCTGTCTTTAACAAGCCTTGAATTTATTTAATGTGCGGTCGTCTTTTAATTCCGAATATGCCACTGGCTGCGAATTACTAAGCGCCCTCCTAAATCAAGCTCGCATTACTCTACTGGCCGCTCCCGTCGCGGTAGTAAGTAGAATCCGTTGAACTACCCGTTGCGTTGATTTTCCACTGATAACTCCACTCAGCAGACATGAAATAGGCAAAAAGAGCCAAGTAGCACAAAAAGAGGAGATGGAATCTAATGGACAGGCACTCACCTGAGGCCTGTCGACAATAGGCCTTGTATAATATAAACCACAGCAACAAGCAGTATTCCGTAAGTGGAATCAATATATATAGAATGCCAGTGTCGCTGCAGTGCTCGTGGTAAACATCACACATTTGAAAATTACGTATTTACACTGTATGCGCTTATGTGTGACTGATCGATTCGAAACGGGAATCTGATTGTCAAACTAAAAAGGCAACCCAATAAAAAATCCTTCTGCTTTTCCGTAAATCACGTAGGATAAATCACCCGATTTGGTCGTTTTGGGGTATTTCGTCGGCAGGAAAATTTTCTATTGGGCAATTTGACAATGAAGTTCCCGTATCCAAGACACGAACCAGCAACATGTTTGCCACCAAAATATCCATGAAACACCAGCGACACTGGCATTCTATATATATTGATTATACTATTCCGTATAGTTGCTTTGTGCCACTTTGATCCAGGGACTGCTAACCAAATCCTCAAGTGAATCCGATCCAGCTTAATCTAACCGATGCTCACTATAATCAATCCAAATCCGTTTATTGACCAAATTCCAGCGATGATTTTTGTCCCCTAATATGCGATTTCCGACTCGATTACTGTCCTAGTCCGTCGAAAATTAATAGAATCCGAAACGGAGCAAATGTGTGCCACGTGTTGCAGTGCAGTGAGTTAGCCGAACAATTGATGCAATCCGTTTAGCGGGATGAAATATTTCATCGCATTGTTCCTCCAAGCTGAATGCTAATATGGCCAAGGTACCATTTTTGTAACAGGTAACAATGCCACAATAGCTTAATTGTCCTCGAAACCGACGCTTCCCAAGTCAACCGTGGATCCTGGTCACGGCACCATATGTAGGGAGTTTTAGGTTCGTTGATTGAGCCGAAGTGACGATTTCTTGCCAATGCACCAATCCGAAATTTCTGGGCTATGGATTTATGCTGAACCACGATCCGCCTACGTTGTGTGAATTTCTATACCGCTGCAGATGCAATTTTAAAACGGGATTCTTCCGATTTTTAGTGAACGAACTAGAATCTTTTATTTCGTTTTAACCACACTGTATTTAATTTATTAAACGAGAACTTTATTTAATAAGCATATAAACGTGTAACTGTCTTTATTCTGTGTAATGTAATCCTCTCCTGTGAGCTGTCGGTTAGATACTACCTATCCTGTCTTATCAGTCTATCTGTAATCTATCTTCCCGCTTCTCTCTCTGCGTTCGTACTAAATGTTCATTTAATTGTGCAACTGTGAGTGTCTTTTTTGTAAGTACTAAATGTATAACAGTTTCAACCGTATCGTGTTGTAACATTGCGTCGTATTTAGCTTAAGACATAATCATTAATTAATGTTATCACTGAACATTATGAATTCGATAAATAAAGGATAGATTTCGACATTTTTAGCAAACGAATATCCACTAAATGATTTAACGATTTACAAAACAAAACATGTCACTGTTGGTGAACTTTCTCTATGTAAATACACTTCTTTTTACAAACCCAATCGTTATCCTATTGTAAACCTCGAACGTCCACAACAGCATAGCGAACAACTTAATATATTTATGAGAAATATGAAAGCATGGTCAGTCAGTGTAAGGCATGGTTCATAAAAGAAATCAACTCAAGCGTAAAAAGGTCCAGCGCTGGTTACAAACGGATACAACGTACAAACGGAAAATACTGACGCCGGCTGGGAATGGATTAATGAAGAGTGGTTTGGAAACTGGGAACTGAGTGAGTGAAGAATAGTTAAATGAACTCGAATATCATACCAACACAACTACAAGAATTAATCCGAAACAAACACATGTACCACAGTTTGTGAATGTGCGGTTCACTCCAGCAACAAACACATTGATGTAGCTGTCATTTTTTCTTTTTACTTTTAGGTTATTACTCTTTTCGTCTAATGCACGGTCATAAGACGCAAAGGGCAATAGATTATTGCTCCAAAAGTAACAAAATATTCCCCGTAAGTTTTGGGTGCAGCAATTCATCTTTTCCGGTGAATATTTTCGCTACCGTTTTAACTTACCGCGCATTTCAGCTTGCCCCGGTGTACCTTATTTAAAAATAATCGAACTTTCTCAACCTCAGTTCGTCTCAACAAACAAATCAACAAATATATGCTGTATGTAGCATGTAGCTAGATGTATACATGAAGAATCGTATTATTACATGCATGGATACATGCTACTATCGATGCAAAGAGACTAACGTAGTCCTGCGTCACCTATGTGGTCGTATCTTGTACACAACTCCTCTGATTTTTTAGCTTTCTCTCGTTGATGCACATCACACTCATCAGTAATTTCCATAGCAAGATGGTACTAGGGCATTCAGTTATAAAATTGATAAAATAAATTCTACGTTGTCCAAACATATATTTAACAGATCTGAGCAGATAATTATAATATTAGACATCTCGACTTTATTACTACTTATACGGTTTAATACAAAACATGCTTAATGCATAATGTAGCTTAACATTTATATGAGAATTCACCTACATATTTAGCAATTATTAAAATTTCAATAATAGCATAATAATCTTATGTTGATTGAGAGCTTACTGTTTAACTCTTACTCATCCACCGCATAGCTTTATAGTTTTTTTTAAATCATGCCAACATATTACGAATACAATCTTGACTAATTGATATTCTTATATAGAGATATTTATCTTATGCACACTTTGCTGCATATACGTAACGCGGTTTGATTTTATCTGGAAATTCTTTTTTCGTAGCACAATCTTTTCCCGATGCACCCAACCGACACAATCGCACGGGCATGTTTGTGCCGTCTAGTGGAAATCCTATATTTCACACGATCAACTTTCGGGTATAATTTTAAAACCAATTTGAATAACCTGAAAAATAGATAGCACTTTTATAGGTTACGTGACAATTGAACATGAGAACTATATTTTAAAAATATTCATCGCCAGAAAACCAATACACAGAAGCACCAATAAAGATAACACATGCACATCGCTTCAATCAATAGTTTTGTGCCTAGCAGCTAAATTTGGAATATTTTCCCTTATGCCAGTGTAACGTATGCATTAAAAAATGGACTTTTTTCGGATGGTAATAAAAAAAACTAAGACAGCTAATTGGCGCGATTACTAGACACAACACTTCTGGTTCTTACAAAAAACATAAATACCTTATCCGCTAACCGGTTTCGGGTATGATGCTACCCATCATCTGAGCGGTGGTCGACTGGATACAAAGTAGTAATCTGCTGTTTACTACAGTTTCAACTTCGTCAGTTGAAAGAGCGGTGAGGTGATGAGAGCGTCATCCTCATTCATCAGGGGACGGTCCTCCGTACAGATGTACATCGACTCCCACGCAGTCAAATGAGAAGACTTTCTCACGTTTTTGAGCAGCTTTGCGCTTCCCCAATTGATATTGTGTTTGGAGCAGATTGAGTGCATGGCTACACTGGAGTCGTTGGGCCGTTCATTCTCCACTGCCTTTCTATGTTCCTTTAGGCGAATTTTGAATTTCCTCCGCGTTTGCCCGATGTACACCGCTGGGCAATCCTGGCACGGAATTTCATAAATTCCTGAGCGTTCGTCGGGCGGAACCTTGTCCTTTTGATTATTCAAAAATTCCTGTAAGGCATTGCCGCTTTTGTGGACCACATGGAAACCATGCCGCTTAAGTACCTTTCTAATGTGGTTTGTTACTTTCGGGTAGAACGGCAGGCTGATTCTTTGTACTTCTTCTCTTCTGATCACTGAGTCGTTATTGTATCATCATCGATGCAACGTCGTAGAGAGAGAGAAAGATGTCACAGCTTAATTTTTTCTTATAAGATTGAAAAGAGGCGAGATTATTGATGCGTCATCATTATTCATAAGCGGTTTCGCTGCATTGGAAATGAACATTGATTCCCAAGCATTAAGCAACGAAACCTTTTTCACAGTTTTAATTAATTTAGCACTCTCCCAATCGATTTTATATAGCTGGTTACCACTATGTGATGCAACACTAGAATCGCACGTTCTGTTGTGTTCCACTGCTTTCATATGTTCCTTCGGCTCTCGTCTTGAAGATAGGCATATGATGCCTGAAACCGGTCGACGTGTAGGTTAAAAGTAATTTGTTTTATTTTAACATTAGAACAGTTAGAAGTGTCTTGTCCGTGATTATGTCTAGTGATTGTGGTGCTCTTACGTTGCACAAAAAAATTATTTGTTAAGACTACATATGTTTGAACCACGCGCGCGAGGACAAACATAGACAATCTGAAAATGGAATGATTAGGTTAAAGTCCTAGGGCCCAGGTTAAGAAGCTGAACAGGCTTGGGTTTGCTTGTAGACCTTGGAGCTCGTATACTATCACTTTCCTGGGGAGGTTTATATTGAGCACCAAAGGACTACAGGAACTCCGTCGTAGTTCTAGATCGTTAGGCCATAGCAAATCATTTTCAAAGTTTTTGTCAACACCACCACCCCCCCCCCACCCCCTTGGAAATTGGCTTGAAAAATCGGGGGGCCAAAAAAATAATTTCTTGGATATCAATTAAATTTTTTAATACAATCAATTGTCTGTGGGCTCTACAGCCTGAAAAACTCGAAAAATGAGTGTACGAGTTGAGTTACCGCTTCTAGCACGAAAAAGAAATGGAAGTTCAAACAGTGGAATTTCTGAAACTCGGCCAAAAAAATTTTCTTTCGTTTTTGTCGTTTTGTTCGTAGATTTTTGCATGAAAAATAATAACGTATTTATTAAAAGCAAGAATAGATTTGGTTTTCACGTTTAAACCTAAAATGCCGTTTAATGCCTAAAATCTATATTTTTTTTGCTCGGTTAAAAAACTCTCTTTGTTTTTTTCGCCCCCTCCCCCCCTCAGTGGCCCAACACCGGAGGAACAAAAACTTTTTAAATATTTGTAATGGCCTTATCTAAAACTAATTCTGACAAGCTCGAACTCTAAAACATTAGTTTCGATTCCTAATCAAGTCCAGATAGTTTTCGGGTTGGAAACGTTTTGGACGAGCCTTGGACAGTTACTTAAATTTTGATATTCGCTTGAAAGTTTCATATGCCTGTATTAGAAGCCAGCTCGTTATTTGCTTTTACCACCTGCCTACATTGTTATATTATAAATATCTCAAGTAGATAAACTGTCCTGTTCAAACCGTTATATGGGTATGAGGTGAAACCATCATCATCATCATTATCAGATCTGTCAAACAAAACTGAGTTATTGTAAATCGGACGATTCATTTAAAAGTTATTCAAACTTTAACACCTATGCACCGTATATCAAACTCGTTAAAATATCAAACCGTTAAAACGTGTAAAACCAAATTATATCAATCAAGGGTCGATTGTATTCAATATATGTATGTATGTATGTATGTATGTATGTATGTATGTATGTATGTATGTATGTATGTATGTATGTATGTATGTATGTATGTATGTATGTATGTATGTATGTATGTATGTATGTATGTATGTATGTATGTATGTATGTATGTATGTATGTATGTATGTATGTATGTATGTATGTATGTATGTATGTATGTATGTATGTATGTATGTATGTATGTATGTATGTATGTATGTATGTATGTATGTATGTATGTATGTATGTATGTATGTATGTATGTATGTATGTATGTATGTATGTATGTATGTATGTATGTATGTATGTATGTATGTATGTATGTATGTATGTATGTATGTATGTATGTATGTATGTATGTATGTATGTATGTATGTATGTATGTATGTATGTATGTATGTATGTATGTATGTATGTATGTATGTATGTATGTATGTATGTATGTATGTATGTATGTATGTATGTATGTATGTATGTATGTATGTATGTATGTATGTATGTATGTATGTATGTATGTATGTATGTATGTATGTATGTATGTATGTATGTATGTATGTATGTATGTATGTATGTATGTATGTATGTATGTATGTATGTATGTATGTATGTATGTATGTATGTATGTATGTATGTATGTATGTATGTATGTATGTATGTATGTATGTATGTATGTATGTATGTATGTATATTTGTATGAATGTATGAATGTGTTCATATATCGATATATGTGTGTATGTAGAATGTATGTGTGCAGAATTTTTCAATCTGCTTTGAAATACAGGCAAAGTGATGAAACATTTCAACTGTCAATTTTCAATTCAATTCATTTCATTTCAATTTTTCAAAATTTCAATTGAATTCAATTTTTTAAACCTGCTGTTATTCGCAATAGCACAATTATACGGCGAAAAACAGTTGGTTTAACCTACAGTTATTCGCGCTTAGTGATGTCCGAAATTTTCTATTATTCGATTACCGATTAATCGGTGAGCGATGTCCGCACTAATCGATTAATTCAACTATTCGTGCCAGTGGTGTACGATTAACACTCTACGAATATTTCTTTGAATAATTCGATTAATCGAACGATTATGGACGATTAACGAGCATTATTCGGGGATTATTCCTACTCATTGAACTATTCCATTAATTCAACTGCTCGCGCTGGCAGGATTCGATTAAAAATTATTCGAATATTTCTTGTGTTACCGTCATCCGGGGCGAGATTGTGCCAAAAAAGCATATATTTTTGTTCTTTGGCTCAGTATACACACAATTTAGGAACTAAGTTGATTTCAAACCTGTCAATATATACTAAATTGTTCAATTAACAACTACCGTAGAGATGGTTTTGTTACAATGAAACCTTGTTTTACTGGAAGTGCATGAACTTTGGCACAATCTCACCCCTTCTAGGGGGTGACATTGTGCCAAAAACTTAAAGTTAGGCTAAAAACCTAAACAGTGAACATTAACGTGTTTATATACAATACACATAAATATCAGTATAAAGTAGTTCATGTGGGGCCGTCCAGCAACTAAGTAGACTATTAGGGGCAGGGGATCGTCCAAAACCGACGCGTCATACAAAAAGTATGAACGAAAATAACCCGGAGAGGTCTGAAATAACTAAAAATGAATTCGAAGTCAATGGACAGTCTTTATATAGCCAGTAGCGTTTCTAGGGTTAACAAGAGGGAGACGTGTGAAGGGGTGTATCCTTAGGGGGCATACCTATTTGATCATTTAACGTTGAAACCGCGATCAAAAAGTTGAAATATTCGTTCGCTGCTGGATCTGACGGAATTCCTTCTTGTGTTCTGAAGAAATGTGCTGCAGCTATCGTTCGCCCACTGGTGTTGTTATTCGAAACTTCTCTCCGGCAAAATGTATTTCCTGAGTCATGGAAAAAATCCATCATGTTTCCCGTGCACAAAAAAGGAGATAAGAGGAACGTGGAAAACTATCGGGGTATCACATCGCTTTGTGCCTGCTCGAAAGTGTTGGAAATCATAGTCCACGATGCACTTTTTATGTGCAGTTCGCAGTACTTATCCGTTGATCAGCATGGATTTTTCCCTAGAAGATCAGTTGCCACTAATCTAACGCAGTTTGTCTCGTTTTGCCTAAACGTCATGGAGGAAAATGCGCAAGTGGATGTTATATATACAGACTTAAAAGCTGCCTTCGATCGTGTTGATTACGCGATATTGTTGAATCGTATGGAGAAACTTGGAATTTCTGTCGCTTTTGTCAGATGGATGAGGTCCTACCTCACTGACCGTAGTTTATGCGTCAAAATCGGTCCAGCAGAATCGGAACTGTTTTGTAATCTATCAGGGGTTCCACAAGGAAGCAACTTGGGCCCTTTGCTTTTCACACTATTCATCAACGAGCTCTCTGTACTGCTGCCTGCTGGATGTCGTCTGTTTTACGCGGACGATGTTAAGATATACCTGCCAATAAAAACCACACTTGACTGTTTGAGATTGCAGCGGCTGGTTGACCTATTTGAGGCGTGGTGTACGAATAATCTGTTAACAATCAGTGTTCCCAAATGCAGTGTTATCTCGTTTTACCGCAAACTGAACCCGATTACCTTTGATTACTCTATTCTGGGTCATGCGCTGCAACGGGTCAATCATATTCGTGACCTGGGAGTGAATCTTGACTGTGCTCTCACCTTTCGTTTGCACTTTGAAGAGATCATCTCAAAAGCTAATAGGCAACTCGGTTTCATCTTTAAAATAGCTAACGAGTTCCGCGATCCGTTTTGTCTTCGTTCGCTATACTGCGCATTGGTACGATCATTACTCGAAACCTGCTCAATAGTCTGGTGCCCGTTTCAAGCTAACTGGATTGCGAGGATTGAAGCAGTACAAAAAAAGTTCGTCCGTTATGCTCTTCGGATGCTGCCGTGGAGCAACCCGCTGGACTTGCCTCCATATGAAAACCGATGCAAATTGCTAGGACTTGAAACCCTCGAAAAGAGGCGTACGACTGCTCAAGTTGTGTTTGTTGCTAAACTCCTGATCGGCCATATTGACTGTCCGCCTATCCTGCAACAGCTGAATCTATACGCTCCGGAAAGGGCTCTTCGTACTAGGAATTTCCTTCATCTTGACGCTCGGAGAGTTAACTACGGTCAGTTTAGCCCGATAAGGTACATGGCAGCTCAGTTCAACACCGTGTACGAGCTGTTCGATTTTGACATTACCATAGACACTTTTAAAAGACGACTCCTGCAGAGACGATAGCTGTTTGCTGTTTAAGTGTAGTTTTGTGTAAAAGTATCGGTAACAATATGTAGTTAGTCTATATTAGTGTTCATCAAGACAATATTGTGTCAAATGAATTTTTATAAATAAATAAATAAACAAAAGTAACCATTACTTTGTTCGAGAACCCACGGCCGCAACACATCTGGCCTATCCCACCCCCGTCCCCCCTCCTTGAAACTAGCAGTTTATACACGGTATAATATATTCGTCTAATATTAAAGTATTTATTCAAAGTATCTGAAATTTCCAGAGAAAAAGTAAAAATTAGTTTAAATTAATAAGCGGACCTATGATGCTGTTTGCTTCAAAATGGATGATGCAATCTAATCTGTCAAAATATTGAGCTCAATAATGAAGAATGTGAGTGTACTGGTGTATACTGACGTATTTTTGTTGTGTATGTGAAATCCACAAATTGGATCGGTCATTATGGCTTGGCACAATCTCACCCCTGTGGAGCTCGAAAAGTACAAAGTATCGAAAAATATTATTTTCGTAATCAAAACTTATCCAACGCATAATAACCTTTCTATACATTGTAAATGGTTTTTGGCACAATCTCACCCCCGTGGCACAATCTCACCCCGAATGGCGGTATTCGATTAGTTGAATTAATCGAACGATTAACGGACATCACCACTCGCGCTTTAGACACATTCCACGCACTTGTAAACCAAGGGATCAAAGTTTCAAACTCTATATTTGAGCCCATATTATACTGGATATGAAACAGTATCTATTGAACTGTAAATAAATCAAAGTTTTCATTAAAATTAACATGCAGAACGTTTAATAATTAATACAATGAAGTATACACATTTAAGTATATTAAATTTAGAAAATGACAGCGTTTTGCTAAAGCGTGAATAATCACATTACATAAGGGTCATTCCACGTCAAGTGTCCGAGTGCCATGTAATCGACCTTCTCGGATTTGAACCAAATTTTGTCAGATTGTTCTTTTCAGACGTCCCCTCGATTCCCCTACCCTCCATTTTTAAAGAAAGGACACGTTTTCGTCAAATCCTCTTTTTTTTTTGCTGGAAACACTAGGTTTATGAGAACAATTTTAACATGTTTCTAAAGGAAAGTGCCCAAGGAATTCGAAAAAAATATTAATTTTAAGGGGCAGTGCAGCCAAATATTTTTAAATTCGATTTAAAATCTAAATTCGCATTTTTCTCTCAATAAGTATAATTTGATTTTAAAAATTCCAACTCATTGTATTCCTCAGATTTTTTTACATAAACATCACTCAAAACCACGAGGTGTTTTTGCTGATCCAGAGTTTTAGCGATTTAAAGAAATAAACCAGCTATTTTTCATAAATAATCAATAGAGCAATTCCAGCTCACCGATCAAAACGATTTGACTCGACTATTTTTGATTGGAATGAAATTTTTCTAACGTGTTGGATACCACACAAGAACTCATTTTCCACTAAATTTTTCTTTTTTCGTCAAGAGTAACTTTTCAAAAGGGCATATTTAGAAATGAGATTACTTTTTTCCAAAACATCATATCTTGAAAAATACTTATTTGATCAATATAGCATCAAAGGGAAAGTTGTAACGAAATTAAGTGTATTTTTAGAAAAAAAATACACTGCAAGAAAAAACTTGTCACAGCCATGATAAAAACGCCATTTTGATCAAATAAGTAATTTTCAAGATATGATGTTTTAAAAATAAGTAATCTCATTTCTAAATACACTCTTTTGAAAAGTTACTCTTGTCGAAAAAAATCAAGCGTAGTATGGTGTCGACTTGTATTTGTTTGTAGCGTTTTTTGGGAAATGGCGTATGTAATCAAAACAAAATCGTAATAAATTTTTAGTTACTCTCCGAAAAAGCGAAGCGTCGGAGAGTAACTAAAAATTTGTTACGATTTTGGTTTGACTACATACGCCATTTCCCAAAAAAAGCTGCGAAAAAAAATCAAGCTGAGTGGAAAATGGGTTCTTGCGTAGTACCCAACTTACTTACTTATGTGTCCATGTCCGCCGGTCCGGCAGAACAAAGGGATGAAATCAGAGATCTCCACTGCTGACGGTTACCCACCATGGCTTTTACCTGTTGCCATGGTTCTCGTCTACAGCCCGGATGTCGTTGGCTAGGCGGCGTCGCCATGAGCCTCTGGATCTGCCTCTTCTACGCTGTCCTTGTGGTTTCCAGTCGGGTGCTTCTCTGCAAACCAGGTACGAATGATGTATCGCAGGCACCGGTTAATGAATACCTGCAGTTTTTGTGTTGTCTCCGCTGAGACGCACCACGTTTCGCAGGCATACAGCAGCACGGATTTAACGTTTGAATTAAAGATTCGGGTTTTCGTACGTAGAGTGATCTGGTTTGTGCGCCAAATGTTTCGCAGACCTGCAAAGGCACCCCTGCCCTTCCTGATCCGTGTAGCTATATCAGTGTTGGTACCACCATCGGGCGTTGTCTGGCTACCAAGATATTGAAAGGCGTCTACCTGCTCAACTTGTTGTCCCGCTACTGTGAAGTTGGTGGAATTGTCAGTGTTCACTACCATAGACTTAGTTTTCGCTACATTGACTGTGAGACCTGCTGCCTGGAAGCTCTCGGAGAGGTCATCTAATTTGCTCTGCATATCGTTTCGGCGTTGTGCGAGCAAGACAATGTCATCGGCTAGGTCGAGGTCATTTGGGTGCTCCATCTTTAGAAGATTCCAAGGCAATCCTCGATTTGGTCTACAGTCAATTGCTTCAACAAATATCTCATCCATAACGATGAGAAACAGAAACGGTGATAAAATGCAGCCCTGTCTCATGCCAGCAGTAACCTTTATGGGGTCGAACAAGACGCCGTCATGCAAAACCTTGCCCTTGAACGCCGCGTACTGAGCCTCGATGAGATGGACTAGCTTATCTGGAACTCCTCTACGCCTAAGTGCGCCCCAGATGTTTTCGTGGTAGAGTCGGTCGAACGCCTTTTCGAAGTCAACGAACACCAGCAGAAGAGAGTCCGGGATATCGTTGATCTGCTCCAATATAATGCGGAGCGTTGTGATATGGTCTACACATGATCGGCCAGCACGGAATCCAGCTTGCTGCCGCCGGAGAGTAGCATCGATCTTCTCCTGGATCCGGTTGAGGATTACTTTACAGAGTACTTTGAGAGTAATACAGAGCAACGTGATGCCACGCCAGTTACCGCATTCAGTTAGGTCTCCTTTCTTAGGGACTTTGACCAATATGCCCTGCATCCAGTCCACCGGAAATGTTGCGGTTTCCCATATATTACTGAAAAGCTCATGCATCATCTGGGCTGACTAAGATGGGCCAGCTTTGAGTATTTCGGCTGAAATACAGTCTATCCCTGGCGCTCTATTGGATTTCATACTCTTGATGGCTGCTACAATTTCATCCAGCGATGGCGCCTCCGAGTTAACGCGATTAATTCGACGAACTGTAGGCGTCATGCGCTGCTGGTTTTGTTGCTCTCTGACATTTGAAGCTCGGAAGAGTTGATCAAAATGTTCAGTCCATCGCTTAAGCTGTTCTGCATGGTCAATCAGAAGCCGACCAGCTCTGTCCTTTAGCGGCATCTTTGTATTCATCCTGGTACCACTAAGGCGGCGAGAAATATCGTACAACAAACGGATTCACCATTGGCGGCGCCGGTTTCTCCTTGTTCGGTTAGGGAGTTAATCCAGGCTCTCTTGTCTCGCCTACAAGCGCCGTTTAATAGCCCTCTCCAGTTCAGCGTATCGTTGACGGGACGTTTTTAACTCCGCCAGTGACGGACCTTCGCTGATGAACCGCCACGGGTGGCTCCCTAAAAAGAGTGAACAAGTGATGGGGAAATTGGATCGGGACCCGAGCTGTCTGTCACAAGCCAGGATAAAGGAGGAGTGTTGAGATTTGTCGCTCGGTCTGCAGCTCCGGATGGCTCCATGGTAAGTTTATGGTGGATCCATCCGGAACTGCACATCGAGTCTCTTCCGCGGCAAATCTTGTAAAAATCTTTTGCTCTCAATGTAGCAAGTAGTCAAGGAGCATGCTACATTCTGAGCAAAGTGCGGAGGAGGACCCCAATCCTCGGTGTAACGCGACCCGTGCCTAGGGATGAATGCTTGGGGGGGTCTAATAAAGTTTCCCAAGGTCGAACGGAGCCTGCATGGTACCAGAGCACCCTGTGCAGTATATTGCTCCCTCTGTTCCAAGCTGGTAAAGAACCGTTGATTTTCTCCCCAGCAGAGTACAACCATCGCCATGGATAACCTTGAAACAATAATTGATGGGGCAACCAACGACCCCCAAGAGTTGGTGATAAACACCGGAGTAGGTGTAGAGGTGGCGCACGACGGTAGACCGGAAGTGCGCAGTCCGATCGGCACGGACAATACTGGCGAAGTAATGGATACAGGGATGGAAGAGGACTTTAACCTCGACAGCATGTCGCTGGAAGGAGGACTCTCGGCTTCATCTCTGATCCTGAATTCGCCATCAGGGAATGCGGAAAGCGACGCGGATAACCTTCCCGATCCGGTGACGCTACCTGAAGTCAAGGGGCAACCTGGGACTTCCGGAGTTGTAGCCAAGCGTCTCTCCAAAGCGCAACGGCGACGGCAGAAGTGGTATCGGAGCAAGGGCTACTCAAAGGACGAAGCGGAGGCACTTGCCCTTCTGCCGGCCGGCCAGCCTAGCCAGCGGGACCTTGTCGTTACCAAAAGGCAACGATCCGCTGATACGGCGTCGCCGAACATCAGCAGCAAAGGTCCCACTAAAAAGAGACCACGCAGTCGAGCCTGCGCGGGTCCTTCGGCACCAAAACCATCCTCGGGGTGCACCTACAGGGAAATGGTGGATGCTTTCAGTGTAGCCATAACTACGGCTGATTATCCCGTTTCCCTGCTCACTACGGATCAGCTCCAGACTGTCCGCGCCGTTCTTCTGGATCAAATAGCTGACCAGGAGACTCCAGCCATTAGACCCAAGTTCAGGAGCTGCCAGTTCAAGAACGGCTACTTGATACTGGCTTGCTCTGACCAGAACACGGTCAAATGGCTGGAGCAAACGGCATCTACTCTCGTCCCGTGGGAAGGAGCACAACTACGGGCCTACGACACGAAGGACCTGCCGAAGGCTCACACCTTCATAGGGTACTTCCAGGACAGTGTCGGTACCACGGACGAGAAAATCCTGAGATTCCTCCAGAACCAGAACGACGGCTTTTCAACGCAAGCGTGGCAGATACGCCGTCGCATTGTGCGTGGAAATACCGTGGAACTGTTAATGGAGGTTGACCAAAAGTCGGCAAGTCAGATCACTGAGCAGCGCTTTACGCTAAATTTTATGTTTGGCAAAGCACGCATGCGACAGGTTGGCAGAGGTCTGATCAACACAGGCGCAACAGTCTCTGCTGCAAAGTCGAGGAAGGTACGAGCGGAACTCCCTTCTGGGAGCGCCCCGCCACCACCAAGACAATGCAATCCTGCAACGTTGAGGGTGGAAAGTGCGGAACTTCCCACTGGAAGTGCCCCGCCGCCACCTAAACAATGCAATCCTGCGAAGACTAGGCGAGCGCCGCGAAAACCTCGCAAGAGGCGTACGCAGCAATCACCAGTCGATAGCAGACCTCAGAGGCTCAATCCGCCGTTAAGTGCGGGTCGGACATCTGTGGCCTGTCGCCTGCGGCAACCGAAGCCTGCCGGTGTGAGCGACCCAGCCGCTCAACTCAGCGAAAACGCTGCTGGTACCCGTTCGCCAAGGCTCGATCCAGTACTGGATCAAGCTGAAAACGGCAATCCTGCCTCCAAATGAGCAGCTTTCGCTGCATTCAGGTGAACCTCCACCATGCTAAGGGCGCGTCTAGTGTCCTATGCCGGAGGTTCACCAAAGAGCAGCTGAGTGCTGCTCTGATCCAGGAGCCATGGATCAACGATACCACGATCCTCGGTCTATCCGGCGCTAATGGTAAGTTGATCTATTGTAATACACAGTCCAAGCCTAGGACTGCCATTCTGTTAAATAAGAGAATAACATTTTCTCCAATTACAGAATTCATCCAACGCGACGTCGTTGCCATTACGGTGGTAGTCCCGACGACTAGAGGGAAGCAGGAGATAGTCGTTGCGTCCGCCTACTTTCCAGGGGACAAGGACGAAATACCACCGCCCGAGGTTGCTGAACTTGTGCGGTACTGCAGAGCAGTCAACAAGCCGTACGTGATAGGCTGCGACGCAAATGCGCACCACACGATATGGGGCAGCTCGGACACAAACAACAGGGGTGAGTACCTACTTGAATATCTTACTTCTAACGATGTCAATGTAATCAATGTAGGGAATGACCCCACCTTTATAAACGCTATCAGACAAGAGGTCCTAGACCTTACTCTATGTAGCGCCTCTATAGCTGAGAAAGTCAAAAATTGGCATGTCTCTGATGAACCAAGTTTATCAGACCACAGACATATCATTTTCGACATCGAGGCTAATCCTCTAAAGAGAGAACAATTCAGGAATCCGAGGAAAACCAATTGGAGTTCCTTTAGGGATCATCTGATTGCCTCACGTAATTCCTGTCACAATAATATACGAACTCCAGTTGAGCTGGATATCGCCGCTAGTGACCTGCAATGTAGGATCACAGACGCGTATAACACAAACTGTCCCGTAAACACGCGAACAGTTTGCCGCGATGTGCCCTGGTGGAATGAGACGCTTAGCAATCTCCGTCGGAAGGCAAGGCGTCTGTTCAACAGGGCCAAAATCACGTCTAACTGGGAAGACTACAGAGCTTCCCTCACCAAATACAACGCTGAGCTGCGCAAAGCCAAAAGGAAATCTCGAGTTAAATTTTGCGAAAGCATTCAAACTCTGCCAGAGGCTACGCGTCTGCAGAAAGCGATGTCCAAGGACCATTGCAATGGTCTAGGGCAATTGAAAAAAGAGGATGGGAGTCTCACTGTTACCACCAGGGAAACTCTGGAAGTTCTGATGAACACGCACTTCCCTGGTTCGACAGTGACCACTGGGCAAAACATAGGTGGGCAACAGTGGAATGGGTCATTACACAATGTGCCAAATGATTCGGTTCTACTTGCACGCCGATTGTTTACGGAGGCCTCGATCAATTGGGCACTCAGCTCTTTTGAACCAATGAAATCTCCAGGTCCGGATGGTATTCTACCCATTTTCTTACAAAAAACGGACGGTGTTATAATGTCCGAGCTCATTAACCTCTTTCGAGCCAGTTTCACTTTGGGGTATATCCCAGAGAATTGGCGGAAAGTAAGGGTTGTGTTCATACCTAAGGCTGGCAAAAAAGACAAAACCATGCCTAAGGCTTTCAGACCGATAAGTCTGACTTCAACGCTTCTTAAGCTGATGGAGAAAATCACGGATAACTATATCCGCAATGAGTTTTTAAAAAACTCTCCGTTACATGTAAATCAACATGCATACCAACACGGTAAATCTACGGAAACCGCACTGCACTGCTTAGTGACGTTAATTGAGAAATCGCTCAAATATCAAGAGACGGCACTTTGTGCTTTTCTTGATATTGAAGGCGCTTTCGATAACACGTCCTTTGCGTCAATTAATACGGCTCTCTGTCAAAAGAGAATCGACCACACTACAATGAGCTGGATTCAAGCAATGCTCTCGAGCAGACAAATTACAGCATCATTGGGAGATACGTCGGTCACGATTTCGGTGATCAAAGGATGTCCACAGGGAGGAGTTCTCTCCCCCCTGCTCTGGTCACTGGTGGCCGACGCACTCCTTCACAAGCTGTCACAGCTTGGTTATGAGACCATTGCTTACGCCGACGACGTTGTACTTATCGTCAGAGGAAAGTTTGACGCAGTACTGTCAAGTCGCTTGCAAGGAGCTCTAAACACCACCATGTTATGGTGCTCACAAGAGGGACTTAATGTAAATCCCACCAAAACAGTCGTTATACCATTCACTAGGCGAAGGAAACATACCATTACTCCGCCTATACTGAATGGTGTCAGACTGGGCTTCAGTAATGAAGTCAAACACCTCGGAATAATTCTCGATAAAAAACTGAACTGGGCTGCCCACCTAGATTATGCTGTTAAGAAAGCAACTTCGGCTATCTGGGCATGCAGGTCACTGTTTGGCAAAACCTGGGGATTGAAACCTCAACTAGCCTTCTGGTCATATACTACTATTGCACGGCCTAGGATAACCTATGCTGCAGTCGTATGGTGGCCAAAGGTGAATGAGGTGACAGCCCAAGCCAAACTAAACAAAGTTCAGCGCCTGGCCTGTCTTACAGTTACCAGTGCCATGCGTACAACACCTACTGCAGCCATGGAGGCAATGCTATGCTTACTGCCTTTGCATCTTCATGTGAAGAAGGAAGCAGAGCTCGGCGCACTACGGTTGCAAAGGAGTAAAACCATACTCGAAGGTGACCAAATCGGTCATCTTCGCATACTTCGGGAATTCAATCTGACACCCTTAGTAACTTCAGTCTCTGACTGCATGGAAGCCAGGCCCAATATGGACGTTCCATATGAGGTGATTGAAACAGATCGCTCAATGTGGAATAATGGAGGGCCAGATCTTCCATCTGGAACTATCTGTTTTTTTACAGATGGTTCAAAAATGGGGGCCTGCACAGGCTCCGGAGTCTACGGACCCGGCATCAGGGAAACTATCTCATTAGGAAAGTGGCCCACCGTTTTTCAAGCAGAAGTATATGCCATTTACATCTGTGCGACAATATGCTTGAAACGAAAGTACAGGCATGCGAAAATCGGTATCTTCACGGACAGCCAAGCAGCACTACTGGCTCTCAAGTCCGCCAAATGCGTGTCCAAACTAGTTTGGGAGTGCAGCACAGCATTGAGGGAACTCTCCCGCCAAAACAAAGTTTTATTACTTTGGGTGCCCGGTCACTGCGGAATCGAGGGCAATGAATTTGCTGACAACCTAGCAAGACAAGGATCAGCTCAGCAATTTATTGGTCCTGAACCGTTTCTGGGCACCTCCACATCCGCCGTGAAAGGCGAACTGATGACATGGGAAAAGCTAGAAATAGCATCCCGTTGGAATCAAACACAGGGTTGTAGACAAGCTAAACAGTTTATCTACCCAAACCCTGCAGTAGCTAAAAAACTACTCCATTTAACTCGTAGTGAACTACGCACGATCACGGGACTCCTAACAGGACACAGCCCCGCTCTTTATCATTTAAAGAATATCGGCAAGGTATCATCTGACACCTGCCGCTTTTGTAACTCTGAACCTGAAAGTTCAGCGCATCTGCTCTGCTATTGCGGAGCTCTTGCATTATCAAGGCACAACTTCTTAGGAAGTTTCCTTCTTACTCCATATCAGGTATGGAGCCTAAATCCCAAAACGGTCATTGGCTTTATAAACCATGTAGTACCGAATTGGGGCACAGGATTACAACTATTCCGCTCAACTCCATCAATGGGTATGAGCGATCCGTAAACTGTGTACAGCAATCGGGGCCTGCCACAAAAGACGATCATTAAGACTGTCGCAGTGGCCTTTTAACCCAATGCCCTTCTGGCATACAAAAAAAAAAAAAAAAAAAAATCGTTGACGGGCAGCTGTCTTAGCCAATCTGATCCGCGCTCGCTCAATGCCGCCTTTCGCCTCTCTCCGCTGTGCGCTTTGCCGAGGGTTTCATCACAGGTCGTGATAAAGGCGTTCTTGATGCCGATCCATTGCTCTTCGACGGTTCCACCAGGTGGCAGCGCCGAGGTTCGAGATTCAAGTTGTTCGACAAAGGCCCTTTTCACCTCAGGATTCTCCAATCGGCGGACGTCGTAGCGGTACCCAACTTTCTCCTCCCGTCGTTGGACACGTGCGACGCGCAGACGTATCTCAGCGATAACAAGATGATGGTCGGATGCAGTATCAGCGCTGCGTTTGTTGCGTACATCAAAAAGACTCCTTCGCCATTTCCGGCTGATGCAGATGTGGTTGATTTGGTTTTCTGTTCGGCCGTCGCGGGAAACCCATGTGACTTTATGTACTGGTCTATGGGGGAAGAACGATCCACCAATGGCCACGTTGTTATTACCACAGAATTCTGCAAACAGCTCCCCGTTTTCGCTCATATCTCCTAGACCATGGCATCCCACGACGCGTTTCAGGTCCGCGTTGTTTGAGCCAATTTGCGCGTTGAAGTCGCCCATGTGGATGAGGATGTCCCCCTTCGGGATTTTCTCAGCCACGCTGTTAAGCTGGTTGTAAAAACTCTTTCTCCTGCAAGTCGGTAGCATCTGTTGGCGCATAGCACTGGATTGCTGTAAGGTTCCTAACCCGTGTTCTGAATCTGGCAACGATTATTCGCTCATTTATCGGTTCCCACTTCATCAGGGCCGCATGCTCGTCTGGCCTCAGTGGGAATCCAACTCCTCTTTCTCGAGTAGCATTTTCACCTCGTATGCCAGAGCAGAGCAAGACTTGCACGGATGATGTCCTGTATTCGCCAGTACCCGGCCAGCGGACCTAGCTCAGCCCCAGGATTTCAAGCTTTAGGCGGCTAGTTTCCCTTGCAAGTTGAGCCAGCTTGCCCTGCTGGGCAAGGGTCAGTATATTCCATGTTCCGATTCGTGTCCGTGTTTTCATGCTAAAGGTCGTTGCCAATAATCCAGAGAGATTTCTTCTTTCATTTTCGGTAACTTTTTTGTTTTTCGGTACAGTAAGCTGTTAACCTAAGGTCCTTATCCCGCTAATGGGGCTGCCATCTTAATGTGCGCGGGAGCCACTGTGCCCACTTTCCTGTTAGCATACGACAACCAAAGTTGCGTACCCCAGTCGACACCTCGTAGAGGAAGAAATAGGAGTTCATGCACAGAGGTTATGGAATGCACATGTTCACCCTTTGGTACCCAACAGCGCTGCCAGGCTCTACATACGGTGGTAGCTGATGATGATTCCGCCATGGAAGGAATCGTGAAGCATAACGTACGAATTTTCGCTGAACGGCTTCAATTCTAGTTATCCAGTTAGCATTGAATGGGCACCAAACAACCGAGTTGGTCTCAAGGACGGAACGCACCAGGGAGTAGTAAAGTGATCGGAGGCACCTAGGATTCCGGAATTCATTAGCTATTTTAAATATAAATTCAAGCTGTCGATTTGCCTTGGCAATTATTTCATTGTAGTGTGGCTTGAACGTTAGCGATGTATCCAAGGTAACGCCCAAATCACGAACCTGGTTTACTCTGGTTACTGTGAGACCAAACATTGTATAATTGAAGGTAATCGGGTGAGATTTTCTATGAAACGAGATCGCACAGCATTTCTCGATGCTAACCGTTAGTAGGTTACTAGAACACCACTGGAGAAAAATCTCAACCATGCACTGGAGCTCCAAACAATCTGCATTATCGTTGACGATCTTAAATAGTTTCACGTCATCTGCAAACATCAGTCGGCAATCCTCCGGGATTAAAAGTGAGACGTCGCTTATAAACAGTGTGAAGAGCAATGGTCCGAGTTTGCTACCCTGTGGAATGCTTGAGAGAATCGTGAAATGTGCAGACTGCTGATTTCCTATCTTCACAAATAGCATTCGATTTAAAAGATAGGATCGAAACCATCGTATTAGCGCAGAACAAACCCCAAGCTTTTCCAGGTTTGCTAGTAGAATGTTGTGATCGACTCGGTCAAATGCAACTTTTAAATCGGTATAAACCGCATCTATTTGGGCACCTACGCTCATGTTTTGCAAGCACGCTGCGGTGAACTATACAAGGTTTGTAGCAGTTGAGCGTTTTGCATAAAAACCATGTTGCTCTAAGGAGATGTAGTGTTTGCAGCTTGCGAATAGAGAGTCGTGTATAATAATTTCAAACACTTTTGAACATGCGCATAGTGATGTAATACCTCTGTAATTTTTTACATCACGTTTGTCTCCCTTTCTGTGTACAGGAAACATAACGGAGAGCTTCCAAGTTGTAGGGAATACACCCTGTTGAAGCGACAAATTATACAGCATGCATAGTGGGCGTATTAGCACAGTTGCACATTTTTTCAAAACTCATGATGGAATTCCATCCGGACCAGCGGCAAATGAATGCTTGAGTTTCATTATTGCAGCTTCTACGTCACGATCAGCTATTGCGGGTAGGTTGAAATCAAGGGCATCGCTCGGAATGCTATTTACTGCTGCGTTGATTTGTGCGATTGTAGCAGCGGAGTCACGGAAATTGTGTTGGAAGTGTTGGGCGAACAAATTGCATTTCTTCAGCAACGTGCTGCCATGACAGTCACCCAAAAATATGTCTTTGGGCAATCCGTCTTCTTTTCTCTTTTTGCTAACGAATGACCAGAAGATCTTCGGGTTCAACCTGATGTTACGCTGCATTCGATGTGTATCTGTACAGGTAGCGCTTCTATGTGCGATATAGGCTACTGGCAAGATTGAAACTCTGCTTCAAGATAGTGTTACGTTGTCTGCAGTATTTACGTAGTGCCAGAGACCGCTTTCGTTTAAGTTGCTGTAAGCGAGAATTAGACCAGGGTGGTTTGCGCAACGGTCTGCGAGTAGGAACGCAATTTACAAACGCATTATTAAGAGCATCATTGAAATAAACGATAGCATCATCGAGAGCAGGATTAAGTTCCAAAAAACCGCCAGTCGATTTGCGAGATAGCACTATTTAAAGAGTCAAAGTTCCAACACATTTCCATTGGAGTATCTTCGAACTGTACGGGCAAGGTTTGATGTACCGTTATAACCAGCGCCGGGTGATTAGAGTCGAGTGGTACCAGTGGCTCACCAGCCTCGAACAGCTCACACAAAGTATCGTTGTTAGTCAGTACCAAATCGAGAAGGCGATCGTTGCTATTTGACACATGGTTAATTTGAGTTAGACCGTGCAAACTGAAACCATCCAACAAGTCGGAGCTAGCAGGAGTAATATTTGAATGGAGATAGTCAATAACAGGTACATTATTGTTCGACCGAATCCACCGCAATCCCGGCTGATTGTAATCACCGAATAGCAACGAAAAATCATCAGGCTGCAAACGTGACATAATCGACCCGATAGAACTGATATGCCGCTCGACGGCGGTGGCATCGTTTCGACGGTCAGGAGGCAGATAAATTACAACGACATTGATTTTACGAATCGGGTTTGCGATTATTACCCACAGTTGTTCAATTGTGTCGCAAACCGGAGCTGGATCAACAAAGCTAACTAATCGTGTTGAAACAGCAACCAAAACTCCCGCACCACGTGCCTTGGTACTATTAATGCGATTACGATCACAACGATACACATTGAAAAGATTACCAAACAGCTGCACAGAGTGTACTTGATCGTCTAACAACGTTTCAGCCAATACAATGACATCGTAATCACATTCGGTTGCAGCCAAAAAGAAGTCATCTAATTTGTTCCGAAGCCCACGGTCATTTTGATACAGTATCCGAAATCCAGAAGCGTCTTTGTCAGTTGGTGTATTATATGAGGACTATACCCTGACATAAAGGTTTTTGGTATACAAACAATAAGTTTCGAATTTTTCTGAAATAATGTGTTCAAGAACTTGCTATAAGAAAATTTCTCAACCTTTTAATTAATTTCATATCTATATCCGTGATTTCAGAACTAATACCAGGATTGGTATAAGATCTTCGAGCTGTATTTCCGTCATTACTATCGCTGTATCCTCCAGATTTCCTTCAACCTCTAAAATCTAGTCAATATGCAATATGGACCATACATTCGAAGCAGCTTACCCAACTATGTAAAGAAGATATCCCATAATTAAGATATCCTACGTTTACTTTGAGTGTTTGCATTTTGTCTATATTGTTGAATTCTGATATAGTAGCCTTACAAGCGTAACATCTGTGCTCTGCGCTACTCTGCGCTAAATGAGACTATATACATTTGAAAGCTCATATTTTACGCTAACTTTTACCGGTAGTGTCAATAGTGGCGATCCTTGGCTTCAAAACTTTTAAGCGTGTTTTACGCGAAAATATGGCACTTTTATAATGATAATTAAAATTGTGGCATACTATGATAAAATTACTGCATACTCAATTAATGGGCTTTATTCAGCACTATTTTTTGAAGAACTTTTCCTTAGACACCGTTGAAATCCGAGCTACCATTAGACCTCTAGCATGTTTTGAAATATTGGGTTATTTTTCAAAAAAACGCTAAAACATGCTGAGATAGCATACTTTCAAGATTCATAGAAAATTCAAATTTTGTCATACTGATCTAAAATTTTGGATTTGAACACTCCAATAGTATAGAATCACAGGAAAAATACAACGGAGAGTCGAAATGAACTTTCATTTTTTGGCTGCTGGCCAGCAATTCCCCACTGTGGGATGGTGTGCAGATGTGGAAGTACTGACCGCAATAAGCGTATGTATTTACACGAACATCAAACGATGCAGAGCAAGCATGCTAGCCCTTGCTTGATAGCACTGGAACACGATACATACAGGCTTACCAAACGATGTAATCTTTTGTGAGAATAATGATAGTTCTACAACTACTATTATTTCGCAAAAGAATACAGGCGTTTATCCCCCAATTAGTGTTGGTAAACGAAGGTTTCAACCTGTCTGCTGTAGCCAGTCAGAGTTGAGAACATTTTTTTTTTGTTCTGGACCATCAAACCATACAGACGCTTCTTTTCTATTCTCTCGCCGCAGAAGTATCAGGATGGATACCGGTAAGGTTGTTCTCTCTGGCTAACCGTCCACAAATGACCGAATGCCTGCGGGTAACAAGAAAGCATTCTGTGACACGAGGAATTCGCATTTTGTTGACGGTAAGCCGAAAACTCCCTTAAAAATAGCTACCGACGCTTCTTTGGCCATATGCAGCCCTAGCGGCAGCATGCCAAAGGGAGCAACTCCTGGAGTTAGCCGGGTGAGAGCGATGTTGGCTTCGTCTGTTAATGTTACTCGGAGACCGGTGCTTCCAGAAGCTGGACAGCGTATTCAAGTTCGGTTGGTGAATGGCGTTTTCACCGAAGAACTAAAGAATACGCTGTTAAAAGTCCCCAATAGTCTCTTATACGCAACTCCGTCCTCTCATTTCATCCCCAGCTTTAGTAACTCAGGGCTCAGATACGGCATTGTCTGGGTTTCCCCGGAAAACGCAGACAGCCGTATATGGCTCCAAGAGAAGCTAGAGATGATAAACGAGAGAGCGGGGTTGCATAGATTCGTTATAGAATTTTTCAATCTGCATCAAAACAAAGTATCTTTTAATATTTCTTTTGAAACGATGGTTTTTTACAATTGATGGAGGGACGGTAGGGGAAAGTAATGAAAATTTTTTGAGAAAGGAGGGGAAAGAGTGGAAAGGGGGGGGGGGGGGGGTAATAGGTAGCTACGCTTAACAAGTTGTCGTTGTGACTCCTATCTTTTGTCCAATCCTGCAAGGTGCATGGGTCGAACCAAGCTATAATCAGAGATTATAACCGGATTTGAACCCACAATACCTGCCAGAGTGCTGGACAAAAGAAGACTGCGCAACCCACTTATTAATGTAGCGACCTATCTGGGTTTTTGGGCTATTTTTAGACACACAGATTGTGCCTCTTCCTCTGTCAACTGTAGAAACCACCGACCGAGAAGTTTTAATCTAACTTGTTTTTACTTTCAGGACGACGACACTATGCAGGCCCTTACGACTTGCAAGGTACTGCGTGTGACGTTGTTCGTCCGTAAGCGTGTTAGTCCGCGTGTCTCAGCACGGGTCTTCGGAGAAAGGCTCCGTTCCTATGAAATTGACCAAACTCGTGTTTTAGTCTTTGACCTTGAAATGCGGTCAGGCATTAATATTAATATTTTTTTGAAACGATGGTTTTTTACAATTGATGGAGGGACGGTAGAGGAAAGTAATGATTTTTTTTTTTTTTTTTTTGAGAAAGGAGGGGAAAGAGTGGAAAGAAATGGGGGGGAGGTAATAGGTAGCTACGCTACATCTAACAAGTTAGATTAAAACTTCTCGGTCGGAGGTTTCTACAGTTGACGGAGGAAAAGGCACAATCTGTGTGTCTAAAAATAACCAGATAGGTTGCTACATTAATAAATGGATTGCGCAATCTTCTTTTGTCCAGCGCCTCTATGGTTCAAATGAACACGGGTACCAGCGAGCCACACGCCCTGGCAGGTGTTGTGGGTTCAAAGCCGGTTATAATCTCTGATTATAGCTTGGTTCGACCCATGCACCTTCCAGCATTGGACGAAAGATAGGAGTCACAACGACAACTTGTTAAGCGTAGCTACCTTTTACCCCCTTCCCCCTTCCTTTCCACTCTTTCCCCTCCTTTCCCAAAAAAATTTTCATTACTTTCCCCTACCGTCCCTCCATCAATTGTAAAAAACCATCGTTTCAAAAAAATATTAATGTTAATGCCTGACCGCATTTCAAGGTCAAAGACTAAAACACGAGTTTGGTCAAGGTATCTTTTATTATACCTTGGGATGATGCAGAAAAATTGGGGGATATGGATGTCCTGAAAAGGATATCTATCTATAACCCCCAATTACAAGCTGTCAGGTGGAAGGTTCCAAAAACCTCAACGACTTCAGGAGAGCGAACGCTCTATTGCAGCAATGACGACGGTTCTCTTAACCTTCTCAAAAAGCAAACCCTGAAGCTTAATTACCGCTTTAAAAAAGTTCCTGTTCGGATAAACCAGCACCGCAAACAGCGCCGTACCTAGGGATACGGTCTTTTTGGAGGCTGTATCCATAGGTCCACAACTCCTAGGAGGTGCACTATTGATAAGTTAACAACCAAAGATTACAGCGGCTCCTTTGGGGTACAGTAATCACTTGGTTTGTGTTTGTCAAGTTCCCTTATCTACCCCTTCCTATTCCTTCTGTTTTCCTTCCCGTTCTCATCAGGTAAATGATATAAACGGACAAGATGGGCGAGGCACAAATCCTCCAAACGATTGTGAGGAACGTGCTGCTCGAGCCAAAGAAGCTGATACCTGATATTCGCAATAGGACATTTATACGACAAAAAACAGTTGGTTTAACCTACGGTTACTCGCGCTTTTGACACATTCCACGCACTTGTAAACCAAGGGATCAAAGTTTCAAACTCTATATTTGAGCCCATATTATAGTGGATATGAAACAATATCTATTGGACTGTCAATAAATTATAGTCTTCATTAAAATTAATATGCAGAACGTTTAATAATTAATACAATGAAGTATACACATTTAAGTATATTAAATCCAGAAAATGACAGCGTTTTGCTAAAGCGTGCATAATCGCATTACATTACATTACGGCGACTGGTGCTTTCACGGTACACTATAATGATTATTAACGAAAAATTAGCCCTCAACGTGAATTAATGACTAACATGACTGCTTTGAATGTATTAGTAAATAGGTCTTAATGGCTCTTTAGTTGCAATTTTTCAAATGAAGTACAGTAGATTCGCTGGGATAAATGCTTGTCTGCCTTACATTATCGGTAATCTTTCATATACAATTCAGTTCCGTTAACAAAAATGTTTTTCTGACGAAAAACACACGCACATGCACTTCAAAATCAGTATAAAACATATATCATAAAACACACACACAACACTAACCCCATCGCGTATCGCATTTTACTTGAATATTTTAAACAAAACCGGCCATTCACTAAACTTGAAATGCAGGATTTAGAAATATTTAATTATAGTACATCAATATCTGGCTCACTTTTCGTCAATATATCTCCGCATTTGGCAGAAATTTACAAAATATGAAAGCACACAAGTACCTAATCTACATTTGTGCATGCAAAAGTCCTACTACATTCACTATAAAAAAAATCTGTATGTACAACTGGCGTAAAAACTTGCGCAGTTTTCATTCACCAAACTTTTCACTTAAAATTTGCGTTTCAGCGGCTTTTACTCGCCGTTTTATCTTAAAATCTAAGTTTTATAGTAAGTTTTATTTACTTGATTCTTAAACATAAGACGAGGGGGGATCTATAACCGTAAGGTTACCGATTCTGCTTTGACAAGCGAATGGTTGTGGGTTCGAATCTAAGTAGAATCAGGCCATTCGATGTCAAAGTGACTTTAATTTGTTTATTCATCTTCGATATAATAAAAAAAACATCGCACAGACATGTTACTTAGTACTAATAACCGCTAATCCTTAATCTAAACACATTTTTTGACATGCCAAAATCACACAAATAATAAACTTCGTTAAAACGACTACAACAAACTTCCAGCGGGTTGTTATTTCCGTAGGCCGTGCGGTGATTCGATCGTCGAAAGAACTCCGATTGGCGCATCACTCGTGACGGTGCGTTGAATCGTAGTTTTTCAAGAATAGCTGGACAGTCAATGCGATCTGCTAACACGTCAAATATTATCATACGTTGGAGAAGTATTCGTCTACTTTCCAGCGTCGGTAGGTTGATCAGCATACACCGGTTTACATATGGTGGCAGGTTTGTTCGGTCTCTCCAATTAAGATTCCGCAAAGCGTATCGGATGAACTGCTTTCGTACTCGTTCGAGTCTGTTGACGTGAACAGCGTGATATGGTGCCCAAACGAGCGAGCAGTAAAGTGTTCTGAGGCTATAAACATCAACAAAGAAATTGGTGTTCCTCCTCAGAAAACCTAACATTGCATATGCCTTAGCTGTAACGGAAGAGATATGTTCCACAAATTTCAGTTTGCTGTCGATGAGAATCCCCAAATCCATCACAACGCCTTTACGTTCTAGGCTTGTTGTCTCCATGATGTAATCAAAAACCATCGGCGCACGTACCCTCGTGAATGAAATTATGCAACATTTGTTGACGTTAGCTTTCATCCCATTCACTCTACACCATTCAATGAGCGCGTCAATATCGATTTGGAGCGCACAGCAGTCTGTTAGTGTTGTGATTACACGGTAAAATTTGAGGTCATCAGCGTATAACAGTTTCGGGGATTTCAATTTTCCGCAAAGATCGTTGATGAAAAGAACGAACAGCAAAGGTCCCAAGACACTGCCTTGAGGAACTCCGGACTGAATCCGGAATGGAGTAGAGCACGCCACGCCAACTCTCACCGTTGAGTTACGCCCCGTCAGATACGACAGAATCCATTTTGTCAGCCACTCAGGTAGTCCCATTCTCCTAAACTTCTCAACCGCCAGAGTATGTGGAACCTTGTCAAACGCCTTGGCAAAATCAACATACACAGCGTCGATTTGTTGTCATTTTTCGATTTTATCCACAATAGTCGAAACATAGCTTAGCAAGTTTGTAGTGGTCGAACGGTTTTTCATGAAGCCGTGTTGTTCTGCAGATATTATGGACTTAACAGATTGGTATAGCGAATCATGCACGATACTTTCAAGGACCTTTGGCAGACAGCTAAGAATGGAGATCCCACGGTAGTTCTCTACTTCGTTAAACGAACCAGATTTATAAATCGCTGTGATTGAAGCAGATTTCCAAACAGTTGGGAATTGCCTTTCGCTGATAGAACGGTTGAACAGTATACTTACAGGGTAAGCGAGAGCACCAGCACACTGTTTTACAAAGAAAGGAGGTAATTGATCAGGACCGGGTCCTTTTGATCCATCGATAGATTGCAAATTCAGTTGGACTTCGTGGGGCGAAAAATTCATCCGGAGCACGTTCACGTCATAACGCGGAATACTGCTCAGCAGGGATGGCACCTCCTCAGAAGAAAAAAAGAGAAGAGAAAAATTCAAACTGTGCTCAGTCTTCAACGCGATTTATTCTGCTCCGTTTCATTTTAACTGTGCTCTTTCTTGCTGAACGCAAGTTGTATGAGCAACCGCACACTGTGCTACTCATTGAGGAGAATGTTAATACACTTTGAATACGTTGATGCGATGCGCTGACGTATGACAACTACGGGTAGTTTTAACATGGGTAATGCGTTGAGAAAAAACGACGGTTGTCAGTAGCGGTCATTGCCATCAGAAAAATATTAATCCATTAATGCAGTTGAATCATGATGATTCTTACATTTAGTATATTCAGTTGAGTTTGGCTGCCCGTGACCGCAACTGCATCATATGGTTAGGCATGTCACAACGGCAACAGTGCGAAAAATGTTATTTAGATATGGCAACATTTGAATTCCCATACATTTGCTTCTTGACGCGCACCAACAGGAAAGTCCCATTATAAACAAAGGCAATTCTCCGCTAAGATTTAAAATTTAACGACTTTTGATTGTCTTGACGCCTCTGAGTCTATAGTTGCTGTACGCGCACCGGTTGTTTTGTTTCCACGCTTACTGCTGTAGCTACCGAGAGGACCGGGAGCAAAACCGAATGTTGCTCATTTAAAGAGCGCATTGAGAAGTTTTTCTGCGCGTCAGTTTTTGTCATTGTGTTTAGTCTGTTTCTCATTGTGTGGATTTATTTCTCATTTCTGAAAGCAGTTCTGCTCATTGAGTTGAACAAAAAAAGTTGCACTTTTTGCACAATGAGTGAGGAAATAACACGCCTGCTGCTCAGGTACGTTTCAGACAAAGGTGGTGAGTTATTACTTGACACACTTTGAAAGAAAGCCGAGAACATATTCGCTGATTCCTGCGGCGATGTGGCATTTAATCCCTGGTAGCGCATGGTTCGAGGTACCCCTTTCACTGCTTGTCGGTCCTTAACGTAGGTCCAGAATGACTTTGGATCCGCTCTTACATTATCTTCTATACGATGAATGTAATCACGAAAACTTGAAGCGTTTAAAGAGTTGAATTGAGCCTCAATTTCACGCATTTCAATTTTTCGCGATTCACACCTGCACTTGAAGTAACGTTTCCTGGCTTTTCGAAGACGGTTACGAAGATTCCGAAGCTGCACGTTCCACCACGGTTGGTTGTTGTGAAATTTCCTTTTCCCTTTTCTGAGTGGTACATTTGCTCGAAATATTCGATAGAGCTCATTGTAGAAGCATGTAACTGCATCATCAACTGAACCAATCGCCAATAATTGGTGTCAATGTATTTGCTGAATAAGCCCATTCATCAAAGACATATCACAACGGCGAAAATCAAACTATTCAACTTCTTCTTCCTCATAAATGTGCTCATCATTCAATTTTAAAACAATCGGCTTATGATGTCGGTCTATTCTCAGTAACGGTATCGACGGTTCAAAAATTTCTACGCAGGCTGTACTGCTGGTAAAAACCAAGTCGAGTAATCTGCCATTGTCGTTAATATAATAATTCTGCTGTTGTAAACCCGTGATTAATAAAGATTGAACTAATGTCAACTCGGACTCGGCAGACGCAATCATCGGCAGAAAGCAATTCATTTCATCGTCATAATCCCATCGCAAGTGTGGAAGATTGTAATCACCTAACACAATTGTTTTATCCCGATCTTTTGCTAGCAGAGACAATTGTTGAGTGCACGCTGCATGTCGTTCGTACAGCACGGGATCAGAATTTGGAGGTAGAAACACAGCGCAAATGAAAATGTTACCATCCTTCATCGCAATGCGGACAGCAGTTTGCTCTAGCACATCGGCTTCTGTAAAACTAACAGTTGTGTATTTTAAATTAGTTTTTACACCGATCAATACACCGCCACCTCGCTGGCAGTTTCGGTCGCAACGATAAAGTGTGTAATTATTGGTTAGTCCGAATCAAGAATATCTTTCTTCAGCCAAGTTTCAGTAAAAACTATAACATCATAATCGCACGAAGCGAGAGCTAGAAACAGTTCATTAGTTTTGGTTCGTAGCCCCCTAGTGTTTTGATAGAAAATTGTCAATGAACGAACGGTGCGAGAGTCGGGTGTGTGGCTATCAGCTGATATTTTTTTGCAAGTTCGATTTTGTTCCGTTGTCGAATCATTTATTAAAACGACGTTACTGTGTAGAGTCGTCGGTCGGGATAGTGTGCGTGCGATACAAATTTCAGTGCGGTCATATGGTGGTAATTTCTGCTTATTGCGATTGAATTCCACCCGGCGTGGATGGGAATCGAAAGAACGTGCGTGTACTAGCAGTGTGCTGAAAATCAAACGGTCGGAATATAATTCCTTTCTGTCAGGTCGATCTGGACAAAGCTAAATCTTTTAAATCCATCTCGACACCAGCTTTGAAAGAAACAAACGTGAGTTCCTCCAGTGTTTTGCCTTTTGGAACCAGCTTAACCACGTCCACTGTTTTCTCTGTGTTGAGATTGTTTCGTACAAGTTTTTCGATCTGATTTACCGTTGCTTGAGGATCAAACCCGGATAAATACAACCAAAACAACTTCTCCTTTTTAGCCGCAGCCAGTGGGATAGCATCATCAGGCTGGATATCTCTTGTGCCTTCTGTGGCATTATCGCGCTGCTGTGACGATTCGTCCGGAATTATTAATCGTGGCCGTTTGCGTGAGTTTGTCGTTATCGGAATTCGAGGAGTAGTGGGCATGGGAGTTCGCTGGAGAATTGTGTTTATTTTCATAGTGTTGAGTGCAATTTCTTTACGCAACTCATCCAGTACTTTGTTTTGATCGTCAACCATTGCCTGCATAGCGTTGTTAGTAGACGAAATGGCTTGACGAAAACGAGCGTTACTCATCATTTTCGTACAGGCATGGCACATCCAAAACAATTGTGAACTACCGGCGATAGCTTCTCTTGTTTCAGCAGTTATACGAGCGCACTTCAGATGGAAAGCGAATTTACAGAAGCCATTGCAAACAATTTCGTCGGCACAACCACAACAAATAGACTCCATTGCCTTTTCTACTCTTTCGCTATTCATTAGGAAAGCAGTGTAGTTTAATGCAGTTTTTTCACTTATAACTCCTTCAAAGCGTTGTACTTCAATAGATATCAATGAAAGTTTGATACGTTATGCTCAGCACCAACAAAATCCGGGAAAAAGCAGAAAAACGTAGAATTAGCAGTGATAGCAAACAACAACTAGCCAATTGCCTACCTCACACATACACATGCAAGCAAGAGTTTATTCTCAGGCTCCTCATCACCTACATGTTGAATTCTATATTATCCCGATTAAGCCTATTGACAGTGCAAAAATGAGACCCTTATAGTAAAATGCACTGGTTAGCTGCCCCAGAGATAGCTTTAATTGGGGATAGCGCTGTCATGTGGAACGAGGTGGGTAAAGCAGAGAAAGCATTGAAGCAAGGGTACTCAATTACACATACAGCATATCGCTCACTCAATAGTGATTATAGCAAAAATAAATGCAGTGCGGGTTGAACAGCAAACACCCGGGCGATGTCACAATAGATTAGTGATGGCCAAACTGCGGCCCGCGGGCCGCATGCGGCCCTTAAAGATGTTTTGTGCGGCCCGCGGATTGATTTGAAAGATGGTGCACTTATGAGTAATTTTTTTGATGACACAGGGGTCACTCAAATCAGCCGTTATGCCTCGTGCATTTAGTAGTTCCGAATAATTTCCGGTTTAAATCTTGTGGTAATTCCCAGAAAATGGTTTTTATTGCCGCATATTTTGCATTTTGTTATGCGCGGAAATGGCCAGAGGAATTTGCGGCCCGCGACATCATGGGGCGATCTCATTTGGCCCGCACCATGCCTATGCCTGGGCATCACTGCAATAGATCAACGAAACTGGTCGCAATGATGAATCCATACAGGAAAAAAAACATAAGATTAAATGCATGCCGACTGCAAACCAGATGTTTCCAAAATTATTCCGGTGAATGAACGTGCTGCTTTGACCTCTTGCTCGTAGTAAACCAGTGATGCTATACAAAATACTAAAATTGTTGCTTTTTCGTCATGTAATAAAGAAATCTAACAAAAGATATGGCAACATCACGTGTGTTAAGCTCTCGCGTGACTTTAGCTGAAATGTTCGTCATATGTTATACAACACTCCCGTGTTTTAATAACATTGCTCGTCAATCTGCATGCACACACACAATCCGTTTGGTTATTTGTCGCTTACAGTTTCTATTCTATTCGCAAAACAATACAAATATAAAATGATGATGAATGATCTTAATGATCACTAATTTCAGCTTAATCCGTCATACGGAAAACGAAAGATTCTCACATTAAATTGCACCACGGAAGAAACGTTGTAGAAAATTACTCAATTGACCGATCCTTTTCAATCTTTCAGACTATGAAATATAATCCATTAGTAAGCTTTTGGCATATTTATTTCATTTATCTTCGATACCATAACCGTATGCTCGCAGCTTACGCTTTACTTTCTGTATTTACTTTAGTTCATAAGATTCAGTACAACATCTGGTTGCGGCTTCTTCTTCAGAAACCCACTTTTTCCTCATGTCTTCCTCAGATTTGACCTCTTTGGGATACTTCCGTTGTGTTTGCTTCATATTTTTAGATGGACCTTAGTTCCAGTGCGTTGGGGGGGTCATGTGCTTAGGTACAAAAGTAACCCCGTTGACTTCTTACCACTCCAGGAAATCCTTTCAATAGTTGCACGAAGATAGATCCGGCGAGGAGATCGTAGGGCCCTCGTGTTGCTTCAGCAGAGGAAGTAGACGCTTCTGTAGGCACTCCTTGAGGTAGATCTGCTCATTTACAGTTTTGATAGTGATGAACGGCGCACTCCGTTTGCCACATGAGCAGATCGCTTGCCAAATCATGTATTTTTTGGCAAACTTTGAAAGTTCCTGCTTCCTTACTTTCTCTGGAACATCAAAATTGTGCTGCGCGGTGTTCTCAGAGTTTCGTAGTAACGTTCAACCATACGGCGGTAGTAACGTTCAACCATACCGTTGACTGCACGATTTTAAGTGGTTTTCCGATGAGAGAGTTGAATGAGAGAGAGTTGCGTTTGCGCAAAATCAATTCGCGACATTGCTTTTCGGGTGACGCCATTTTTTCCAATTTTCGAAAAACTGACAGCGATAAAATACAGTGTAAACAATACACTCTAAACTACTTCTACCCAAATTTTTAAGAGAAAATACCCAATAGGTAATTTTCTACAGCGTTTCTTTCGTGGTGCAATTTAATTTGGGACACCCTTTATCTACGCAGTACATTCGTTATACAAAAGATAAATAATAATTAAAAGGATCGACGATTCGTTTACCTATAAAAGTTCAATACAACGTGATGAAATGCCGTGGTTACTACATTCTACTTCTGTCATATTTATTTGGCTCTGGAACGCTATCCTCGATTTCTTTTTCTTTTTTGTGTCCTTTGGGATGCTTTACCTAAAAATAGATAATACGGGTCATCAATATACGGCAATTGATCGTTGCTCGTACTATGTATGTATATATGTATGGAACTACCACCTATCTTAGCAGAACAACCGTTCATAGCAATGAGCCTATCTTGACAAAGGAAATCGTGCAAACTTAACACTAAACATACCGACTGCACTCTACGGATATTTTTCGCTGACAGACCGGAAATGCCGCGATTGTCGATAGATTACCGTTTGTTCGGGAGTGAGCACGAATCGTACGAAGGGAGGCATCACTGTAGTACGTGCGTGAGTGACTAGCGGTTAAGCAGCATCGGCTTAGCGCACTTATCTACAATAGCGCTTTAGCTGGTATTGGCTTAGAATAGGAAGCCCTGATTTGAATATGTCTTTATGAAAGCGACAATGGGATATTGTCCGCTAAAATTATTATAATTTTATAAATATAATATATAAGCCCGCTAAACGATAGGTTTAATGAGTCCGCGTAGTTAATCCGCCAGCAGCCGTCGTGCTGTCTGTGCATGTAAATAATTGTGCAATGTTCAATGTAAATGTGTAGTAAGAATATAGTCTGTAGTGTAATGTGGTGTGTAATCGTGGAACAGTGTAATATCCGAAGTCCCATAAAAGAACGGGTTGTAAGCGGCGCAGGTGCGCCCGAGACAGAAAGGCTTTGATTGCTTAGGATTAGCAAATCCCATCGCAAGGAAACTACACCCTCCCACTCTGATACCCTGCGCTGATGTTAAGGTTTAAAAATACAGTCCACTCGCTCCCAACCGTGCTATCGAACACCGTTAATATTTTTCTCGATAAAAAGAAAAATAGTAGAGCTGCAAACTTTGCACTATACAGGGATACCTCGATATAAGACAATTTCAAAAAGTTGTCTAATATCGAAATTGTGTTATATCGAAACAAGATTTTTGACGTAGGACTACGTCTTTGTTTACTATACTGGGACTGGGCAGCACTTTGTGAAAACGAAAATAGAAGTGTAACGTTTGAATGAAAGATTTCAAATGCTAATAACTACTAAACTACTGAACGAAACTGAACAATTTATATGTCGTTGGATAGATAAAATGACCAGCAATTTTTAGGGGGATAAGACAGCAATTTTAAGGGGGCGTAAGAGGGGGGGGGGGCTCCTATGCAAATTAAACACAAATTTCCTCAAAACTCGAGAACTAATCAAGCAAATGGAACGAAATTTGGCATATGGGGGCAGGATTTTTTTCTACGGTGTACTGAGACCACTTCTCCTTCTAAGAGGGGGGCTCCCGTACAAATGAAATACAAATTTCCTCAAAACTCTAGAACTAATCAAGCAAATAGAACCAAATTTGTAATGTAGGGGTTTTAGAAGGCAAAACTTATTTCTATGGTAAATTAAGAACCCTCCCTTCTTTAGGAGGGGGGCCTCCATTCAAATAATATTCAAATTTCCTCATAACTCAAGGAATCAAAATTGGCTTGTGGGGGTTTTTGGAGGTAAGATGTTTCTGAATTTTTTCTATGGTATAATGAGACCCTTCCGTCTTTTAACAGGGGAGCGGGGGGAATTTTTCTATGGTGGATTAGAACCTTTGCTTTCTTTAAGAAGGGGAGATGCCATTCAAATGAAATACAACTTTCTTCATAACTCGAGAACTAATCAAGCAAATGGCACCAAATTTGGCTTTGAATTTATTTATTTTATGATGCTTCGAGACCCCTCACCCCTGCGGTAGGAGGATAATTCATTACCATTTCAACCTGTATGATGCACACAAGTGATTTTTCAAAAAAATTTCTGTCTCAAAGGTTGCAGGTGTTGTACTTATGAACCACCGTCCACGTATTTTCAAAGCCACCATTGCATTAAATGAAGAATTGAATCTGAATATTTTGCTCTTCTCTTTTAAACATTCACTTAAACAATGCCACTCACAGATTCTTATAAACAAACATATGCCAGAAATGCAGTTTACATTAGTCTTTGATCTGATGATATAGTCGTACGTCACCCTTTCGTACAACCCTTAGGGCTGTATACCTTGTAGTTTTTCAAACATTTTTGCATTAGCAGTCGCCAATTTTGCTCTGTGGTGTATGTTTACAATTTTTGAACTATTTATTATAGTTTGAGCTATTAGTTTTTTACAATTTTTAGCATTATTTAGAAATAATGAACATTTTTATGGCGCCGGTTTTGGATTGGAAAATTGGCTCAGGTGTCGTTACCAACTATGTCAAAGCAATTTGTCTTATATCGAGGTAAAAAGTGTCTTATATCCAATTGTCTTATATCGAGGTTGTTTTATAACGAGGTTGTCTTATATCGAGGTATCCCTGTACTTTAAATACATTTTCTAACAAAAATAGTTACCGGGGCATAATACTTTTTCAATTTTTAAAAACCGAATTTTTTTTATTGATTATTTCGAAAGATTAACATTTTGACTACATGTGTTTGAAGTCGTTTGGATGAATTCCTAAAATTGACAAAGTTACAGCTATTTGTACAGCGCATGTCTGGAACGATTACACAGCGAATAAAAGCTTCAAGGCCGTTTTTTGGAAGTCGGTACCATAAATATCTCAAGGACAGCTCATGCAATTCTCATGACTCTTATTTTGTTTTAAAGCCAACAAAATTATCTAGTGTTTGACCCATCCTTTTTTTGATATTGCAATTTTTGTATTTTTTAGAAATGTTTAAAGTCAATTTTTTCGACTAAAACATTACTTTCATATTTCAATGTCCGCTGTTTTGTTATGCGTCCGAAATTTAAAGAAAAGATGGGTCAAACACGAGATAATTTAATATACTTTCATGTCGTTTTAGAAGTTTTCAATTCGGATAAGCCCCCTAGCGCCAATCCATGGTACCGCAATTCAAGTTCTTTTTGCCTGCCTTCAAGGAGTCGTAGGGGAAAGGAGACGAGGTTCCCATATGAAAACAAATTAATATTAGTATAAAATACAATGCTTTGAATGTAAAAAACCCGATTCGGTTTGCCTTTCGCGTTTCGCGTTGCGTCGGAAGCGCCGGGCACTGCGGGGGAGTAGCCCCCGCAGAGATCACCTCTATCTAGATTTATTTGTTTTCCTAGGTCTACTGTTCTCTATTACTTTCCTTCAGTTGGGTCCGAATGAGCGACAGCGAGTAGGAGAGGATCACCCCTGCGAAATGGTAGTTTCCACGAAAATATTTTCCGTGAAATGGTACATCCAGCGTAAGGTTTTTCGCGAAATGGTATTCCGCGAAACTCTACATTCCGCGTTATGGTCAACCGAAATGGTTATATAATCATGGCGAATATTTAAATGCTATCCGTTTTATTTTATCAGGCTAAGCAACGGGGGAGTTGTTTTCTACTTAACTGTGAGGAAAATTTGTATTTTGAACCACCCATGAACTCCTCAGAAACTTGCAAAACTCGAGGTTGGAACAAAGGTCATCCAAGATTCATGAACACAGTTTGATTTTTGGGAATACGACGTTTTTTGGGTTAGCTAGTAAATAAATAAATACGGACCGAGGGGTAAGACGCTTCATAATATTATCATATATTAATATATTAGGCAAATATATTTATATTATTTTATCTTGGCTTTACCTTAAAGCGTTATAAATGTATATCTTTATAGGGCTTTAGGTTATATTAGGGTGGGAACGGTATAAATATATTAAGGTTGAAAAAATATTTCCATTGGGAACAGTAATATATTTTCAACAGTGCATTTTGCTCTGTCGAGTTTCACACATAATCAGAAAGGAATTCTGCGGCCTACATTAGTTTACACCGGTAAATAATATTACTATTCGTTCAACAATATTAGATTTTGTTTTATTTTAGCAATTCCTACCATCAAAACTGCAAAGGACATTGTAACAACCCGCGGTAAGCGGTTCAAACGATACCAACTGAAAACTATCTCAACCGTTTATGAAATCTAAAGTTTTAATGCATAATTTACTAATATTAACCCTTAAATGCGCACGCTAAAAAATTCATTTAAAAAGCAAACTTACTTATCTAAAGGCGGTAAACATAATTTACTTTGGGGATGTTTTTCACTATGTTGTTTTAAGGGAGGACCCTACTCTGGAAAGTCGGAAAAATCTAATTTTATTTTTTTGCATTTTCGAGACGCTTACACCTTCAGAAATGTCATTCCAAAAAGATTTTTTAATATCTGAAGTCATTGAAAACTTACGGCAAATATTGTGGAGTCACCTCAAGGGAAGTCCATTGCTGTACGAAACTTTAAACGCGTTTTCCCCAAAACCATGTTTCTTTAGCTGGTGGTACGTGTATCTTATGATCTAGTGGACCGATTTGGCTGAAATTTTTTTTCAGCATATAAAAATGAACTGTTCTAAACTGTTACGTAGCCGTTTTTGATATATCAATTTTTCAATTTTTTATGAACTTTTAATTGGCGTTTTTCGATGAAAAAATACCTTGGAAAAATTGCCGCTGTTTTGATAAATTTTCGAAATTTTAAAAACCGCTACGTTACAATTTAGGTATTAACCTAAAGCTCCAAAATCATCCTTGAAATCCGCTCTACGATACTCAGTTGGTTCCCGGCACGTACCGCCAACAAGGAACTATTTTCTAGAGGGCATTCACGCGCCCTCCTGCCACCAGCATAATAATCACTATTCTGGTATGCAAAAAATACAAAATATATCTTCAAATATACCTTAACCAATAACCAAAATACCCCGACACTTAACTATAATTCTAGCATCTGAAAAAAATTTACGAAAATCTATTATTAATCGGTCTCCTAGACTAGGGTCCCCCTTAAAGCAACATTGCGCATTTAAGGGTTAAGAAATAAATAGTCAAAATTGTTGCTACCGTTCTGCCAAGAACCGTACTTGCCAAGTTGATAAGCGTACAATCAATTTATGCAATAGGAATATGTGTGAATCTTTGTATAAAAACAACTTGTTTTTAATGTCAATACATTCACTGTAACATAAAGATTCTATTAAGGTATAATTTGCGTAACACCTTATAACAGTGTAGCCATCTCTCCAATGAGTTCTTTCCGTGCCTCTCACGGATTCTATTTTGTTTTCATTATCATTACACTATATATCAGAACTTCGGACAGTAAAGACGCGTTTATTGTAACTACAGAATCATTCGTCTTAATCTGAAACGTCCGGTTGTCCCTTGGTTGCCTCAAAAGATTCAAAATAAAAAAAAATCGAAAAAAAATTTTGGTTTTAGGCAAATGTTTAAAAAATGTGCAAATTACCATAAAGGATTAGGAAACTTGAACTTTCATACGTCACGATAGACACTAATATTAATGTAGGATCGAGTACCTTCCTAATAAATATTTCTTGGAAAGTTGCAATATTAATATGCACATCAAGGCGAACAAAGTATATTAAAGGGCAAGGTGTGATAATAGGCCAAATTTATTTTACTACTATTTTACTTTTTGACTATTTGATGGGGCTTTCAACCGGTGCACAGTGGGCAGAACCGACCGAAAAAATGGAACTTTTTGTTGCCACTGTTTTTAAGAGGTAAAAAGTGACTTTTCTTATGTAAAAAATCACGAGAAATCGATTGGAGATGGTCTCAACGCGCGGAAATGACGGGAAGTAGCCTATTTTGCCCCATTCACCTCTATTTTTAATAGTTTTGAAAGAATCATGCACAAACTCTCTCTAATTTCTATGGTATGGATTCTATGGTATGGAAAAGAAGAAGAATGTTAGAAAAAAGGTATATGAACAATTTTATTTTAATACAACATAACCTAGAAATCCGTTTTGCTCCATTTTACTCATAGTTTTGGAACTACAGGCAAAATGTCAATTCGATACTTTTACCAGAGATTTTCAAGAAGGCATGCCTGTTTGGAAGGTTGAAAAAGTCGAAAGATCGAACGACGATCACGCTTTTCATGAAAATGTCGTGTAAGGAAATGTTTTGCCTTGTTTTACCCTTGGACTTGTACTGAAATATGAGAAAGTATTGATAGGAAAACGAGCAACTGTAAAAGTGCTCCGATTTCGTTCATATTTGCTATGTTTGTTCGCAGTTGAAAAATTTTAGGCTCATATTTTTTTATTGGCTGCATTAATGTTACAAATATTCATGATGAAATTTGATGCGCATATGGCTTATAACTGTGGAAATGGTTAAAAATATCTATTAAATATTTCACAAGATGACCAGAAAATAAAATTGATTGCAGGTTGAACTGACAACAAAGCTTAATTTTTATTTTTTGTAAGGTATCCCGGGGCAAGTGGGAACGGAGCTCATAACTCTTTTAAACCTCATTTTCTTCAACCGAACCTTTCTAGAAATGAAAGATACAATTCAAACGCATGCATTAAAATTATAGATGATTTATAATTGGCGTTCCAAACACCAAAATTTAACTTTAAATTTGAGCGTTATTTTCAATTTGCGTTGTAATTTTGTTGCACCTTTCTATAAATGATATTTTGGCCACAGGGTTTCGTGAAAGTACATGCTTTTTGACGTAGGACTACGTCTTTGTTTACTATACTGGGACTGGGTAGCACTTTGTGAAAACGAAAATAGAAGTGTAACGTTTGAATGAAAGATTTCAAATGCTAATAACTAGTAAACTACTGAACGAAACTGAATAATTTATACGTCATTGGATAGATAAAATGACCAGCAATTTTTTAGGGGAGTAAGAGAGCAATTTTAAGGGAGGCGTAAGAGGGGGGGGCTCCTATACAAATGAATCACAAATTTCCTCAAAACTCGAGAACTAATCAAGCAAATGGAACCAAATTTGGAATGTAGGGGTTTTAGAAGGCATGAATTTTTTCTATGGTATAATGAGACTCATCCATCTTTTAACAGGGGGAGGGGGGTTCTATGGTGGATTAGAAGCTTTACTTTCTTTAAGAAGGGAGGATCCCATACAAATGAAATGCACATTTCTTCATAACTCGAGAACTAATCAAGCAAATGGCACCTGATTTGGCGTGTGGAGTTTTTTGGAGGCATGAATTTATTTATTTTATGATGCCTTGAGACCCCTCACCCCTGTGGTAGGGGAATAATTCATTACCATTTCAACCTTTATGATGCACACAAGTAATTTTTAAAAGAAATTGCTAGGTCTCAAAGGTTGCCGGTATTGTACACTCAAAATAAATTTCACGTCGAAATCATAGGAAAAGTTATGGGAATATTTTTCATCTAGCTTTTCTTGTTCTATTTACGTGATTTTCAGGTTTCGCACGCATACTAATGCGTTAACGAGAATATCAGATAGATGTTATTATTTTTTCCAATAACAATCAGTTGAAAGTCACGTAACTCCCTGTCGAGAAATTTACGTGATTTTTCACGAGGAAAGGGCTGTGGATTAATTTGAGTGTACTTATGAGCCCCCGTCCACGTATTTTCAAAACCACCATTGAAGAATTGAATCTGAATATTTCGCTCTTCTCTTTTAAACATTCACTTAAACAATGGCACGCTCAGATTCTTATAAACATACATATGCCAGAAATGCAGTTTACATTAGTCTTTGATCTGATGATCTGATATAGTCCTACGTCACCCTTTCGTACAACCCTTAGGGCTGTATACCTTGTAGTATTTTTAACAATAGCTAAACATAATGTGTGTATTAACAAGTCACACTCGAAAACTAGTTGTTCATATTGACAAGCAGCAATCAATAAATCGATCGAAATAAGGTCGGCAATTCAGAGCACCGGGGGCAAGACGGACCTATTAAAAATAAAGTGTTTCAGTGCAAAACTTCCTGTCATAATACAATTTTTACAATTTCACAACCGAACATTTTCAGTTCAATTACATAATATTTATATCAGTAAAGCTTTGAAATAAAACCGAAAACGACTAAACCAAGCTGACCCGAAAAAGTAGTCTATTAGTACAGTTTATGAGGGAACAAACAGTTAGGTCACATTTTCGTTACACCCAAACGATGTTAATTGAAACTGGAAAAGCAAAGTTAATATAATTAAGCAAATGTGTAACTGGAATTGAAACAATAAAATGTGGTTAAAGCGCAACTATAACTCGTATGTGTAGCTCTACCGTATTGGACTTGGTAGATCAAGCAGATCATAATCATATTTTCAAGCTATTAAACAATGGTTTATCATAAACTAGCTGACCCGACAAACTTTGTATTGCCACAAATTAAACCGTGTTGTAAATAAATTCTGAATCTCGGATGACCTTTTTTCATGAGTGTTTTAATATACAAATTTTCCTCACAGTAAAATAGAAAACAACTCCCCCCATTGCATAGCCTGATAAAATAAAGCGGATAGCCATCATTACAAACCATTTCGCCAAATACCATTTTGCGGAACACCAATTCTCGGTTGACCATAACGCGGAATATAGAGTTTCGCAGAATACCATTTCGCGAAAAACCTTACGCAGGATGTACCATTTCACGGAAAATCTTTTCGTAAAAAGTACCATTTCGCAGTGGTGACCCAACTGAAGGAAAGTAATAGAGGTCAGTAGATCTAGGGAAATAAATAAAACTAAATAGAGGTGATCTCTACAGGGGGCGGGTAAGGGGTCCTAATTCATCATAGAAAACATTCTTTCCTCCAAAAACACCCACATGCCAAATATGGTTCCATTTGTTTGATTAGTTCTCGAGTTATGAAGAAATTTGTATTTCCACCATAGAAAAGAAAGATCACCATAGAAAAAAATTTGCTACAAAAACACCCATTTACTAAATTTGGTTCCCTTTGCCTGATTAGTTCTGGAGTTATGAGGAAATTTGTATTTCATTTGTATGGGATCCCTCCCTTCCAAAAAGGTAAGGGGTCCTAATTCATCATAGAAAAAAATCTTGCCTCCAAAAACCTTCATATGCCAAATTTGGTTCCATTTGCTTGATTAGTTCTCGAGTTATGAGGAAATTTGTATTTCATCCTAAGAACCTTCCCTGGCCCCAAAAAGCTCTACATGCAAATTTTCACGCCGCTTAGTTCAGTAGTTTTCGATTCTATAAGGAGCATCCCGACAGACAGACAGACAGAAATCCATTTTTATAGGTATAGATTACGTCTCGCAAGAATTAGATACAGCTACATATTCAACTACATTTTATTATAATAATGCATTACAGCGCAATTGCTCACGATCTGTGTTTTACATTAATTATAAAGTCGCCCGTTGTGATCTGATTTTGTTACGGCATTTTTGGATGAACCATTCGTAGAAATATTGTCTTTGATTTCTTCTTGCAATGCTCTATCGTTGCTGTATATTAACATACACAATTTTCTGTTATTTTATGCTTTTTAATCAAATTTGAATATAGGTCCCACTTGCCTCATTTATCACCATGATTTTGAAAATTGTCCTCCAGACTCATTTCATGTAATTTTTTAGGGCTTTTTCGTAATTAAACCTTCGAAATGATACCACAGAAGAGTTTCTGTGCTGAAAGAATTTCAAAATAATCATGGGTACAGATTGCACAGTCAAATAAACCCTAACTATGCATTTTTTAGATCCCACTTGCCCCGGGGTACCTTATCTCTTTTCTTATGACAGAACAAAACAGCAACATTGCCAAAAAATGTTACTTCACTTCACAGGTTTTCGTGTTAAAAATGTTATATTTTTGAAGTTTACTCGGCGACGGACTCAGCAGAATTGCAAAATCTTTCTCTTTCTTACTACAACAATCGCACTATGTCGCACTTTTAGACTGTGCTATCCAGTAAGGTGTAAAATGCAGGATAATACACATCTTTAAAAACAGTTATAGCGGGTGGCAACTAAAATTTTGGAATTTTTTTCTCAAGCTGTCAAAAAAAGACAAAGATACATGAAGATACATGATACAAGAAGATTTACCGAAATTGAAGATACATTATCCATTGTTGAAAAAAATTAATGTACATTTGAAAACGGTCCGTAATCGGCTGTTCGACAATGCTTTCGTATGACGTCGAAACAGGAACGGCCGACTTGGCAACTTTGCGAATGCATCTCTTGATTCTACTATCAATCAACTGTTTGCAATTCGTGGCTCTCCAGTTATTTTTGTCCACCAAGGAACTCAAAATCCCGAAGAAATCTTCGATTGGGCGTACTGAGACAGTTTTCTCGGGTCGTGGTTTTTGGGTAAAAATAGGATCGAATGGGTATTCAGGAACGGTTGAGTTTTTTTGGCGTAATGCGATGATGCTCTATTCGGCCAAAACACGTATTGTCAATCTGCATGATGTTTTTGTAGAAACGGGATCAAAATTTTCTTAAAACATTCGTCTGGTGCATCTTAATTGATAGCCAAACCAGAGGGCTTGTTGTTAATGAAACGAGAGTCCATAATTTTGGCTTCCACTACCTTGCTTGCGAATAGTCGTTGGGCGTCTTAGGATATGGTAAACAGTCGAAGCCGCAACATATTTGCTTTTTAAATGTTATATCAAAAAGTATATTGCCGAGATTTCTGTTGCAGTTCGTAGAAGTATACAACGCGCTCCCGAAATGCTTCTTGTTTCGACGCCATTTTTAGTGAAACTGGGCAAGCATAAACAAAACAAAACATATCAACAAAAAGAGGAGAGAGAGAGAGCTAACACATACATACTCTCATTTCTCTGAGCTAGTTCGTTGTTAAGCATAAGGGCCGCGAAATAATTCCAAAATTTTAGTTGTCACTCGTTACACTGTAAAAAATTATTTGGTGAAAATAAAAAATACATTCAATTTTCAAAATATTACAACTTACTTGCTTTTCACTGGCCCGTCAAGAAACTTTCAGAAAAAGTAGTATATTATTACCTTTAATATGTCAAAAAATACAAATTTTACAAAATGCCTGTTTTTAGATATTTAACTTTAGTTTTATTTTCTGTTTTTTGTCAACAAAAAAAATTATTTGCAGGGCACATATTTTTTTAGAAGGCCAATTTTATTTAATACTTTATACAATATATTATATTTAAAACAATTTTATACTTTGCTGAAGACACCATTTCGATTAAACAAACCATTTTTACCTTTGTTATACTATATAACAAAGGTTTAGGAATTGGTCGAAAAACACGAAGTTGATCTAAGGCCCGGAGGGCCGAGTCACATATACCAATCGATAGGGTTCGACGAATTGAGCAATGTCTGTGTGTGTGTGTGTGTGTGTGTGTGTGTATGTGTGTGTGTGTGTGTGTGTATGTGTGTGTGTGCGCTGCTTATTTTCTATCGCCTATTTCTCGGAGATGGCTGAACCGATTTGTCTGCTATTACTTTTGTTTGAAAGGTATTATAGTGAAGAATATTGCTGTTTGCTAGATTTCGTGGTCCGACTATTCGTTTAAAAGTTATAAGCAAAAATGTGAAAACTACGTGACACGATTTTTTCTGGAACCACACAACCAATTTCAACGATCTTAGTACCAAATGAAAGCTCTTACTATTGCTAAACTTTGTGCCACGTTTTATTGAAAACAAACAAGTGGTTTAAAAGTTAGCCTTAAAAACCAGTTTTGACAAGGTTCAAATGATCGCCTGTTTCTCAGAGATGGCCAAACCGATTTATGCGCTATTAGTTTCATTTGGCAGGTAATATAGCCGGATAGATCACTATTGAATGGTTTTTTGATTGGACGTTTAATTTGAAAGTTATGAGCAATCGTATGCACCACACCAAAATTAACAATTATTTATAATGATTTTAACCAAGATAATTTACCTAATTTCAATTATTTTTATATCAAACGAGAGGTTTTGACACTACAAACATATATGCAAAATTTCATAAGAATTGGTTTTACCGGTCAAAAGATATTAACCCTCGAACATTCGCGCCAACTTTTGTAACATGGTTAGTCGCGCGCACAATAGCCCAAACCAAAGAAAACGTGCGTACTAGAGTTTTGACTAGGAAAACTTGGTTTAAAGTTTATCAAACCTTTGGAAGAGTTTCTTGAAATTGAATGCTCTATCGTCTGATAGAATTTAAATTTTGATTAATCCCCCTAAAAGTGAAATAAAAAAATTGTTTTTCTTCAGTTTCAATATAACACATTGATATGTTCTGCAAAGTTTTAGAGCATAGTATTACAAGGAATTTTGCTGAAGACAGTAACCTTCTATCTCTTCAGCGAAGATAGAGAAATCTTATTTATTGTATATGCATTTGTAAAGTCAGTTTGTCTATTTTAGCACTATTTGTAATTGTTGTATGACTTTTTCGTTTATTACAAAGTTGTACAAACAGTAAAAATACACAACTTTGCTGAAAATAGTATACCTCTATGTTTGCTTGTTTAGGAACTGTAGAACTTTGATTATAAAAGATACCCTGCTTTTGACCCCGAATTACTTGACTACCAACAGATGGATACATTTTGAACATTTTACATTTGCTGATAGTTTTGCTGCATACAGACACCATTTTTCCATATAAAGAAACGAGAGAAAATTCCAGTTGAAGCCAATCGCGGTACCCCTGACATGCTGCTTGCTTCTTTTCTGTGATGTCGGTTTATGCTGATCTGTTTTCCTAACAATTTAAAGTATTAATGCATTGAATAATTCTGACATTACGCTCATAACAAGTTTATTGAAGAAAGTAAGTTAGTTAAACAACGATTTGTAACTTTATAACAATATGGCTTGAAACCTGCACATGTTGTACAAAATACAACAGCGTGAGTAACCGAAGGTTAATAAAAATTGATGAAATTTATTCAAGAAAACTTTATTAATGTGAATCAGATAGAATGGCATGACAGGAAATTATGCATAGTTCAAAAACCCATAAACTAGACCTTTACTACGCAATGTATATGTTAAAGAATAATATTTCTTCTTACAACTTACTTTTACTTGCACTTTCGCACATTAGTGCTGTAAAACGGGCTAACATTGATGACCGGGGTAATATTGATCAAATGGACCATTCGCATAAATAAGTGAAATAAATCACTACTGCCAACTTTCCTGAACTGACCAATGTTACCCCGTTTTACGGTACTTCTATTTCGTTCAAAGTTTGCAAACTTATTCAGTTTCCAAAAATTTTATGTAAACAAACGCACCACGCAATCTTAACCAATAGATGAATTATTTTCCGAAGACGTTTAGATTTCTATCTCAATTAGCAAGTAAGACCGTATAACAAAGGTTCCTTTCACCACTAGGTGGATTAAATCAGGTTTTTCAATTTAAAAGATGTTGATTCATTAGTACCATATTTGATGAGGCCCTTTTGAAAAAGCAGTCGCGATCTTAAAAAACTACAAGGTATACAGCCCTAAGGGTTGTACGAAAGGGTGGCGTAGGACTGTGTCATATAATACTCATTACCAAGACTAAAAACTTGAGATTAGTCTAGGATGATGGTTGCCCGCTAATACAGGAGTGATAGGAAATACCAAATCACTGCAAAGTAGAAATTGATTAGTTTTATCAAAATACTGACCGTCCGTCAGTGCGATCGTGCGATAAATGAGCAGACGGCGAACCTAGTGTGCTATTTTATAGTCACTGGCACTGCCGTTGCTACTTGTAAACTAGTGTAGGTGTGGGAGAAACCAGATCGGCTGCTACTGCTGCTCAAATAATTATCCGAATCAGGGATGGTTCGATCACTTTGACTCAATTTTGATTCATTTGACACTACCGTCTCAGCCGAGCAAAATTTGACAAAGTTATGCATGAGTCATTTGTAGAACTCGTTATTATTTACAATTTTGCAGAATAAAGTGTTGCTGTAACTTTTGTAGTTACGGCGCTACAATTCTAGTACCTCTTTAGTAACTAAACGAACGTTCGTTTAGTTACTAAAGAGATACTAGCATTGTAACACCGTAACTACAAAAGATACAGCAACACTTTATTCAGCAAAATTGTAGATCTAGTTATTATCTTCAAATGTTCCATACATCAATTTGTCAGATTTTGTTCGGTTAGGACGCTACTGTCAAATGAATCAAAATTGAGTCAAAGTGATCGAACCATCCCTGATCCGAATACGTTAACCATTTAGAAAGTGTAGAAAAATCTTTCCATTCTTCAATTACTATAGCTCTTATAAGAACTGTTTAAGACCACAACGGCCTGCTGCTGAATTTACTGCCAGTCAGTCGTTCCGTTTCCGTTTGCCATCAGTGTTGCTTTACGATAATTGCGATCGAAGTTGCCGCCAAAATGCCATCGGCTTTGCCTCCAATTGCCATTAATGTTACCACTAACAACCGGTGTTGCCGCGAAATGTCCTTGGTCTTGCCAGCAATTGCCATCCCAAGCCCTTGGCTTGCCTCCAATTGCCGGTGTTTCCGCCGAAATTCCATCGTTTTTGCCTCCATTTGCCATCGGCGTTGCCGCCAATTACTGGTGTTGCCCCTCTAATAGCCGTCGACGGTAAATACTGACCGTCCATCAGTGCAATCGTGCGGTGTGCTATTTTATAGTCACTGTCACTGCCGCTGCTACTTGTAAGCTAGAGTAGGTGTTGATGGAAACCAGGTCGACTGCTGCTGCTGCTCAAATGATTATCCGACGCTGAATGAGCAAGCATTTTCCATGTTTACTATGGTATAACGCAAAATGGAACGTTAACCATTTAGAAAGTGTAGAAAAATCTTTCCATTCTTCAATTACTATAGTTCTTATAAGAACTGTTTAAGACCACAATGGCCTGCAGCTGAATTTGCTGCCCATCAGTCGATCCGTTTCCATTTGCCTTCAGTGTTGGTTTGCGATAATTGCCATTGAAACTGCCGCCAAAATGCCATCGGGTATGCCTCAGATTGCCATTAATTGCCGCAAAAGTCCTTAGATTTGCATCCAATTGCCGGTGTTGCCGCCAAAATGCCATCGTTTTTACCTCCAATTGCTGTCGGTGTTGCCGCCAAATGCCGTTGGTTTCGCCACCAATAACCGTCGATGATAAACACTGACCGTCCGTCAGTGCGATCGTGCGATAAACGAGCAGGCGGCGAACCAAGTGTACCATTTTATAGTCACTGGCACTGCCGCTGCTACTTGTAAGCTAGTGTAGGTGGTGGAGGAAACCATATCGGCTGCTGCTGCTTAAATGATTGTCCGACACTGATTGAGCAAGCTATCGAACAATTTCGCATGTCTGCGATGGGGATAATGCAAAATATAACGTAAAGTGCATCGTGTGGGATTCACGTTGGCCATTGCCCGCTGATTCCGCTTGTCTTCGGGGTCGGTGTTGCCGTCAATAGCCATCGATGTTGCCAATTGGATTGGAAAAGGGGTGTGGCTTACAAAGTGATCTCAAAGGTTATCATTTGGATCCAAATCCTTTGGCGTGTCTAATTGTCGTCCGTGCCTGTGAAGCTAGGCGATCACAAGGGAAATGTATGGGAAAATTCGACCCTAAAACTTTACACACATTTTCACTATTTAGCGTATAAAAAATTATTATTAATAGGGTATTGTCGTTATCGTCGGGCCACTGTTATGGTCGGGCCATCACGATTTTACAGTTTTAGTAACTCATGATATCTGTGATACAACCATTGTAAAACTTCTTACTGCGAAAGCTAACTTTTCACACTATTGTGAGTTGCAATCGTGTATTCAAAACACCCGTACTGAATTCGGCGACTGAATCTTACAAAAAAAGTTTTCCAGGCGCAATTAACTTTTCTTCAAGAAATAATTCATGAAATGCAATTATCGAGATAAATTTTAAAAATGTATGAATTGTGTTGTGCTGCACACGAAGACTATAGAAAAATCCCATCCAGTAAGGTGTTTGGGAAGGCTAAGGTGAAATACTAGAAAAGCGCTATTTGTAAAGGTCGGGCCACTTGAGTAGTCATGGTTGGACCACCATAATTTTAAGCGCAGAAGCGCATTAATCACTAGAGAATGTCAGTCACGTAACATGTGACAAAATAAAGCAAAATTAATACGATAAAAACTTTGATTTTTGTATTTATCTTCATTGTAGTTGTAAACTTCGGAAAAGGCGTTTGTAGCAATATTGGTTTTACAAGATTGCCAAAATTTCGCAAAAATGCAATTAAAAATAGGGTATTTGTACCAATTTGAGCCGTTTTCCAAGGAATTCATTCTTTTCATGTCTCTATATAGAATTTTAATAGGTTTCTTCTTCTTCTTCTTCTTCTTCAGCAGCATAGAGCCGGGGTGGCTCGTGCTGTTTCAAGCACTCGTCTCCATTCAACTCGGTCTTGGGCCACTCGTCGCCAATTTCCTAGTCGTCTCAGAAGTCGCAAATCGCTTTCGACCTGGTCGAGCCATCGTGCACGTTGGGCCCCCCTGTTCCTGGTGCCGGTGGGGTTGTTGAAGAGGACCGTTTTCGTCGCACTGTCGTCCGGCATCCTTACGACGTGTCCGGCCCACCGTAGCCTGCTAACTTTCGCTAGATGTACGATGGGAGTCTCCCCAAGCAGTGCCTGTAGCTCGTGATTCATACGCCTCCGCCACTCTCCGCTTTCAGTTTGTACTCCGCCAAATATCGTCCGCAGCACTTTCCGCTCAAACACGGCAAGGGCGCGTATGTCCTCCGTAAGCAGCGTCACGGCTTCAAGTCCATAAAGAACTACCGGTCTAATAATGGTTTTGTACATTGTTAGCTTCGTGCGGCGGCGTATGCTTCCTGATCGTAGCGTTTTACGAAGGGCAAAGTAGGCCCGATTTCCCGCTTGGATGCGCCGCTGGATCTCCTTACTAGTGTTATTGTCCGCGGTCACCAGCGATCCCAAATACACGAACTCTTCTACCACTTCTAGTTCGTCGCCGTCAACGGTTACCGTCCGTGGGAGGCGCGCATTTGTTTCCTTTGAGCCTCTTCCTTTCATGTATTTGGTGTTCGACGCATTTATTTTTAGCCCAATTCTTCTAGACTCCGCTTTCAGTCTGGCGTAGATTGCCTCCGCCGTCGCAAAGTTCCTGGCTATGATATCGAAGTCATCTGCAAAGCCTAGAAGTTGGCTACTCTTGGTAAAAATCGTGCCTCTCGTTTCAATGCCCGCTCGTCGGATCACCCCCTCAAGAGCGATGTTGAACAGCATGCAGGATAGACCGTCACCTTGTCTCAACCCTCGTCGCGTCTCGAGGGGACTCGAGAGTGTCCCAGAGATGCGTACGAAACACATCACTCGATCCAATATAGCTCTGATCAGTCGCGTCAGTTTGTCCGGAAAACCGTATTCGTGCATTATCTGCCATAGCTTGTCTCGATCGACTGTATCGTATGCTGCTTTGAAATCGATAAAGATGTGATGCGTGGGCACGTTGTACTCCCGACATTTCTGCAAGATCTGTCGGATAGTAAACATTTGGTCCGTAGTTGCGCGAGCCCCCATGAAACCCGCCTGATAATTCCCTACGAAACCTTGTGCTATCGGTGACAGCCGGCGTAACAGGATCTGGGAGAGTACCTTGTAGGCGGCGTTTACCAGCGTAATACCACGATAGTTGCAGCAGTCTAGCCGATCACCCTTTTTGTAGATGGGACAAACCACTCCTTCCATCCATTCCTCCGGTAGCTTTTCCTCCTCCCAAATCCCCGAAATAACCCAGTGTAGAGCCTTTGCTAGCGTTTCCCCGCCATGTTTATAAAGCTCTGCCGGTAGGCGGTCCTTCCCAGCGGCTTTATTGGTCTTCAGCAACCTGGTTTCTCGTTTGACTTCTTGGAGATCAGGTGCTAGGACATCACTATCTTCCACGGGCGCTCCTAGGTTAATTTCCGTTCCGCCTCCTTCTGCGACTTCGCCATTGAGGTGTTCATCGAAGAACTGCTTCCACCTGTCGACCACCTCGCGCTCGTTTGTAATTAGATTCCCTCCCTCGTCCCTACACATGTCAGGTTTCGGTGTGTAGCCCTTCCGAGTTTGGTTCACCTTCTCATAAAACTTGCGCGTGTCATTAGCTCGGAATAGTTGTTCTAATTCTTCACGATCTCTGTCCTCCTTTTGGCGCTTTTTTCTCCTCAGGATCGTGGTCAACTGGTTCCTAGCTCGTCGGTACTTGGCCAGGTTCTCTCTAGTGGCAATACTTAGATAATTTTTCCAAGCGTTTTTTTTCTCCTCCACCGCTTGTTGGCATTCCCCATCAAACCAATCATTTTGTGTACTCCGAGGCTCAATACCTAGTGCCGCGGTAGCGGCCTCTCCGATGGCCGAGCGTATTCTGCCCCAACCGTCTTCGAGGTTTGAAGCACCTAACTCCTCGGAAGAAGGCAGTGCCTCATTCAGTACTCGCGCGTAGTTCTCGGCAGCTTGTGGGTTATCTAGCTGCCTGATGTTCAGCCGAGGAGGGCGGCTTTGACGTTTCCGGTATACGGTGGACAGCTTTGAGCGCACATGTACTGCTACTAGGTAATGGTCAGAATCAATATCCGCACCCCGACGGGAGCGTACGTTCGTGATGTTAGAGAAGAACCGGCCCTCTATGAGAACGTGGTCAATTTGGTTCATTGTACGTTGGTCAGGTGATCTCCAGGTGGCTTTGTGGATATCCTTGCGCGGGAAAAAGGTACTTCGGATCACCAGGTATGTAATAGGTATGTCTTAGATTTTCTACGGTGGCCCAACCTGTACAACATGGCCCTACTATGACAACATTTTTTGTGTTCACGTAAATGCCTATAACTTTTTTATTTTTCAAGCAATCAGTTCAAAACTTTCCGGAAATATACCTTACTCTTAGACCTTCGCAACGATGTATTTAGATTTCCAAAATTCCTTTTGAATCGAAAGTTATGGGAGAATTCCATGGGAGAATTCGTGGCCCAACCACGACGACACTCCCCTATGTTACTATAAAATTGCTGGACATTTTATCTATCCAACGACATGTTATGTTTCGTTCAGTAGTATAGTAGCTATTAGCGTTTGAAATATTTCATTCAAACGTTACACTTCTATTTTTCGTTTTTACAAAGTGCTACCCAGTCCCAGTATAATAAACAAAACAACGGTAAGCTGGAAAAGTCATGGTTGCCGAAACAAGTCGATGGCAAATATCTCGACTTCCATTCGCAAAGCCCGTACGCACACAAATGCAATACGGCAATAGCGCTAATCGATCGAGCGATTAAATTATCGGATCCAAAAAATCGGCCATGCGCCATTAAAACTGTAAAAACCATATTAAAAATTAACCATTATCCCGAGTGGTTTGTACAAAAAATACTAAAAGCTAGAGTTCACAAGTTTTATAACACGCTCGAAATTACTAAGCAAACAGAAGAAAACGTTAAGTTTGCTTCTTCTGCGTACATACCGGGTCTGAGTGAGAAACTGCACAAAATCCTAAGGAAACATAATGTAGAGCTAGCTTTCAAACCACTAGATAAGATCAAGCATCGTGTGTTTAGTAAGCTGAAAGACCCGATCCCACCAAGCAAACAGAAAAATGTAGTGTACTCTATACCATGTGGTACAGATGACGGCAAAGTGTACATTGGACAAACGGGAAGACGGTTGGAGACGAGAATAGCTGAACATAAGAACGACGCAAAGAAAAAAGAAGCAAAATCCGGACTAGCACAGCCAGCGGGGTGCTATCCGTATCTTAACGAACGGTGTTTGACAGTCCACTTAACGAAGGGCGCTATTTCAAAAAATGCAAGAAATAGCGCCCGTCTGACAGGTAGATTTGCTGCCAACCTTTGTCGAGATGTGCTGAGATGTTGGCAACAAAAACATGGCACCCATCGCAAGCCCCTGAGCACAGCACACTATCCAGAGCGGACACATGTTCGACTTTGATAATACACGCATACTAGAAAGAGTCGAGAACCAGGAGAGCAGAGAAACCGCGGAGATGTTCCACATAAAGATACTGGGGGAAGAAAAAACAGTAAACCTACAACGTGAATGTGGAACATTCAACGCAATGTATAACGGTTTGGTCACTAAGCTACGGCAGTGTGAACAAAGCAAGCAGGCAATGGTTACTCGTCGGCAGCGGACGCAGCATTAGCAATGTGCTAAGAAAATAGACTGACGAAAATGTACGCTTTTTATTTGTTTTTGTAATGTAAATTTGTGAAAAGAAAAATGTGTTTAAAATTTGTATAAATTAGTTGACCAAAAATAAAAATTTTCCAGGCGTCTGACGATAGGCGAAGCATAGTAGCCAGAAACGTTACGCAGATCGAGAAAAGAAGGGTTTTATTTCACCGAAAAATATCAATGAAACATATTATCAAAATTGTTACGGTGACGGAAAATAAAAAGTATAGTAAACAAAGACGTAGTCCTACGTCAAAAATTACTGATATGATAAATATTAATATTTATTCTTGAAACTATGGTTCTACAATTGATGGAGGGACGGTGGGGGAAAGTAATGAAAATTTTTTTAGAATGGATGGCAAAGACTGGAAAGGAAGGGGAGGGGGGTAATAGGTATCTACGCTTAACAAGTTGTCGTAGTGACTCAGAGATCATAACCGGATTTAAACCCACAACACCCGCCAGGGAGGGCGTGTGGCTCGCTGGTACCCGTGTACGCTGGTACCTGGCGGATGTTGTGTTCCCCTACCGTCCCTCCATCAATTGTAGAACCATCGTTTCAAAAAAATATTAATATTAATACCCGCAGCCCGCAGAACCCGCTACATTCCAATCGGTAACATTGATCGTTACCTCCAAGCTGCTATCACACGAGTACTTGAACGATATTTTTGCACCTTTTAAGTCAAAGTCGTCGTGTATGCATCCCATCTGATACATCAAGATTAGATTCATTCTCATCCTATTTACGATTTTGTATGAATTGTGACTAAATGACAGTGTCAATGTTTATTTGCATTCCATCGCTTATAATGAACATTCTCAGTTTTCGCATTTCATTGTTTTAAACTCGCCTTAACTGTTGCGGTTTTGACTAGTTTAGTCAAGTTAACAATGCAGATGTACAACAACCAGCATCATAAAAATATGACTACTACAATACGGTTGCCCTAATATGGTCAATTTTGACGAATAATAGAAGGTTTCCGTATTTCATTTCTAACATCTTGGCTGGTCAGGTGAGATGATGAAGGTAAGTATGTTATCTATAGCTATGATCCGACTGGTCATTGCTAAAAAATTCCTATCGTTCGGGTGGATTGGCTGGACCAAATGGTTATCTAACACTGCCAGATATGGCAAACGAACATAGTCAATGTTGGTCCAGCGTTGCTTGAACAAAATAAAGTCATTTCTGTTATCAAGGACGCGTTTATTCCGGCTACGGAAAGAGATATTTGCATAGGAGACTCTGTCATCAATTCATCATCAATATTATTACTAAAAATGGCACAAGGAGAAAATTGTACAGCTCCAAAAGGATTAGTTTTGAAAGAATACTCTCTCTCTCTCTCTCTCTCTCTCTCTCTCTCTCTCTCTCTCTCTCTCTCTCTCTCTCTCTCTTTTCACAATCTAGCGGTAGAAAAAAATGAAATTTAAACGTGTTTAGAAACGAACTATAGTTTTAAGCAAGTAGTGTCTTATGATCATCACTGTTTCTATATTAATCTGAAACGAAGTCATATAAGACATTATGCTAAGCATAATCCAATGAAAACTGAAATGAAATACGATGACATCTTCGTGATATTCATTGCTGGTAGCTGAATTTAGGATATCATCAAATACGATATTCGCCAAACATAGGCCGATTAATTTTTCCCTTTCTACGATTTTCAATATCAAAACGTGTATTGGTTGGTCGAATGCATTACATACGATGTAATTCATACTTTTTTCATGCAACATGTTAACATTTGTACGAGTTTGATATAATATCCATATATATATATATATATATATATATATATATATATATATATATATATATATATATATATATATTCAAGTTCGGGAGCCACGTCGACTATGCCTGCAAGAAGGCTTCCACAGCTATTTCGGCATAGTCTCGTATGATGTCTAATAGCTCTGCGGTATGTGGCAGCAAACGAAGGCTATTAGCCAACGTGGTCCAGTCTATACTTAGGTATGGCGGACCGGTGTGGTCATCGGCGTTAGGTACCAAAAGCTATCTAGCCAAGCTGGAAAGCACCTATCGTCTCATGTGCTTGAGAGTGGCGAGTGCGTATCGCACAGTTTCACATGACGCAATCTGCGTCCTAGCAGGTATGATGCCTATTGGCATTATCATCAGCGAAGACGTAGAGTGCTTCAACCAACGAGGAACTAGAGGCATACGGAGTACCACAAGATCGGCCTCGATGACCACATGGCAGCGGGCATGGTCTAATTCCACAAAAGGTCGGTGGACACACCGACTTATCCCGGAACTATCTGGGTGGGTCAACAGGCGCCACGGCGAAGTCAACTTCCACCTGACACAGATTCTGTCAGGGCATGGTTGCTTCAGACAGTATCTGCATAAAATTGGGCATGCGGAGTCCCCCGCGTGTCCCGAATGCGTGGATGTTGAGGAAACGGCAGAACATGCTTTCTTCATATGCCCTCGTTTTGCGGGCGCAAGAAGCAGCATGATGGCAGTGAGCGGACAGGACACTACCCCGGATAACTTAGTCCAAAAGATGTGTTCCAGCTCGGACATCTGGGGAGCGGTCAATGCGGCTGCTACTCAGATTGTACTCGAGCTACAAAACCACTGGAGAGCCGATCAACGGCGAATAAACAGCCTAACTACCATAGTCCATTAGTTATCTAAGCGAGTGCATTAAGCACAATAGCCCCTCCCTGAAGTAATACCGACAAGGTGGTGCCAGGGGGGATAGAGGCTGGAGACTCGAGTAGGGTTTTAGTGGGTCGGGATCCTCACGCCCCATTAGGGGGGTCGGGATACCTAAACCCCACTCCCTGAGGTATCTTCTCAGGTGTCTGATAGTACCGTATCTTCTAAGGCGCTCAGCAGATTTCCCAACTCGTAAAAAAAAAAAAATATATATATATATATATATATATATATATATATATATATATATATATATATATATATATATATATATATATATATATATATATATATATATATATATATGTATATATATATATGTATATATATATATATATATATATATATATACATATATATATATATATATATATATACACACAATTTAATATCAACATCAATATATGATCTCTGGTTTACTGGGTAAACAGTCAGATGGATTTTTTGTAATAAATAAGTCATTTTTTCGTCATTTATTGTTTATTGTTTATTGTTTATTTATTGTTTTCTCCATCGGATCTAGAGTCTAAATGAAGATTTCAAATATGAATGGGAAAAACCGATTTGAGTTGAGATTTTACCCATTCTCAAATCGGCATAAAAACCCATTATCTTTTAGGTTAAAATAGTAACATACATAAGCACAAACTTAAATAAACATAAAACATAAATTTCACATTAAAATGCATTAGCCCTTATCCTATTCTTAAATGTACTCGTCGATATACAAAAGTCAAATTGTTCATAAGCGTCATTAAATAAACAGCACATTGCCTGAATTGGTTCGTGTTGTCCGTATTGTGTGCGATGAAAAGCCGACCGAAGAAATCCTCGGGATCTAAGTGCCCGAGGTATAACATTTATGTCTATCATACCCAGAAGTTCAGGTGCATCTATCTCCCATTTCAGAAGTTGAGCTACAAAAACGGCTCTGGATACGTTCCTCCTTTTACGTAGGGTTTCCATATTTAGCAGTTTACAGCGGTTCTCATAAGGTGGGAGATTTTGATAGTCGGACCACGGGAGATGTCTTAACGCGTGTCTTATAAATCTCCGTTGCACGGCTTCGATTCTTGCTGACCAAATATGAGTGAATGGACTCCATACCACGGAAGCCGTCTCGAGAATAGAGCGCACCAACGAAAAGTAGAGAGTTCGCAAACAATATGGATCACGGAAGTCCTTGGCCATGCGCATGATAAAACCCAGATTGCGATTCGCTTTTGAAATGATGTTTGAGTAATGGTTGTTGAAAGTCATTTTAGTATCCAGGTCGACTCCTAGGTCCTTAACAACGCTGACCCGTTCAAGACTAGACTCGTCGATTTTATAATTATACTAGCTGACCCGACAAACTTCGTATTGCCACAAATTAACCTGTGTTGTACATAAATCATGAATCTCGGATGATCTTTGTCACAATCTCGAGTTTTGCAAGCCCCCCAGTGGGCGGCGCTTCCGACGGCGGGTCACCGGCAACACTCGCGACCGTCTCGTCCTGAATGATCTAGTGTTACTATAAATAGTTTTTGTGGTCTTGTATTGACTAATGTTTTATGGAAGAGTATCGAATTTCTCGTGTTCGATTAGTTTTTGAGTTTCGCAAAAATTTCTGTTTTATTTGTATGAGAGTCCATATCCCCCTACCACAGGGGTGAGAGGTCTCTAACTATCGTAAAATAAATTCAAGACTCCAAAATCTCCCACATGCCAAATTTGGTTCCATTTGCTTGATTAGTTCTCAAGTTATAAGGAAATTTGAATTTCATTTGTATGGGAGCTCCCCTCTTAAAAGGGGAAGGGGTCGAAATTCACCATAGAAAAAATTTCTGCCATCTAATACTCCCACATGCCAAATTTGGTTCCATTTGATTGATTAGTTCTCGAGATAAAAGGAAATTTGCATTTCATTTGTATGGAAGCCCACCCTCTTAAAGGGAAGATGGGCCATAACTCGCTTTCTAAAGAAGAGAGGGGTCTCAATTCACCATAGAAAAAAATCTTGCGTCCAAAACCACTTACATGTTAAATTTGGTTCCATTTGCTTGATTAGTTCTCGAGTTATGAGGAAATTTGTTTTTCATTTGTATAGGAACCCCCCCCCCCTCTCTTAAAGTGGGGAAATCCATAGAAAATATACCATAGAAAATATTCTTGCCTACTAAAATACCCACATGATAAATTTGGTTCCATTTGCTTGATTAGTTCTCGAGTTATGAGGAAATTTGTATTTCGTTTGTGTGAGAGCCCCCCCTCTTAAAAAGGTAAGGGGTCCTAATTCATCATAGAAAAAATGGTTGCCTCCAAAAACACCCACATGCCAAATATGGTTCCATTTGCTTGATTAGTTCTCGAATTATGAGGAAATTTGTATTTCATTTGTGTAGAAGCACCCCCTCTTAAAGTTGGGAGGGGTCCTAATTCACCATAGAAAATATTTTTGCCTCCAGAAACCTCCACATGCCAAATTTGGTTCTATTTGTTTGATTAGTTCTCGAGTTATGAGGAAATTTGAATTTCATTTGTATAGGAGCCCCCCCTCCTAAAGTGGGTAGGGGTGCCAATTCATCATAGAAAAAATTTTTGTCTCCTAAAACACCCACGTGTCAAATTTGGTTCCATTTGCTTGATTAGTTCTCGAGTTAAGGAAATTTGTATTTCGTTTGTATAGGAGCCCCCCCTCTTAAAGTGAGGAGGGGTTCTAATTCACCATAGAAAATATTCATGCCCTAGAAAACTTTCACATGCCAAACTTGGTTCCATTTGCTTGATTAATTCTCGAGTTATGAGGAAATTTGCATTTCATTTGTATAGGAGCCCCCCTCCTAAAGTGGGGAGGTGTCCTTATTTACCATAGAAAATATTCTTGCCCTCGAAAACTTTCACATGCCAAATTTTGTTCCCTCTTAAAGTGCGGAGGGGTCCTAATTTACTATAGAAAATATTCTTGCCCTCCAAAACCTTCACATGCCAAATTTTGTTCCATTTGCTTGATTAGTTCTCGAGTTATGAGGAAATTTGTATTTCGTTTGTATAGAAGCCCCCCCTCTTAAAGCGAGGAGGGGTTCTAATTCACCATAGAAAATATTCATGCCCTAGAAAACTTTCACATGCCAAATTTGGTTCCATTTGCTTGATTAATTCTCGAGTTATGAGGAAATTTGCATTTCATTTGTATAGGAGCCTCCCTTCCTAAAGTGGGGAGGGGTCCTAATTCATCATAGAAAAAATTTTGTCTCCAAAAACACCCACGTGCCAGATTTTGTTCCATTTGCTTGATTAGTTCTCGAGTTATGAGGAATATTGTGTTTCTTTGGTACAGGAGCCCCCCCTCTTAAAGTGGGGAGGGGTCCTAATTTACTATAGAAAATATTCTTGCCTTCGAAAACTTTCACATGCCAAATTTTGTTCCATTTGCTTGATTAGTTTTTCAGTTATGAGGAAATTTGTATTTCATGTGTATAAGATCGCCCCCTCCTAAAACGGGGAGGGGTCCCAATTCATCATAGAAAAAAATTTTGTCTTCAAAAACACCCACATGCCAAATTTGGTTCCATTTGCTTAATTACTTCTCGAGTTATGAGGAATATTGTGTTTCTTTGGTACAGGAGCCCCCCCTCTTAAAGTGGGGAGGGGTCCTAATTTACTATAGGAAATATTCTTGCCCTCGAAAACCTTCACATGCCAAATTTGGTTCCATTTGCTTGATTAGTCCTCGAGTTATGAGGAAACTTGTATGGAAGCCCCCCCTTTTAAAGAGGAGAGGAGTTAATTCCCCTTATAAAGAGGGGAGGGGTCTCAATTTACCATAGAATAATTTCTTGTCACCGAAAACACCCACATGCCAAATTTTGTTCTATTTGCTTGATTAGTTGTCGAGTTATGCAGAAATTTGTGTTTCATTTGTATGGGAGCCCCCCCTCTTAGTCGGGGAGGGGTTTCTAACCATCACTAAAACCTTTCCTGGCCCCAAAAAACCTCTACATGCATATTTTCATGCCGATTGGTTCAGTAGTTTTCGATTCTATAAGGAACATACGGGCAGACAGACAGACAGACAGAAATCCTTCTTTATAGGTATAGATACAATAAGTGTTTTGCTTCGAGTGAAGGTGATGACAGTGCACTTGGAAATACTGATGGTCAGGTTATTTAGGCAACACCACTTTGTAAATTGGTTAATATAGCACTGCAGTAGCTTACAGTCCTCAACAGACCGTACAGAGAGAAATATCTTTAGATCATCAGCGTACAGTAGCTTGCAACCCGGAGGGATCACAGAGCAAACGTCATTAAAAAATATAATAAATAGCAATGGTCCTAGGTTGCTTCCTTGTGGCACTCCGGATTGATTACAAAAGCAGTACGACTCATTAGAACCTAATTTAACTGAGAGTTGTCGATTTGTTAGGTACGTCTGAAGCCAGCAGACAAAGTCATTGGAAGCTCCTAAACGTTTCAGTTTCCGAAGCAAAACTTGGTGGTCAATGCGGTCAAAAGCAGCTTTAAGATCAGTATATACTGTGTCTACTTGCGCTGCGTCTTCTATCTGGCGAATGCAGAACGAACAAAACTGCAGCAGGTTTGTATTAATTGACCTTTTGGGAAAAAAGCCATGTTGCTCCGTTGAGATATAGAATTTGACTTTGCTGAACAGCATCTCACCAACGATGATTTCCAACAGTTTCGATCCTGCACATAAAGAAGTGATACCTCGGTAGTTTGCTATGTTGCGCTTATCCCCTTTTTTATATATTGTAAAAATATAGGACCTTTTCCAGGACTCCGGAAACTTGTTTTGTTCAAGTGACATATTGCAAATCTTCTGCAGTGGTTTGCATAGTGCTTCAGCGCATTTTTTGAGAACAGCTGATGAAATTCCATCAGGACCGACGCTAAAACCTGTTTTCAGTTTCGAAAGGTCAGCCTCTATGTCACCTATAGAAAACTGGAGAGGTCCAAAATCTAAAATATTTTCCGGAACATTACACATTGCTTCATCAATTTGAGAAGAAGGAGCTGAAGTTGAGCAAAACACGCTGGATAAGTGTGTAGCAAACATTTAGCATGGAATCCCTCCATGTGCGTACACTCAACATAATCCACACATCCTTTCCACGTGAAAAATCACGTAAATTTCTCTACAGGGATTTACGTGACTTTCAGGTGATTGTTATTGGAAAAAATAATAACATCTATCTGATTTTCACGTTAATGCATTAGTATGCGTGCGAACTACCTGAAAATCACGTAAATAGTACAGGAAAAGCTAGGTGGAAAATGTTCACATAACTTTTCAGGTAACTTCGACGTGAAATATATTTTGAGTGTACCTTAAGTACTTGTGCTTTTGTCAGTGTCTTAATAAAACCTGAACCTTTGACTAAATTCCATTTTGTTGGTAAGTACCAAATTTTCATGTTGTCAAAATGTTGGTTCAAATTTTGCTTTAACATGTCCAAAAAATTTTTACATTTAATTCTTCGTTTGGCATTCTCCAAATGAAACGACGACCATCTGAACCAAAGGTGTTAAATTTGGACCCATCTGCAACAATAACATCTTTTTCCCAGTAAGAAAAGCCTTTTGTATTTTATTAGAGAAGTCTTAAACTTAAGAGGTTCGCTTGCCTCTGAAGGAAGGCCTAGTTATTATGGAGAAAACCATTAGAAATATATATAATTTTATTTTATTTTATTTTATTTTATTTTATTCAACTTCAACGGACTGAGTCTTCTTGAAGTGTATCTGCGGGAAAAGCCGATTTGAGTTGACAACTTTAACATCATTCTCAAATCGGCATAAAAACCCAGCATTTTTTCATTCACAGTACAGATTTATAAACATGGATTACAAAGATAGTCATCGTCATATACAATTACAAACATACATTGTCAACTATTAATTTCACAAACTTAACCTAGAATATCACACTGAAGTATTTTATATTTGAAATGGTCTGATGACTGTTGAAAATCGAACAGGTGGTAAACACTGTTAAATATTCTACATATTTCCTGAACTGGCTCATGCTTTCCGTACATAGTGCGGTGGAATACTGGACGAAAAAATTCTCGGGTTCTCAGAGGTCTAGGTGCAATATTTATGTTCAGCATTGATAAAATTTCTGGCGCGTCAATTTCACTTTTTAGCAGCTTGGCAGCGAAAACAGCTCTCGATGTATCCCTCCTTTTAAGCAAGGTGTCGATATTTATCAGTTTACACCTATTTTCGTACGGTGGAAGATAATGCTTATGTTACAGAATTTTCTTTCAAATTAATTAATTAATTTAATTAACTAATTATTCATATAACACAAGTAACTTTCTAATGCCGTTTAAAAGTTTGTGTACAATGATTTCTGCTAATTAATTTGCTGTTGAGAAGAATATTTTACAGGATTTTTAAATCTGCATAGCTTCCGACACTCGCATCAAGCCTACTTTTCCCGCCATAAGACGCTTCGATCAAGGAGCATACGCCGCACAAAACTGACGATGCGATGTACAAAACGCTAATCAGACCGGTAGTCCTATTATTCAGCCGACGAATTTCTCGCCGAATCTCTTCGTGATCAGGAGCCAGCACGCTGTTGTCGTTTGTAGGCACCCCGAGGTTAACTTTCGTTGCGTCTCTTATTGCTATATCGCCGTTGAGGTGCTCATCGAAAAACTGCTTCCACCTGTCGACCACCTCGCGCTCGTTTGTGATTAGATACTCTCCCTCGTCCTTACACATGTCATGTTTAGGTGTGCAGCTCTTACGAGTTTGATTCAACTTGTCGTAAAACTTGCGTGTCATTAGCCGGGAATACTTGTTCCAGCTCCTCACGATCTCTGTCCTCCTTCTGGGGCTTTTTCCTCCTCAGGCAAAATAACTCTATAGTGGACTGGACACTTGGAAAGATGGGATCTCCGCAATATCTGCGATGGATAAGAAACACATTTATTTACACGTCTTCAATCCCTAGTTAATGACATGCCGATTGTTTTTAGAGTACGATCAGTATCTCGCCGGTTCAGGAAGGCACACACTGAACAAAATTAGAGTCACTAATCTGGATAGAGTGTTCTAAATTACTTACCCTTGGCTTTTAGTCACCTTTTTGGCAAAGAGAGGGAGAGTTACTTTTACGTGTTTTTGGAGATATAAGAGAATATGTGAAGTGAACTATATTGTTTTATCATAAAATATTGGTATTTATCCAAAATGGTTGTTTAATAGATTAGTCGTTTATAATTGAATTAGAAATTTGTAATTAGTTATTGAATAGCTAAGAAATTGCAGTGGGTGCACAGAAAATGCAATAAATAATACTAGTTATTGATTATATTAAAAATTACCGTAACTTTCGTAAAACAACGATCAATTCCATAACGATTTCTTGCAACAATGAAATAAGCGCCTTCGTCAGTTGTTAGAGCATCTTTGATAGAAAAACGAATGAAATCGTTGTGAACTTCCTTGGTTGTGCGTGCCGCATTCGTAATATCTTTCGTTCCATTCATCCATTGAACTACATGATGCGTTGAAAAACAAAAAATGAATAAATATTCAGAACTATAATAATCAGAACATTAATTACTCTTGCATACAACTCGGGGGTATTTGTAAATGTGATGATGATATAGGGTACGGGAGGGTATTTCCAGCCCATTAAGCGGTAGCCTGAACAATATTCAGGAATTACGTTGAAACTATATTTATTCGAGACAAAGATTTTTATACCAGTTGATAGAATAATATTTACTGAATATCGGCGTGTATTTTGGTCTTAATAAAACGCTACTTAATTTGAGTTATAGTTGCGAGAAATGATGAAGTCGCTGCGGCTAGATTCAGCCCATTTTTTATACAGGTATACCTCGATAGTACGTACACCCGCGTATCGTTTAGCGTACGTACTATCGAAACGTACGTACTATCGAATCGCAATTTTTCAGGTAAAGTATTGTTTTTATTATACTACATATTGTCTAAAACTTCCAAATTAGATAGATCAGATCAGATATTATAAAATAAATAATTATCTTAGTAAAATTATTTTAGAAACAAAGGTAAAAAACTACAAATGTTAAAAAATAGTTGAAAAGTAAAGCAAAAGGAATCCAAAACACCTATTTTTTCAAAATTCTCTCTCAAATTGAAAATTTACATATTTTAATCGAATATATCTAGGTAAACTGTGTACAGCAATCGGGGCCTGCCACAAAAGACGATCATTAAGACTGTCGCAGTGGCCTTTTAACCCAATATCCTTCTGGCATACAAAAAAAATGAGGAAGCATGACAAGGGGAGCTCAATAGCCGTCATTCGGGATATTTCATTCCAAATCCACTAATATCAATCGAGTGACCTTCCAGTCTATATGCTGGACAATAAGCTGAGTGAGTGCTATGAACAGAAAATAGTTAACTACAATAATCGGCTGTAGGCTGCGTAAATTGGAGAATTTCCTATAAGGCTGCTTATCTGCGTAGGAAAGCATACCTGTCCCATTTGAATATTAATCGATTTTGAGAAAAACACGGAAGTAGCTTATTTATATCCTAATTTACCTTAAAAATTGTAATTTAGACGGACATTGTTCGAAAAATTTTCCAAAAATATCAAACTTGAACAGTTCCATATGCAAAATAAAAGCATAACTATCCCATAATAATATTGTCCAGAGCGACTTTTCTCTACGATTCTTTTCCACAATGTCCTTTATGGTGATTTTTTTTCATTTGGGAAGTTTTCAAAAAATAGCTCGTGTTGTTTTTTCGACAGTAGAACAACTTCAAACTTTATCAAGTTTGTATTTAGCAGTGAAGCTGCCCATTTATAAATATAGTCTTTCGAATGCCTTCGAGATATTGGGATTTATAAGTTGTGTATTTAAACCAGACCAATGACTCTATGTCCAAGACCGCGACGTCTTTCTTGGATTCTTTAATCACGATCTTAAAGTCCTGAAATATTATAGGAGCGTTCCGGTTGCGCATACATTGGCATAGGAACTATCTTCCGCCATGTACAGTTAAAAATTTTAAAAAAATATATATGGGACAGACATGCTTTTATTTAGCAATCGCTTGTAAATAAAGGCATAATTGTCCAATCTTTGAAATTTTGAAAAAAAAATGGATTTGTGTTTAACTTTACAACAAAATTAATGTGGATAGTTTTATTACTAGTGTAACGTAAGTTTTTTCCAAAGAAAGTAAAATAATTCTTCTATAATAACGACAACACCCGTCGCAGTTGGGAAGAATGCGAATCGCAGAGAAGGTGAATTCTCTGAGCAAAAATCTGCAAAATTTAGTACCGACAATAAGTCTGCCCGGAATGCTAAAATAACTGTTATTTAGACGTACATTTTAATAATTACATTTTAATAATTTACTGTTTAAGAACTGTTTTTAATTTTAAAACACTGGTTTTTTACATAATAGAAATAGCTGATATTATTCAAAAATTTATAATTTTTGAATACGTATACGTAATGCTTCTGCTTTATATAGCAACTAAAAAAATCATTGTTGGAAAATGTACGTACTATGGAGGCAAAATGTACGTATTATGGAGGGTATGTATTATCGAGGGTACGTACTAACGAGGGTACGTACTATGGAGGTATACCTGTAGTGGTGTCTGTGTTTTTTAAATGCGATAGGCCGAAATAGCCTGCACAGCGATTAAATGCTTTTCAAAAACAGATCAAAAGAGATACCGACGGATAACATGTCGCTATTGCCAACATTCCGGGCTCATTGATGATAATTAGTTTTGCAGTGACAACAGCTTGCTGCTGGCGCTAGTATATCATTGAATCGTTCATATACATTAGCGCCGGTTGTCACTCAAATACTAGCTTTGTCAACACGATAGAAGCATTTGAGGCGTTTCAGGCCTCATATATTGGTAGTAGTGTAAATAACGCACCATATGCTGGAATTAGAAACAAAATTCTGCTAATGGCTAGTGAAGGAAATTGATTTATATTTTCATATCAGAGGGGAATTTTTGTGTTCTTCCGTGATAAAAAGAAATAGAATTGTGAAATAGAACGGTGTATTCACCGTTGTTTAGTAGTATAAGTAAGTAATAAGTAGAATAAGTAATCAAGAGCGGATACGCGTAAGCGATTGCTGCTGGTTTTTTCAGCCTGGTTACGTGCTAGTAAAAACCAGTGGTTTTGATGTTTATTGAATAAAATATAGCAAATTAAACGGCGCAACGGACTCCAAATGCTGTTGGAACACGGATTTCATCAAACGGTGGCCAATCAGTACAAACACTGGCGGCTAGCCCCTCAAATAAATTTATTTCACCACTAAGGTTTGGTTCATACGTATCCGCACGCAGCGGTGGTATATTTAGGACTAACTCTACATCTATGTGATCGATCTCCTACGCTAGCTCCTATCAAACTGTTTAACAGTGTAAGTGCAGTAAACATCGCTTTCTGTGTTCGGGGGTTCGATCAACATGATAGAAAGAATAAATCATCGAATAAAAAAATAGCCCCCACCTTGAAATACAAATTTTCAATATTAGAGACTACATGTACTTAATTGATCAACCACCACCTAGTACTACTACTACTACAAATATCATTTAATTTTCTGACAGGTCTTTGTAAACAAATCAAACGTTGTGAATCAATCACTCGTGGTCATTATCCGTTCCAGATGCAAAAAGGACATCCGTCGTGGCTGGATCTGTGTTCCTCGCGGGATCGTTGCTTTCGTTGAAATCCGGATTAGCAGCAGCCGTTGCATCAGATGCCGTTGGTAACAGACAAGTTTTCGTTACGGGTCGTTTAATAATTCCTCGACTGGTTTTAAGCGTCACTACCCGAGTGAGGTTATCTTTCCCTAGATGTACGGATACAATTCTAGCAAGCGGCCATCGGACTGGAATTTGAAATTCTTCCACAATCGCCACTGATCTTCCGGGATGGATATCTGTGTTTGGTTTTCTCGGCTTTGTGTCGCGTTGTAGTTCTTGCAAATATTCGGCGCACCAATGGTGCCAAAATTCCTGGTGCAATTTTTGAAGGCGCTGATAGTGATCCAATTTACTCAACGGAGTTTGCAAGAGATTGGGTTCCGGCAGTGTATACAAACCGGTTCCGACCAGAAAATGGCCGGGAGTTAAACATGACAAATCTGTCTTTTCTGTCGTTCTTAATAGCCCGGTACATCTCAGATAGCTCGTTATTTGCTCCTTCAAATTTTTTACCGTTATCCGAATAGATATCGCTTGGTTTTCCACGGCGTCCTATGAAACGGCGTAATGCATTCAGAAATGCTTGAGTGGAGAGGTCGCTTACTAACTCTATGTGCACAGCCTTTGTGCAGAAGCAGATAAAAATGCAGATATATGCTTTGCTCGCTGGTGCACGCTTATGAATTGGCTTCAGGTATACGGGACCTGCGAAATCGATACCGGTTGTGCTGAATGGTTTACTCGCAGTAATCCGGCTCAAAGGAAGTTGTCCGATTTTTTGCGATGCTGGAACGGGACTGACTCGGGCGCACTGGAAGCAGTTTCGGAGCACACTACGAACAAGTCGTCTTCCATTTATCGGCCAGTAGGTTTGGCGCATTGTAGCAAGTGTCACGCGGCCCCCACCGTGCATTAGCATTATGTGATGAGCTTTAGCTATCAGACGAGCGTAGCGTTGAAAACTAGGAAGAATAGCGGGATGTTTGGAAAGGTATGGCTGTTCAGATAACCGAAGACGCCCGCCTACTCTAACGATACCTTCATCGTCTAAAAATGGATGTAGAGCACGAATGGATGAACGATTGGAGAGAGGTTTGTTTAATCGTAAATCACGAATCTCCTCCTTGTAATTATCAGCTTGAGCTAGTCGAATTAGAAGATTGTTGGCAGCTGTTATTTCTCGTACGGATAGTATATGGTTCGAAAATAGTGTTACTGGGTCGTTCAGCTGAACACGCAATCTTAGTCGAGTATTTTGGATGAATCGGAGACAATAAACAACAACGCGAAGTAGCCGATTTTGGGTCGAATAGCGATCGAAAATTGCGTTGTGGGAAACTTGAGTATGTAAAACTGCCACAAGCCACTCTCTGCGACGCTCGTTTCCATGTTGGGGGTAATCTGGTATTGACGAAATTGGCCATGCAAATTCAGGGAGTGCCAACCATTCGGGTCCGTGCTTCCACTGTTGGCTAGCTAGGAAATCATCTACGCGCTTTCAGCTACTGTAAGGTTACCATTGAATCTGACCAAAAATAAGAGGCCGCTATGTTTATGTTAAGGGCTTGCAGTATGCAATTGTGAAGTTTGGCAGCTAAATCTGCTGCACACAATTCCAATCGAGGCAGTGTAACTCGTTTCAGGGGAGCTACACGCGACTTTGATGCTAGAAGAATTACACGTATCGTCCCATTTTCATCGACAGAGCGAGCATAAGTGTAACAACCATAAGCTTGCTCGGAAGCATCGGCAAAGGTATGAAGTTGAAATACAGCTTGAGGTAGAAATGCATAACGATCGACACGAAATTCAGAAAGCCTTTGAAGTTGTTGAGCATATTTACTCCACTTTTCTGCAAAAGGCCCAGGTATTTCGTTGTCCCATCCACATGACAGTAGCCATAGTTGTTGGATGATCATTTTGCCACGTATTACTATTGGTGAAATCAAGCCAAGTGGATCAAACAGGCGGGAAATAGCGAACAGTATGGCACGTTTGGTTATATTTTCTTTCTCGTGTGTCGATGGGTTAAAGCGAAGTATGTCGTTGTCAGGTTCCCAGTGGATTCCGAGTGCTTTTACCATTCCATTTGTCTCGAATGTGGCTGGTAAACGGCTGAATAATGCGTACCGTCGGTGCCTTGTGCACGTGTAGGCAAAAAAATAGACCCTACAGTGGTCCATAGCCTCTTATTCAGCAACTCCTATTCCTACCTCCTCGAGGTACCAGCCGGAATTCGAGCAACTTTGGTGGAGATCGGGTAACCAACCCCGGTGGAAGCCAAGGTCGTATGCTGACAGGAAAGGAGGGCTCTTTCGAGCTTCGTTGGCCCTCCGGCGAAACAGGGGGTTGGTGTAGCAGGCTTTGCAAGCCGTCACCACGAAAAATACTAAAGCACGGAACGAAGAACAAATATATTCTTACTGGAACAATCGGAATAGACCCACGCGACGAAAAAGGGCTATGGATTGGAAACTCGGGATGTGGAACTGCCGATCTCTCAACTTCCGAGGGAGCACTCGAGTGCTCTCCAACGTATTGAAGAGCCGCAGGTTCGACGTCGTAGCGCTGCAGGAGGTGTGCTGGAAGAGCTCAACGGTACGTACGTTCAGAGATGGACGTACCATCTACCAGAGCTGCGGCAACACACACGAGCTGGGTACAGCTTTCATAGTGATGGGCGAGATGCGGAAAGGGGTGATTGGGTGGTGGCCAATCAATCCTCGAATGTGCAGGTTGAGAATCAAGGGTCGATTCTTCAACATAAGCATCATCAACGTGCACAGCCCTCACCTCGGAAGTACCGATTACGACAAGGATGAATTCTACGCGCAGTTGGAGAGTGAATACGACCGCTGCCCAAAACATGATATCAAGATCGTCATCGGGGATTTCAATGCTCAGGTCGGCCAGGAGGAGGAATACAAACCGGTGATTGGAAGGTTCAGTGCACACCAGCGAACCAATGAAATGGGCCTAAGACTTATCGACTTTGCCGCCTCCAAGAATATGGCCGTACGTAGTACCTTTTTCCAGCACAGAATCCACCATAAGTACACCTGGAGGTCACCAAATCAGACAGAATCACAGATCGACCACGTTTTGATCGACAGTCGGCACTTCTCAGACATTATCGACGTCAGATCCTATCGAAGCGCTAACGTTGACTCGGACCACTACCTAGTGATGGTTAAGATGCGCCCTCCACTCTTAAGATGCGGGCAGACTATCCATTGTGAACAACATTCGGTACCGACGCCAGCCTCGGTTAGACCTCGCGCGGCTGAAGCAGCCAGATGTCACCGCAAACTACGCGCATTCACTCGAAGCTGCACTGCCGGAAGAGGACGAGCTGAACGAAGCCCCTCTCGAGGACTGTTGGAACCATCGGGCATGTGGCCCGGAATCAGCGGAACGATTGGTTTGACGATGAATGTAGGAGGGTGATGGATGAGGAGAACGCTGCGCGGGCGGCCAAGATGCGCAGTGCCACACGTCAGAACGTGGAAAGACACAAACAGAAGAAGATGCAGCGAAACCAAATCTTTCGGGAGAAAAAGCGCAACCTGGAAGAGCAGGAATATGCAGAGTTGGAGCGGCTGCATCGTTCTCAGGAAACGCGAAAGTTCTACCAGAAACTGAACGGATCCCGCAAAGGCTTTGTGCCGCGAGCCGAAACGTGTCGGGATAAGACTGGCAGTATTCTGACGGACGATCGTGAGGTGACGGATAGGTGAAAGCAGCACTTCGACGAACACCTGAATGGCGCCCAGGCGGAAAACCATGGCAACGGGGAAAGCGATTTCGACGGTGCAGCAAACGGGGAAGAGGTGCCAGCCCCAACGATAGGCGAAGTTAAGGAGGCCATCATGCAGCTAAAGAACAACAAGTCAGCTGGAAGAGATGGCATCGGAGCGGAGCTTATTAAAATGGGACCAGAAAAGCTGGCCGTTTGTCTGCACCGACTAATTGTTAGAATTTGGGATACGGAACAGCTACCGGAGGAGTGGAAAAATGGGGTTATCTGCCCGATCTACAAAAAGGGCGACAAGTTGGACTGTGAGAACTATCAAGCGATCACCGTTCTCAATGCCGCTTATAAAGTGCTGTCCCAAATCATTTTCCGCCGCCTATCACCAATTGCGAATAGATTTGTGGGAACTTATCAAGCCGGCTTCATCGAAGGTCGGTCTACAACGGATCAAATATTTACACTGCGGCAAATCCTCCAAAAGGTCCGTGAATACAGATTTCCCACGCATCATTTATTTGTTGACTTCAAAGCCGCATATGATACCATCGACCGGAAAGAGCTATGGAAAATCATGGACGAGAACAGCTCAGGAAGCTCATCAAACTGATTAAATCTACGATGGATGGTACACAGTGCTGTGTTCGGATTTCGGGTGGATTGTCAAGTTCATTCGAATCACACAGAGGGCTTGGTCAAGGTGATGGTCTTTCATGCCTGCTGTTCAACATAGCGCTATAAGGTGTTATGAACCGAGCGGATTTCAACACGCGGGGCACGATATTCAACAAATCTAGTCAATTCGTCTGCTTTGCCGATGACATGGATATTATCGGCAGAACATCTGTGGCGGTGGCAGTACACCAGACTAAAGCGCGAAGCAGAAAAGATTGGGTTAAAGGTAAATACGTCTAAAACAAAGTAAATGCTGGCCAGCGGAACCGAGGCCGAACGACACCGGTTGGGCAGTAGTATATTGATCGACGCACATAGGAGTATTTGGCCCAAAAAGTTGGCCATAAGTCCGAAATATGAAATGCATGATTTTTATTTATATGTAGTATCTGTAATCTCAGCATAGTCTACTAGTCACGTTAGTATGATTTTGAACTGAATTTATGCTTTTCTTCGCTCAGCAAGCTGCCTATTTAGAACGCCATTCGGCAGTAAATTTTTTCGCTTTTAAAATGCGTTCTTCCGCTCGTTGGTGCAAAAACCTAAAAATCCGAGTGAAATAGTGTCTATTCACCATGGGTAAGTATTTATCAGCAAAGAAGGATGTTATTCAATAGTTTTCATGTATAATTGCATAAAATTAATGAATGTCTTCGATACGAATAGTGATTACGAAAATTACCCCAAAAATAGTGGTAAGATCTTAATACTTTAATCAATGTTTTGGTAACCTTCCGAGCATGTCCCGGCAAAATTTCAATCACCATCAGATAGGTCAAACATCACAGAATATAGTGGAATCGAAAAATCTTCCGCATGGTTCCGCTTTGTCGTTTTTTAGACATTTAATTATTTTAAGGTAGGAGTCGTGCGGGTAAGACCGGCACAGGGGATAAGACAAGAACGCATAGAGTTTTACTAGAATGCATTAATCAATTGTTTTATTAAAGACTCAACATATTTGTATTTATTATTTCAGATGTTTTAAAACAGATCGAGCTTACTATAAATCGTAAAATATCAAAATAATAAACAAAATAAACGCGAGTGTCGCTGATGCGCAGCCCGTTGTAACTTTTCGCGGAAGAAATTTCAAACTAAATTTTAAGATTTTATATATTCTAGCTAGCATTGTTTTTTATAAGTGAGATTTAAGTAGAAATATGATTAATAAATGTATAAAAATCGTCTTCTTAAAAAACGTGCCTTGGGAGTAAGACCGGCACCTTTCGAACGGGGTAAGAAAGGCATATTTGCAGGTCGCCGGCAACAGTCACAGTCTGCGTTTGTCTCGCCCTGAATCATTTCACACACTCGTTCAAAGTCATTTATAGAGAAAAAGATGTTATTCAATGTTACGGAGAACCCTCATTATGGTTACCGTACATGTACCGTATTAATGACTATCGTCCGATGGTGAGTAAACTGACCACTTTCGCGGAGGTTAACGGAAGTTATTCGGCTCTGGTCATTAAGGTATATGATTTGACTTCTATTGGGTTTGCCATCGACTTCTAGAGTGATTCGAAAAAGTACATGATGGGCTTAGTTAATTTTAAATTCCTTTTATTCTCATAGTATGTATGTTTAAATTATTCTTAATAAAAAACAATATACTGTACTAAATAAAACTTTGATAGGAAATTTTCAAGAATACAATGCAACAGAGATGTTTTGAATAGACTTCTGCTTAATTCGGATCCATTGCTTAGTAGCTCAAGGCCGATACCAAGAAAAAAAGCAAACCTTTTTCGACCGAAACGTTGAAGATGTTGGAGGCAAATCAATATCAAACTGAAGAATATGAGAAATGCAGCGACTATGAAACAGAAGACTAGAATGTGATGCTTCTATACGTATACGTACACACCTACAAATTTACATACATACATACACTTTTACATCACACATACACCTGTACTAGCTCACATAAATACTGACACACATACATACACACATCCCAACACCTAATAAATGGTTATGTTCTTAATCGGTTTTTTATAAATATAAGAGAAAGATACGAATTGAACTTTACAGGGGATTAGTTGGCAATTTCTTTAACTTCATATGCAGAGTTGGGAAATGTTTAATTTCTGATCATGTTTTATCAATATCGACTGGAAAGAAGCAATTTAGAATTTTGGCCAGCTTTTTGGGGCAAATACTCCTATGTGCGACGGCGATGAGTTTGAGGTAGTCGATGAATTTGTCTACCTTGTCTCACTGGTAACGGCGGACAATGATACCAGCCGTGAGATTCGGAGGCGTATTATCAGCGGAAGTCGTGCTTACTATGGGCTCCACAAGCAATTGCGGTCGAGCAGACTAAGTCCCCGTACAAAGTGCACCCTGTACAAGACGCTTATTAGACCGGTTGTTCTCTACGGGCATGAAACATGGACAATGCTCGAGGAGGACCTGCGAGTGCTCGGAGTTTTCAAGCGACGAGTGCTAAGAACGATCTTCGGCGACGTACAGGAGAACGGAGTATGGAGGCGGAGGATGAACCATGAACTCGCACAGCTCTATGGCGAACCCAGTATCCAGAAGGTAGCTAAAGCTGGACGGATACGATGGGCAGGGCATGTTGCAAGAATGCCGGACAACTACCCTGCAAAGATGGTGTTCGCCTCAAATCCGGTAGTAACAAGATGACCAGGAACGCAGCGAGCAAGATGGTTAGACTAGGTGGAGCGAGATCTGGCGGAGAGTACTCGGTGTCCGAGGAATTGGAGAGCGGTAGCCCTCAACCGAGTTACATGGAGAAATTTTGTTCAACAGGCTTTGTCTTAGGACAGCAAGCCAACTAAGTAAGTAAGTTGTCTCGAATGTGCGCTGAACCGCTACGGTTGCCTTTTGAGCGGTGGCTAAACCTTTCAAAGCAGCTGGTTTGTTTGACAACCATTTTCGCAAACTAAATCCTCCTTTCTGCAACAATTCAATAAGCTCGTCACGTAGAGAGATTGCCTCCATGACCGTGTCAGCACCTCCTATGAAGTCATCCACATAAAATCCTTCTAGTAATGCCGTTTTGGCCTTGGGATAAGAAGAGCCCTCATCGTCGGCCAGCTGTTGAAGGGTGCGTGTAGCTTAGAAAGAAGAAGAAGCCATACCATATGTAACGGTTGACAGTTCATATTTTTGAACAGGTTGGTTAGGATCAAAACGCCAAAGGATGCGCTGCAGTGGTGCATCGTCGGTGTGAACCAGTATCTGACGATACATTTTCTCTATGTCCGCAACTAGGGAAACTGGATAGGTCCGAAAACGCAAAATTATAGATATGAGGTCGTCTTGTATAACAGGGCCCACCAACAGCGCTTCATTGAGTGAAATTCCTGTCGCCGTTTTGGCAGATGCGTCGAAAACAACACGTGTTTTGGTTGTTGTGCTATCATTTTTGAAAACCGGGTGGTGTGGAAGATTGTGCGCTGTTTTAGCATGAGTGCCCTCCCCTTCAATAGGCTTCATATGGCCGAGCGAAATGTATTCAGACATAAATTGATCATAATCATTTTTTAATTCTGGACACTTTGATAATCTACGTTCTAGTAGATCGAATCTTCTTCTTGCGATTGCTTCTGTGTCACCTACCATCACGTCAAAATTCGGGTGTCGTGGAAGCTTTACAACATATCTACCACTAGGTGTGCGGGAAGTAGTTTTGACAAAGAACTCTTCACACTCTTGCTCCTCAGCCGAATGGGTGGATCTGATCGGTACCTCTTCTATTTTCCAAAATTTCTCGACAGCTGTTTCTAGAGATGACAATGGAACGGTTACGATGTTGCAGGAAGGCGTATTATTTGGTGATAATGAAGCATTGATGGCACCGGATGGGTTGTACCCATCCGAACACGCTATCAACTAAAAATGGCAACGTTTCTTGCGGCGGAAGTGAAAAACGTGAAAAAATGTTCATAACTGATTAGTAGATCGACATCGCTATTATGGTTGAATGCAGGGTCAGCCAAAAACACGTCGCTAGGAATTTTCCAGTGATCAATAGCAAAGGTTTGACAGGGCAACTTGGGAGTTATTTTTTGCATAATAATGAAATCAATATCGCTCGAATAGTGTCTCTTGCGGGAACAGATCTGAGCTGTTACAGACTCTGTTGCCAATTTTGGTTTATCTCCTATGCCTTTCACTAACATGTTCACTTTACTGCGCCTCAAAGGAAGTAGCTGAGCCAGTCTTTCAGTCATTAGACTTGCCTGTGATGCACAATCTAAGATCGCACGTGCCATTTGCTCATTTCCGTAACAATCAACGATTTTTACTACTGCAGTCGGCATAAACACGTGTTTTTCCTTAGTAGACAATTTAGTGTCATTGGTATGTGGCGGTTTAATGGTAGTTGCGGCTGTTAAGATTGACCCAGGAGCTTATCTATTAGATGCCTCTTCGTAACCGGGATGGATCATGGTGTGGTGACACTTGCCACAAACTCGACAACAGTCTTGAACTGGACAATCATGAACGAAATGGGTGCCCATAAAGCAATTCAAGCACAGCCGTTTTGAGTTAATAACAGCTAAGCGCTCTGCAGGCGTCATTTTGGAAAATTTAAAACACTTTAGCAGCGGGTGGCGCTGATCACAAGCATGGCATTTAAGTCCGATGTTATTGGCTGCGTTCGTTACTCGATTTTCGGTTTACAGATATTGATTCCAATACACGGTTTCTGCGGTGAAGAAATTCTACAAGCTCCTTGTAAGTAGGCTGTTTGTTTGATATTCGATGCGTGATCTTCCCAGGCTCTTAGTGTATCATGCAGACGCGTACATAACAGGTGCTCAAGAATCGTACTCCAGGATTCCGTTGGCTCACCCATTTGATGCAGCCCCTTGACATGCCTCTCAAATACATCCACAGTTCTGTGCAGGGCGTCAGCTGTATCACTCTCCATGTGTGGGAGCTCGAGTAATGCCTGCAGACGTTTCTTTTTCATTAAATACTCGTTTGAATATCGGTTGACTAGCATTTCCCAAGTGGACACGTACTCTGCCGCACTAATATCAACGGATTCTATCAATTGGGAGAGGCCGCCCTCTCCACTGCAGCTCTCAAATAATGAAATTTTTGAATATCGGGGAGATCGGGGTTTGTAAGAATGAGTGCGTGAAAGGTATCAAAAAATACTCTCCAATCTTTATAATCCCCGAAAAATTCTGGTAAAGCGATCGAGGGTAATTTTCCTAATTCCTAATTTTCCTAATTGAAATTCAGACCGCGGCAGAGAGAATGTGTTCGGAATAATCGCGGAGTAAAAAGCTTCAAAAGTAAAGTGCCACCGTTGTTTATCCGGCTGAAAACCGCCAAATTATGATCCGTGAAGTTCACTTTAGTTCTGTGCACGTTATCCAGTCAGTGCGCATCGGATTAGTTTTCGATTTTTGCGATCGAAAATTCAGCAAAATCGCTTTTGGTTTTTGCGGCCTTTGTTGTGCTTTGCTTTCAATTTGATTTTTGTTGCTGCCCGTGCTCGCCGATACGTATACCATAGCAGCCTGTTTTTTGCCATCCACTTCGCACACAAGAAATGGCACATGCATTGCGTAGCCCGCCTTCTGTTGTAAGCAAAACCACCCCGCAAGCGATAAAGCGATCCCGCACCGATTACCCGTCTAATGAGCAGCCTGTTAGAGACGAGAACGAGAACGAAAATCAAATTACGTTGCGTAGTATGTTGAGCGTGATGATGGCACAGTTCACACAGACCAAACAGCTGAGCGATACAGTGCGCGGTGAGCTATGCAGTATTAATGACAAGATTGACGACGTGAAAGCGGAGCTGCAAGACGAAATCAAATCGCCGAAGCATGAGTGTACGGCCAAATACCAACACACGGATGCTGCTTTGTGCACACTTAGCGAGAGAGTTAACAGTGTAGCCCAAAAAATTGGTACATTGGAAAATCGGAATGAGCTGATAGTTAGTGGTATCCCGTTTCAAATAGGTGAAAATTTGAACGAAACGTTAAAAGCAATCTGCAGACATCTGGCGGTAAATCAGTCTGTTATCCCTAAGACTGAAATACGACGCATGGGAACCAGAAATCATCAGGAAGGAAACGGCCTTGTTGTCATCGAATTCGCACTGAAAACAATCCGTGACGAGTTTTACCGTGCTTATCTGCGTAAGCGGGATCTCACGCTAAGACATGTTGGACTGGACTCGGATCGCCGCGTGTATATCAACGAAAGCTTGACTCCTGAGTCGCGCAAGGTGAAATCGGTGGCTCTACGGCTGAAGAAGATCGGCAAGCTGAAAATGGTGTTCACCAAGGGAGGAGTCGTTTTCGTAAAGCGAACGTTTGATGGCCCCCCCATTGCGATTTGGTCAGAGGAAGAGCTGGATATATTGTAACTATGTTTTACCGATAACTTTTGAAGTTTTTTATGTTTAATATTGACTAATTGAGTGAATACTGTTTAAATGTGATATAAGCTAAAATGTCTATTGTAGTAGTTTTGCAGCCCCCTAAAAACTGTTTCCCGTTTTTCACATGATGCCACCGATACAAACTCACACCTCTACGAACATTCCCGGTGCGGTATTGAACGCCGCGCTCCTTCATGGCAAGTTGAACGTATGTCATGGGAACGCCCAGAGTTTATGTGCCAGAAAGTGTGCAAAGTTGGACGAAGTCAAGGATCTCCTACGTGATTCCAAGGTCTCGGTTGCCTGTTTTTCTGAATCCTGGCTTTCGGCGAGAAATAGCGATCGTAGCATCGCCATCCCTGGATTTAACGTTGTTCGAAACGACCGCGTTTATCGTCGTGGTGGTGGGATTGTAATTTATTATAAGCAACACCTACCTTGCACCACGGTTTTCAGTACCCATTTGTCGGTCTCGTCAGAAGACAAAACTGAGTGCCTGGCGGTTGAATTTCGACTAGGTAACGAAAAGATCCTCGTCGTAGTCGTGTATAATCCCCCGGAGAACGATTGTTCTGGTTTCCTTGGCGAAAAATTAGTCGATTTTGCTGCGCGTTACGAAAACATTTTGCTTATTGAGGACTTTAACATCGATTTGTCCCAGCCAAGTCGGAGACAGGCGCAATTCCTATCAACGCTAGAGAGCTTTGCAATGTCTTCTATCGATGAAGAGCCAACGTTTTTTCATAGAGATGGTTGCTCGCAGCTGGATTTGTTTGTTACAAGTTGTAGTGATAGAGTTTTGCGTTTCAACCAAGTAGGTTTCCCTGGGCTATCGCAGCATGACCTCATCTTTGGTTCTCTGGAGTTTGACGCAAGACCAGTTCGAAGGATCGACACGTATCGTGACTACGTCAATTTCAACGCACAAATACTGCAGAACGCTATTCTTTCCGTCCCTTGGAATGTTTTCTATGCGATCCACGATACAAACGAGCTCGTTAGTTTCTTCAATTCTCATGTAAAACAGATTCATGATAATTGTATTCCGCTGCGCATGTGCAAGACCCGCAAGTCATCCAATTTGTGGTACAACAGTGACATTCGGAAGGCCATGTTGGAACGTGATTTGGCGTACGCAGACTGGATCAGGGCACCGAGAATAACCAAGGATGAAGCGCGTCGACGATATACTGTGCTGAGAAACCGAGCAAATACGATGGTAGCGATGGCAAAAATGCGCCATTTAAACCAACTGTTAGACGACCGGATCCCGTCTGATGTTCTCTGGAAACGGCTGAAAAGTGTTGGAGTGGGCAAAAATAAATCGGCAGATGTATGCGAGTACCATCCCGATGAAGTGAATCATATGTTCTTGTCGAGCTACATTCAAAACGACGAAAACAGGGAACGAAGAAGACCTATGCCAGACGTGCCCTACAGCTTTTCCTTCCGTCCAGTGCAGTCCTGGGAAGTGGTGAACGCAGTATGCAATATTACATCGAATGCAACCGGTTTGGATGGTTTGCCAATCAAATTCGTAAAAATAATTCTGCCTTTGGTAGTCCAGCATATTACGTACATGTTCAACCGCATCATCGAAACATCCTACTTTCCCACATGCTGGAAACACGCCAAGATATTGCCACTACGAAAAAAGCCGCATTTAAGTGCTCTGTCTAACCTAAGACCTATCAGTATTCTATGTGCCCTGTCAAAGGTGTTTGAAAAACTTCTGGAGCAACAAATGTCTACGTTTATCAGGGAGAACAACTTGCTATCTGAGTATCAGGCTGGTTTTCGTAAAGGGCAAAGCATTCAAACGGCAGCGGTTCGCGTTTTCGATGATATAGCAAAAACGATTGACAGGAAAGGTTCAGCCATATTGCTACTACTGGATTTTTCTAAAGCCTTCGACACCATCCATCGTCTTAAACTTTGTTCGAAGCTGGAAACTCAGTTTAACTTTGCCGTTTCTGCTGTTAACCTAGTAGAGTCGTATCTGAAGGAACGAGCCCAAACCGTGTTCTGTGGAGATCAGCAATCCGAAGTGGGGTTTTCAACATCTGGAGTTCCCCAAGGCTCAGTACTCGGACCTCTGCTTTTTTGTTGTTATGTCAACGATTTACCCTCCGTATTAAGATGTTGCTCAATACAGATGTATGCGGATGACGTTCAGCTGTATATCCGCCGCCTTGGTCCCTGTTCTCATGAATTGATTAGGATGGTGAACGAAGATCTAGCGAGAATAATGAAATGGTCTCAACGTAACCAGTTGTTCGTCAACCAATCGAAGAGTACAGCAATGTTTCTGAAGAGTCGCCGTAGAAACACAGATCAGACCAACTTTTTGCCTTCTGTCACTATGGACGGGCAAACTATTGAGTGGACAGAGTGTGCGAAGAATCTTGGATTCATTTTCCAGACGGATCTAAAATGGGACAGGCTAGTAAATCAGCAAAGCGGGAAAATCTACGCAAGCCTTCGAACGCTCTACGGTTCTGCTTCTGCTGCTCCAACCAGCACACGCCTGAAATTGTTCAAAGCGTTGATTTTACCCCACTTCACATTTGGCGAACTACTGCACCTTAAACCAAGTGCGGGCTCCATAGACAGGCTAAAAGTCGCGCTGAACTCATGTGTACGTTTTGTTTACGGGTTGAACCGCTTCGCGCATGTAACTCAACTGCAGGAAAACCTGATCGGATGCCCACTTGAGAATTTCTACGCGCACCGCTCATGTGTGTTCCTACGCAAGCTGATCAGAACGCAATCTCCGCCAGTACTCTTTGAGAAATTGTTGCCATCCCAAGGGCGTCGGTTACAGAACCTGATAGTTCCTCCCAACAACTCGACTAGCTACTCAAGCTCACTGTTCGTTAGAGGTGTGATAAACTATAACGCAATACCCCCGATTGTTAAACGATCAACTTCTGAAACAGTTTTTAAGAGGGGCTGCCTCGATTATTGGAATCGCAATTAATGTTAGTAGTTAAGTTTTTTTGTTAGAGTTAAGTTTTTGATGTACAATACTAAGACATCCGTAGGTAGCAAATTTGAAAAAGGTTTACCTTTACGCTACTGGGTAATAAATAAATACTAAATACTAATTTTAGCCCACTGATGGCGTATGGACCCCGAGGGATAGCATTCTGAGGGGCTTGATCGTGGGAAACGATAGGAGGAGGCAATTTAGCAATGAGGCCAGCTTTTATTCGAAAAAACTGTTTTTCAAACGAGGATCTACGCTCTTGATTAGCAGCCATACCTTCATCACTTGTTTCCAATTCTTCTAAGGTAGATTGAGCTTCCTCGAGCTCATGTCGAATGTTGTTCAGATCTTCCAAACGTAGTGCAACCTCGAGCCGGTCCCGACTCTCCTCGAAGTTGCTCAGGAAATTTGTAGCACGATCTAAAGATGACAACAGTATTCTGCAACGGACCGCTGCGCGATGCTGGGATCGCTTCTGGTATTATCTTCCATCTCAGCAGATAAATTAGGATGACGTACAATATCAAGATGTCAGCGTGCACCTGGGAATATTAAGACCCGATAGACCCGATGGGTAGAATTAAAACACTTGGACTGCTAATTACCTTTAGCAAGGTTCAATGAGACTTGTATATGTATAATCCGTCCGGAATGGGTTTTCTGTCACTAGTAAATTGGACTACCGTCAATCTCAGGATCTCAATGGCATCTGAGTAACAATCTAAAGGCGTTGGAATTGCAATTACCTGACGCCCAAATTTATTAGGCCTTGTACAAATTTTTATCAAGCAAAAGCAGCGATGGTGGATCTCGGATGCAATTCAATTATCTCGATTCAATTGAATAGGAATGGCGGCAAACAATAGCGGCGTACAATGGTATCAAAATGGTGACTCGGCGTTACTATTTCCAAGCCTCTTTCCAGTAATCCTGGTCACGGCACCAGAAAAAATATGTTGGATCCCACTTTGGCGCAACGGACTCCAAATGCTGTTGGAACACGGATTTCATCAAACGGTGGCCAATCAGTACAAACACTGGCGGCTAGCCCCTCAAATAAATTTATTTCACCACTAAGGTTTGGTTCATACGTATCCGCACGCAGCGGTGGTATATTTAGGACTAACTCTACATCTATGTGATCGATCTCCTACGCTAGCTCCTATCGAACTGTTCAACACTGTAAGTGCAGTAAACATCGCTTTCTGTGTTCGGGGGTTCGATCAACATGATAGAAAGAATAAATCATCGAATACAAACAAATAGTTATAACACATTCAAGCCTCTGAGTGCTACATTTGTTTCAGTATTGTTATATAGCGGCAAAGTTTTTATTTGGGAAAGTTTAGCCAAAAAAGGTAATGTATGCCGAAATTAGTAGCATGATGGGAATACCCTCCCGTACCCTAGTATATACAGAGACGGAGCAAAAAGCGACATGACGACTATGGGTACCGCCAGACTGCAAACGACCTGCGAAGCGACACGTCTTTTCTTGCCGGGGTTATATGTTCAACCCTCTTACGTCTGAAACATGCATTAGAACAGACTGTGCATTAGATCTACATCCACAGATTCGTCTCCGCCAGTCTTTGTATATGCTATATCGCCTTTAAGGGCGGTTCAGATGAACGTGAACAGAAATATAAGAATTTTACAATTTCAGCCCCTCCCCTGTTTATCAATGTGGACATTTTTCTTAGGTTAAACTTAACAAAGATAATCTTTACGAACAATCGCATGTTTTGTGGTTTTGATCTTTATAATGAGGTCAGGCATTGGTAAATTTTTTACAAAGGTAGTCTGTTCCAATAAACTGAGCGAACAGTAGAAGAAAGTAATGAATTAACACTAGATATACCAGACCAGTCATTTTGACATTGGTCGTGCAATTTCAATTTGAAATTTCTACAACATCTAACATTTGATTTTGGAAACGGTGTTATGACTTTTGTAGCTATAAGTAGAGAATACATTTTATGAACTTAATGTTATTTTATATATATTAGTAACAAATATAATTTTTGTTTTTGCCATTTATACCAGCACCAGTCAAAATGACTGGTGCAAGATTCTATGAAGAAATGTAACATTTCGGGAGAACGGTGAGTCCGAAGCATGAAATTATGCAGTGAAATGCCGTTCCTAATGGTTCTTGGCCATTTTTGTAGAGTTTTGTCGAGAGTCGGTCCTTTTCGGCGGTTCTATTCTTCAGCTGACCGATTTCTCGCCGGATCTCTTTGAGATCGGAAGTCGAAACGCCCTTAGGCTCTCATACGTTCACTTTTGCTCCATTTTCTTTTGCTATATCAGCAATTGAGATCCCTATCAAAGAACTGCTTCCACTCACCAACCACTATGCGCTCGTTTGTGGCCAGGTTTCCCTGCTCGTTCTTACACATATCAGGCCTCGGTGTGTATCCTTTACGCATCTCACGCATCTCACTAGCCTGAAATAGTGGTTCTAGCTCTCCTTCTGGCGTTTTGCGGCTTCACTGATGGCCGAACGTATCCTGCTACATTTATCTTCGAGGGTCGAAGCACCTGGCCACAGAGGAAGGCGCATAGTATGCGCGTAGTTCTCATCACATTCCGGGTTGTCTAATTATCGATTGCTTAACCGAGGATGGCTTTGTCGTGAGGTATATACCGTCGATAATTTTGAGCGCACGTGCACTGCTACTAGGTAATGATCTGAGTCGAGATCCGTACCCCGTAGGGAGCGTACGTTGGTGATATTCGAGAAAACCCGACCTTCGACGATAATATGGTCGATTAGGTTCAATTTTAGTTGGTCAGGTGATCTCCTGGTGGTTTTGTATATCTATGTGGGGAAAGAATGTGTTTCTGATCTCCAGGCCTCGGGAAGCTGCAAAGTTGATGCATCGCTAGGCGTTATCACTATACATTGCTTCCCTGTCGATCTGATCGTTCATGTCCCCAATGACGATGATATCCCGTGGCGAGCACTCGAGCAGCTATCGTATGTTGCCTCCTGCTGGACATAGAACGCTTTTTTCTCGTCGACGGGTCTACCTTCGTGTGGCCAGTGCACGTTTATGATGGTGTAGTTGAAGAAGCGGCCTGTTATCCTCAACACATATATCCTCTCCCGATCCTGCATTCTGCCCATCACTACGAAGCCCGTTCCCAGCTCGTTGGTTGCTCCACCGTTCTGGCAAAATTGGGCCTTGCCGCCACGGATCCCCCATACCTTCCCGCATTTGCGACAGATCTTCGGTAGTGCCACAATGTCGAACTTTTGCGGTTCTGAATGTCAAAATGAATGAAACATTCTGTCACCATCCACGAAATTTGGTTTTACAGTTCCAGGTAGGAAGCATCCATTCCAAATCCTTGTTTCATCGCCTGTCCATGCTAAATGTTTCGAGTTGAATTTTCTTGATTTTTCGTAATATTTTAGATATAAAAAGCTTGCCTTACTAGGGCTATGCTGCCGTGTGTCATGATGGGGCTGCCATCGTATAGTGCCGAGACAAGACAATGCCTCCTTGCCTGTCGGTATACGACCTTAGTTACCACCAGGGTTGGTAACCACATCTCCGCTAAGGTTGCTTTGGTGCCGATCGGACATTCCCTCGATTGATGGAAGCACCTTCATTTTTAAGGAAAATACCCGTTTTTGTCAAAAACTCTTAATTTCTTTTGCTTATATCTCCGGAAATATTAGGTTTTTTTTTTTTTTTGTATGCCAGAAGGGCATTGGGTTAAAAGGCCACTGCGACAGTCTTAATGATCGTCTTTTGTGGCAGGCCCCGATTGCTGTACACAGTTTACGGATCGCTCATACCCATTGATGGAGTTGAGCGGAATAGTTGTAATCCTGTGCCCCAATTCGGTACTACATGGTTTATAAAGCCAATGACCGTTTTGGGATTTAGGCTCCATACCTGATATGGAGTAAGAAGGAAACTTCCTAAGAAGTTGTGCCTTGATAATGCAAGAGCTCCGCAATAGCAGAGCAGATGCGCTGAACTTTCAGGTTCAGAGTTACAAAAGCGGCAGGTGTCAGATGATACCTTGCCGATATTCTTTAAATGATAAAGAGCGGGGCTGTGTCCTGTTAGGAGTCCCGTGATCGTGCGTAGTTCACTACGAGTTAAATGGAGTAGTTTTTTAGCTACTGCAGGGTTTGGGTAGATAAACTGTTTAGCTTGTCTACAACCCTGTGTTTGATTCCAACGGGATGCTATTTCTAGCTTTTCCCATGTCATCAGTTCGCCTTTCACGGCGGATGTGGAGGTGCCCAGAAACGGTTCAGGACCAATAAATTGCTGAGCTGATCCTTGTCTTGCTAGGTTGTCCGCAAATTCATTGCCCTCGATTCCGCAGTGACCGGGCACCCAAAGTAATAAAACTTTGTTTTGGCGGGAGAGTTCCCTCAATGCTGTGCTGCACTCCCAAACTAATTTGGACACGCATTTGGCGGACTTGAGAGCCAGTAGTGCTGCCTAGTAGGTTTAGAAAGACACTATTTTCATATTTTCAAAGTAAATTACCCAAGGAAATCAAAAAAGATATTATTTTTGAGCACCAGTGCTGCTAAATATTTTTAAATTCAATTTGAAAACTAAATTTACATTTTTCTTTCAATGAAGACAATTTTATCTCAAAAATTCCAATTTCATCGTGTTTCGCAGATTTTTGACGTAGGACCAAGCATGGAAAAAATCATATCAAACAGCCTTCATATTGAAATCATCGACGAACCTGCTCATCGTAAGGTTTCAATCGCACTGACCATCTCTGTACAAAATTGCACACTCCTACGAACGAAGAAGAACGAGCAAAGCAAAGGAAAATATGCGACAGCGTTCGTTGGTGGTTTTGTTCACGCGATGGATCTTTCGTGCGGTGTGTTAACGAACGCTCGGCAAAAGATTCATTTTTGAATGCATTCACTAAGTCGCAAAGAATGTTCACAAAACAATCGTATGAATCTTTCTTGCGCGATCGTTCGAATGTTTCTTGAGCGTTCGTTATTAACCCCTCTATGCGGTCGGCGCGGTGCGGTCAATGAAATAAACGTAATTTTTCCTGTTTTCCAATATTGTTTCACCAAATTTAGAAATTTTCTCTTCATAATCCCTACAGATTGTGACCATATGTCATTCGGTTCTGGATAGGGTTGGGATAGCGGGCGTACCGGAACCGGGAAAACCACTAATAGTGGCTGATTTTCCAATACCGAAATACCGGTACCGGCACGGGAGCATACAGGTTGTTTCGGCACCGACCAATAATACAATTTTTCTAACATTCGCTCACAAAACCGAAGTGGTCGAACATGAGGAACGAGATTGGCGAAATTGTTGGTAAGGCACCACCGAGCGTTGGTTATGCGAGTAGAACTGAAGGAAAAAATTGAAAGGACTGCAGAAGTACAAGGCAGTGGCAACTTGAAGGGGCTCGATTAGTCCCGTATTCCAAAAAAATTTGGCTATATGAATTGACTTACTTCGAAACTAGACGTTTGAAGGGAAGTATTTGACTATGCTTATGATACCCTGTGTACAGTCTGTCCTACGATGATAGATTTCGAGAGGAGATTTTGGGTATCGAGCAATTTTGTTACAAAGGCTTATTGTCACATGGAGGATTTGAAGTGCATTAAATATTCTGTGCAGCTTATAGTCGAATTTTGAAACCGCTAATTTGATTACGAGTCTGTTATCTTATCTACACCGGTACCTAGTATTATTTCCGGACACTGTGCTGTTAACTTTACCTAGAGTTAGTAGAACATTTTCTTTTTCTTCAATTTTTCCATGAAATAAGTTCATATAGGCTATCGAAACTATGTATTCTGAAGAGCATTAAATTGTTTTTATAACCAGGTGGTTCCATCTGTACCGGAGGTACAGTGGAGTTTCGAATTTGTCATGGTTCGATTTTAGCATGCCTTGATTTTGGCAACACAAAATATTTCCCTTACAAAAATATGCTTATATATCAATCAGCTTCCGCACACATGCTTCAAATGATGCAAAAATGATGTCCTCAGAGTGTTCATGAAAAAACTACAAGGTATACAGCCCTAAGGGTTGTACGAAAGGGTGACGTAGGGCTATATCAGAACATTAGACCAAAGACTAATGTAAACTGCATTTCTGGCATATGTATGTTTATAAGAATCGGTGAGTGCCATTGTTTAAGTGAAATATTCGAAATATTCACATTCAATTCTTCATTGAATACAATGGTGGCTTTCAATTGAGGCATACAGATTTCTTTTAAAAATCACTTGTGTGCATCCTAAAGGTTGAAATAGTAATGAATGGCCAGCCCACAGATTATTGGATTAAATGTGATTATGCGTAGCTTGGCATGTTTCAATAATCTTACTTTAACTCGCTTGTGGCCTTCAAAAGGGCCATTGGTTACAAATAACATTAAAGCCAAAGCACGTTCATCGCAAATATGACGTGCCTTTTCTTTTGACATGAATGGCAACAGGCACGTAAGTTAGCGGCATCGATTCACTGTCTCTTGCTCCTGGAGGTTTTACTAGTTTATTTTCACAGCTTTCCGCTTGTTACATAGCAGAAAATATGGCACATACGCAAAAATTTCTCTTTTATTTTTCATCTCATATATGCAAGTCCTTATCCTACCACAGGGGTGAGGGGTCACAAACCATCATAAAATAAATTCATGCCTCCAATAACCTCCACATGCCAAATTTGGTTCCATTTACTCGATTAGTTCCCGAGTTATTAGGAAATTTGTGTTTCATTTTTATGGGAGTCCCCCCCCCCTCCCACCTAAAGAGGGAAGGGATCTTAATTCACCATAGAAAAAATTCTCGCCTTCTGAAACTCCACATGCCAAGTTTAGTTCTATTTGCTTGATTAGTTCTAGAGTTTCTAGAAGTAATAATTAGAGGAAATTTGTGTTTCATTTGTATAGGAGCCCCCCTCTTATGCCCTCCATAAAATTGCTTCTTACTCCTTCCATAAAATTGCTGGTCATTTTATCTATCCAACGACATATAAATTGTTCATTTTCGTTCAGTAGTTTAGTAGTTATTACCATTTGAAATCTTTCATTCAAACGTTACACTTCTATTTTCGTTTTCACAAAGTGCTACCCAGTCCCAGTATAGTAAACAAAGACGTAGTCCTACGTCAAAAAGTTTGCTGTTATAGAATGTTTCGAATAGTATTTTTATTGCCGTAGGATTACGTCTTACCGCAGGTTACCAAAAACTTAGTTGCACCGGACAGATAACTTTTGGCGGACTTTTCAAACATAAAACTGTTGCAATCGTTGATTGATAATATTTACTCAATTTCTAACGCATTTACATTCAATTTTTTCATATCAAAAAAGGGTCCCGATTTTGGCACCGTTTCGATTTTGGTTTCGATTGCCCAACATAGGCGACACGCATTTGTTGCCAAATTCGAAATCCCACTTAACGCATGAAGAACGCTAACTTTATCTCGGTAAATGTTGGAATTCAGGAAATAGAAAACGTTACTGTTTTCAGCAAAATTAATCAGTAGAGCAAGATCTTAAGATCGGTGGACAAAGTTTTATAACTTTGTCACCAGGCAACATTATTATTTGCGTGGATTATGCGAGCATATCCGTTAATCGAAGTTGGTATGTGTATCGGAAGGTTGAAAACTCTTGGGTACCGATATTACTGGTATTATTGATGTTTCCAGTACCGAAATACCGGTTTTAGAAAAATACTGTCGGCACTCCCGACCCTAATCAGCACTCAGTCCAGGTTTGAACCGCATTGAAAATCTCTTGAAATATGATTTAAAGGCAAAGTTTTCTGTTTTGTTTTGCTACATAACTAAAAACCTAGATAATTTCATATTTATAATGAGAAATTAGTCGGTTTGTAATCAAAATGACTTAACGGGAAATGAGCAGTCATTAACTTTTCGTCAAAAAGCCCAATTTCGGAAGCAGTTTTTGGGCCAAAAACAGGAGTTCCATTTTTAAAAATATATTCACTGTCTTCTTCTTGCCAATCGGAACATAGAGATATATTTTCATGAACAAAATTGTTGTTTCAAACAAAAAACTGCTTTTGAAATTTACAGAATCAACGACGACTCATTTCACCTTAAACCAAGCTCTTGTATAAAAAGGGTCAGCAATTCATACAGGAATATTTCAGAAATTGGTTAAACGAACCGATATGATTACAGTCAATGATTTGTTAAAAAAAACTGTTTCAAGCAAATTTTAGAAATTCGACAAAAATCGTTAAAAGCTACATGTTAACGACCATCGGAATAATTCTGGGCCGAATAACATGTGGCTTAGGTCTGCAGGAAAAATGCAATTAGGAAAAGCATTTCAAAAAAAATTCCCAAAATGAGTAAAAAGTTTTGAAAAATTAAACTCTTGTACCGGAAAGTTGTCTCTATGGTTTGATACAGGCATGCTTAATAATTTTTGTAAACATGCTAAAAAAGCGCAAAATCAGGTTGAATTTAAGGAGAAATGACTCGTCATTGATCCTGTAAATTTCAAAAGCTTTTTATTTGAAACAAAAATTCGCTGTGTTCAGATTGGCAAGAAGAATACAGTGAATACGTTTCTATAAATAGAACCCCGCTTTTGGGCCCAAAAACTGCTTCCAAAATTGGGCTCTCCGATTATTTTTAACGACTTTTAGGATTACTTAGAGAAGTTAATATTTCGAAAAAGTTAATCGATCCGATCCACAATCAATTAACCGTTCCGAGAGTCTACTGTACATCTAACCATCACTGTTGTTCCGCAAAAATCACTTTGAAAATTGTTTTGCCTGATACCATGCGTGACCAACATCGTTAACATGATAAAACATGAAATAAAATAATTTAATGTTCAGATTGGTCACACAAATCCCGCACGACTAATTTACATCATTTCATTTTTATTGAGCCTGTTAATGATGAGCGATACCTAAATACATAAAACAAAAATGGCAGCATTATTCCGTCCATTACACCATTACAAAATCTGCTAAAATATAAGTTTCAGTCAGTGCCTTAGTTTAAAAATTACATTGAATATTCCTTGCATAGCTACGCATTGCGCGGTTTGCGCTTTACCAACCCAACAGCAAACATTCTTTTATTTCGTTCAGTAAGAAGATCGTTCATCGTTGAACGCAATCATTTGGATTCGCAATCATGGTTCGCAGATGATTCTTTCCAACACAATCTTTTGATTCAAACGATTCTAAATGAACCTCGATACAACATTTCCGATCTTGTTTGAATCATTTGCATTCTTTCTGCTGTTGGTCGGCGATTCATCGGTGAATTCACTTTGTAGGGTTCTGTTCGAGAGCTATGCATGCGAGCGAGAATGATCGAAAGCAATACCTCGAAGTAAGCAATATTGTGCATTTACTTGACCGATGGATTCCGAGGGGAGTTCAGGTACTGTTTCAAACGTTCCAAAGGCAAAAAAATTACTAAATTGGCAACACAGTTCGTAATGTTTTATCGCCATAACTGGCAACACAGGCTCATTGCGTTTCTGTCGCAACCTTAATCGTGACTTCGTGTTAATCATACAAAAGCATTAAACAAATTGTTTTCGAATACGAACGTTATTGCTTTGTTATTGCTTGTTTGGATAATGAAGGATAAACTACGCTTTATTCACTATGAAATTTCGGCAAACCGACGTTGAAAATACAAATTCATTTCATGCTGAATTTCATTCCGTTTCTTCTGATAGAACGGTAATTCCTATGTTTATTTACTTTGCTCGATTGGTTCCAATAATGAAACAGCGATGATGACACAATTTGACATTTTATCTGTCAAAAGCTAAAAACGACCCTTTTTACGACCGTTCAGAAACACGACTGTTTCAACCGTCGTGTCCAGTAAGGGAATGCGCGCACAATATATTCACCAAAAATAATGTGAGTGAATGAATTTTTCCATGCTTGCGTAGGACTACATCTTTGTTTATTGTACTGGGACTGGGTAGCACGGATTACCCACGAATGGTTCTAACACAAATGGCCGAATCACGAATGGCCGAAATACAAATGGCCAAAATTACAAATGACCGGAATTACAAATGGCATAATATATCTAATGGCCGAATCACGAATGGCCGAAACACAATTGGCCGAATGTCATATTCAGTCAAAAAGTTCACGACCTTCAACCGGCAAAAACATTGGGTACATGCGGTCCTTACTCGCTGTCGCTCGTTCGGACTTTACTAAGGGATAATCCCTACTAGTCAGTAAATCTAGGAAAATACATGCACCTAAATAGAGGTGGTTTCTACGGGGGGGCTGCCCCTCCGCAGTGGCCGGCGCTTCCGACGGCGAGTACCGGCGTACCAGGAATTGGCAGGAGTGGGGAACGTGGCCAGGAATTTTATGGGGGCTTTAGCGACCAATTTGAAGGAGGGCGTAAGAGGGGGGATCCCATACAAATGAAAGAAAAATTCTTTAAAACTCGAGAACTAATCAAGCAAATGGAACCAAATTTAGCATGTGGAGGTTTCAGAAGGTAGGATTTTTTTCCATGGTGTACTGAGACCCCTCTCTCTTTAAGAGGGGGGCTTCCATACAAATAATATACAAATTTCCTCATAACTCGAGAACTAATCAAGCAAAAAGAACCAAATTTGGCATGTGGGGGTTTTTGGAGGTAAGATTTTTTTCTATGGTGTACTAAGACCCCTTTTTCTTCTAAGAGGGGGGGCTCCCATACAAATCAAACACAAATTTCCTCATAACTCGAGAACTAATCAGGCAAATGGAACCAAATTTGGCATGTGGGGGTTATTGGAGACAGGAATTTATTTTATGATGGTTTGAGGATGAGGACTCTCGTACAAATAAAACAGAAATTTTTGCGTATGAGCCATATTTTCTGCTATGTAACAAGTGCTAAGCTGTGAAAGGAAACTACCGTCATCCGGGGCGAGATTGTGCCAAAAAGCATATATTTTTGTTCTTTAGCTCAGTATACACACAATTTAGGAACTAAGTTGATTTCAAACCTGTCAATATATACTAAATTGTCCAATTAACAACTACCGTAGAGATGGTTTAGTTACAATGAAACCTAATTTTACTGGAAGTGCATGAACTTTGGCACAATCTCACCCCTTCTAGGGGGTGACATTGTGCCAAAAACATAAAGTTAGGCTAAAAACCTAAACAGTGAACATTAGCATGTTTATAAACAATACACATAAATATCAGTATAAAGTAGTTCACATGGGGCCGTCCATGAACTAAGTGGACTATTAGAGGCAGCGGTCGGCCAAAAACAACGCATCATACAAAAAGTATGAACGAAAATAACCCGGCGAGGTCTGAAATAACTAAAAATGAGTTCGTAGTCAATGGATAGCCTTTATATAGCCAGTAGCGTTTCTAGGGTTAACAAGGGGGAGATATATGAAGGAGTGTATCCTATTACTTCGTTCGAGAACCCGCGGCCGCAGAACATGTGGCCTATCCTACCCCCCTCCCCTCTACTTAAAACTGGCAGTTTATACACGGTGTAATATATTCGTCTTATATTAGAGTGTTTTTGAAAGTATCGGAAATTTCCAGAGAAAAAGTAAAAATTAGTTTAAATTATTTAGCAAACCTATGATGCTGTTTGCTCCAAAATTGATGACGCAATCTAATCTGTCAAAATATTGTGCTCAAGAGTAAAGAATATGACTGTACTGGTGTATACTGGCGTATTTTTGTTGTGTATGTGAAATCCACAAATTGGATCGACCATTATGGCTTGGCACAATCTCACCCCCGTGAAGCTCGAAAAGTACAAAGTATCGAAAAATATTATTTTCGTAATCAAAACTTATCCAACGCATAATAGCCTTTCAATACATTGTAAATGATTAGTTTATATACCTTCAAAATAGCAAGTTGATGCGATTTCTTGTTTGGGTTGGTTTATGGGGGACATTTTTTACAAGCGTTATTTCCGAGTATTTTTGATCGCGAACTTTGAAACCCTGTTTAGGCTAAATAGTTTGCTAATATTATCTGTGTTCCATTCTAAGTTATGAATAAATATGTTATGTTCATCATCATTTTGAATTTAGGTCACCAGTTTCTATAGATATAACAAATTTTCACAAATAAATATTTTTGGTTTATGGCACAATCTCATCCCCCGGGCACAATCTCACCCCGGATGGCGGTAGTAAACTAGTAAAACCTTCTCGTAGCAAAAGACGGTGAATCGACCCCGCTAACTTTTTTTCCATTTTTGCGATGAATGTGCTTTGGCATTAACCCATTTCCTCCCAGCGTTGCGAAAACGCAACGCACTTTCATTCGTTTCTAGAGAAGGCCCGGTTGAAGATATCAACTTGGACCCTGAGAAACAAAGAAAGATTGGAAAAAAATCTAATCGACCTGTTTTTGCTCAAAGGTCAGATGTTACTTGTAACATAATTACAGCTGTGACAAAACAACAGGTTTTGCTATTTTTCAGACAGTTAAGGAAAAATGTTCATAAAACTCGATTTTACCTCTATTAACGCCTGACCTATCAATCAGTGTTAGTAAGAATCGGTTGCTTGCCAAAAAAAAGCTTTGTTTCATAATTTTAATTATTTTTGTAATTTTCAGACAGGTTTGAAGCTTTGCGTTGCGAAAACGCAACGCTAGGTAACGATATTCAAAATTTGCAACGGGAATGTTTGTTTTCGTTCGTTCGCTGCGGTGTTTCATTTGATGTCGTTACTTTTTAGTAAACAAATGAATGTAAATCTTATCTTTCACTTATTTAAAATATCCCGAAAACATTATAAAAGTTTACAAAACATAGAATTCGCTGCTTCGAACACTGATGGCAGATGGAGAAGCCGTTGTGATAAGAGCGTAATAAAATTGTTAAAGTACCTTTGCCTCCGGAATATCGGGAGGAATTGAGTGATGGCAACGACAGTTTCATGGACCCAAATTTAATGTTACAACCTTTCCGGAACGTGTTAGTAGGCATTTAATCATCTGCGATGACATGCATTTAGCATTCAAACTGCATACTATGCGTCTAGTGCAAAGCTGGTCTCCAACCCAAATGTTTCGATATCTATCATAAAACATAACATGTTATACTCTAAGTCGTTCATTTAATCTTTATTAATACTCAAAATCACAAAAAAAATCCCAAATTTGATTTAACTTTAAAAAAGTATGAAGCATTTATTTGCATAATAATGTAGGTATGCAAAAACGGTATACCCTTAATGCCCAGCGTTGCGTTTTCGCAACGTAGCGTTGCGGGACACTGGGTCAAAATTAAAAATACACGTCAGCGGTTTTTTCTTAGTTGACCTAAAAGAGAATTTTCCTGAAAGTTTCAACTTTCTATCCCTGCTGGGAAAAGTGTGGGGCTTAATGGGTTAATGTTATTTGTAACCAACGGCCCTTTTAAAGTCCACAAGTAAGTTAAAGTAAGATTATTGAAACATGTCAAACTACGCATAATCATATTCAATACAATAATCTGTGGGCTGGTCATTCATTAGCATTTCCACCTTTATGTTGCACACAAGTGATTTTTAAAAGAAATCTCTATGTCTCATTGGTTGCAGGCCTTGTACTTATGAAGCCACGTCCACGTATTTTCAAAGCGACCATAGCATTAAATGAAGAATTGAATCTGAATATTACGATCTTTTCTCTTTTAAAAATTTAAATGAACAATGGCACTAACAGATTCTCATAAACATACATATTCCAGAAATGTAGCTTACATTTGTCCTTGATCTAATGATCTGATATAGTCCTACGTCACCCTTTCGTACAACCCTTAGGGCTGTATATCTTGTAGTTTTTTACATAAGAATCACTCATCGTCCCGAGATATTCTTTGCCGATCCCGAGATACAGCGTTTCAAAGCAAGCAATCCCCCATTTTTAATGTAAAATTAACAGCAAAATAACTTTTTCTTGAATCAGTGATCCTCTACGCAATGTAAAAATACCTTGGCATATCGGAAAAGCATTGATACAGTATATTACAAAGTTTTTCTTAACTGTGTTGCCAACTTTTCAGACCCCGCCAAGTCACTATTCATTTAGATTATTTTATCATTTAGATTAACTTTCTGAAACACCTCAAAATTCGGAAACCCGTCAAGATTTCATTGAAAGATAGCAGTTTAAATGTACAGACAACGTAAGTTTTTCAATAGAATTGTTGCAAAACGTAAGTTTTCGAAATTTTTTGATCAAATAACTTCTGTAATAAAAGATTTTCGGTAGACGCACCTAGTCGCGAAAGAAGTATATTAATTCATTAAAAAAACAAAAAAGTTCTAGCTTCTTAAAATGGCCTGCGGTCAAATTGACCCCACGGTACAGACAAAGGGTTAATATAATATAATGTGCCAAGTCTATAATATTGCTTACTCTTTGGTTTTGGGTCACCAATTAGCTTGAAAGCCATAGAAATCTCCTGCCCTTGTCGAATCTTGATTTCCGGTTGGGGTCTAGCCATGAATATAGGCGGCTTTGCACCTTTGATAGCGTTCGGATTGATAACATCGACATTCGATGATGACTCCGCTTTCCCGAATGCATTGCTCGCTCTACATGTATATCGTCCAGAAGCGTCCATTGTAGCGGCAGAAATGCATAGTACAAAAATACCGGTTCCATCGCTATAAAATCGTATTTTCGGAGGCCGTCCTTTAACTTCTTGTTTGTCCTTAAACCATTGTACTTCACAATTTCCCTGAACTTCAACTATTAAACAAATATTTCCACCAGATGGAATAGAATAATCCGCAAGCGATTGATAAAAATGTGGCAAATTTGGATTGCGATGATAGAAATTATGCGTTCGTTCTAGCATTATCTTTTCTTTTCCAACGTATTGAACATTATGACTTATTGCATCACTACATCCTCCGCTTTCTGCTTCACACGTATATGTGCCTGAATCAGCTTCGTTTGGTTTGGTAATAATTAGCTTGCAAGTACCGTCAGCATGATCGTATTGCTCATATTTATCTCCAGGTATGATATATTCACCATCTTTGATCCATGCTATATTTGGTCGAGGGGAACCTCTTACACGACATTCTAAAATTATTTCATCCGAATGCAAAGAATATGTTTCTGTGTGAAATTGAAAGAACAGTTAATTAGTTTTTATAATTATTGAATAGATAATAGATAAACGTTCGATATGTAATCTGTTTAATTTTAGGTATATAACCAGCTCTTGTAGTCATAATACACACACAGTCAGAAAATAAATAAACGATCATATGTATCAAGCGACATCGTATATTCATTCACATAACGTACAGTAAAGATTTGTATAACGCGGTGGGTGGTGCTGTGTGCCCATCGCGAGATCTCAGCTGTCCATTAACCAATAAGGTTGATTTTTGGTACATTGTTAGCATGTGGTATAACCTAGTCAACTACCAAAAATCAGCTTAATTGGTTAATGTACAGCTGAGATATCGCGATGGGCGTACAGCACCACCCACCGCGTTATACAAGTCTTACTGTATTATAATTTTCTTGAATATTATACAAAGCAAAGCAAAGCCTTGGGTATAATCAGCTTAAGGCATTAGCCCTCTTTATCCACAGACTTCGCAACCGTTTCTTAGAGTCCAGGACCATTACGGAGCAAATGTGACGGCTACTGAATCCTGCAGCACCCACATAACCTAGATTCGAACATACTTATATGACTGCATATGTCGCCTGTTTGGTGCGTTATGTAGCAAGCAAAAAGCCTGATCCTCTTAGTTGACCTCGAACGACGACGCCAAGCGTCACATGTTCGAATTTCGACTGGGAGAGGCTCATCTATGATTCTAATCAATACAATTGTACTGCACTCTTAGCTGGTTGCGAAGTCTGTCGTATAAAAACAGAAGATAATGTTGCGCCTAGGATTTCTTTTTTTTTTTGTAGCAAGCAAAATACACGATCGAAAGTGAAGCTTGTACAATAAATTTTCAAACGACGCACAGTGGGGCAGATTGACCCGGCGTTCGGACAAAACCTTGTAACTTCTTTGATATGCTTCGTAGACCTTTGTTGTCTTTAGCAATATTATTTGCTATAAAATTTTGCATCTTTTTGTCAATTTTAGGTACAGTGACTGCTGGTAATTCCACGCACTACTTTAGGCACAGACAGTGTTATAATCTGTGTAAAAAATTAGTTAGAATAACCATATCTTCACCATCAGATAGGATTTTTAGTCCTTTTTATGAGAAAAATATGAAAGTTGGTGTAGTTCCAATAAACAAGACAAAAATGTTTCAGCCGGTAACGTGTCAGTGCACATAATTCCGCGCACCAATTTATGACTTGACTTGATTTTGCTGAAGGTTTTTTATCGGAATAATCACATACACAAGTCTACAATCCATACAAGTCTAAAAAAGCCCAAAGACCAAATTAGTCTACAATTAAAACGATTAAACGTCCATAGACAAACAGACTTAGCAACACAGACAAGCGTACATAACATCTTGAAGCATAATAAGAAAGAGTGCCAATAATAACACATGACACAACTAAATAATAAATGTACTGCACTCATCAACGTTAACAGATTAAAACTGCTTAAAAGCCGGAAATTGGCTGAAGCTAAAATGTTGGATAAATTTACTTGGATAGCCTCTAAGCAGTAGATACATTACACGATTGCTACATTTTGAAATTAGCTTAGTACCTAATAAGGCCATTACAAATATTTTAAAAAGTTTTTGTCTCTCCGGTGTTGGGGCACTGAAGGGGGGGGGGGGGGGGGTTGAAAAAAAACTAAGTGAATTTTTTAATCAAGCAAAAAAAAATTGGATTTTTGACGTAGGAGTACGTCTTACGGCAAGTTTTGAGATAGGGTGTCATTCCAAAAAATCGAAAAATGCGAGCGTCACGAAAAATGAAAGGTTTTGAGCGCTAATAGCCTAGCGGTTTTCCGATCGATTTTCAATATTTTTACACCAATCGATCGGAAAATCTTCTAAAAATTGACCCAAATGAAGAAAAGTATGGATTCTTGATGTTGAACTATTGAAAAATTGAAAATAATGAGCCTATGTTTTACCAGAATTCTCGCTTCGTGATTGGTTGGAAGATTCTTTGCGATGATCTAAACCTATACCAATTTGATATCTGTGCTTGGGAAGTAAGCCAAAACAAGTGACAAAGTCTCCTTATTCCAACAAGATTTCTTAACACCGCGATTAAACCTAGACCATTTTGATGTCCTTGCTTGGGAAGTACGCCAGAAAGAGTGGCAAAGCCTCCACGTGCCAACAGATTTCTTACGAACGCGATTAAACCTAGTCCAATTTGATGTCTGTGTTAGGGAAGTGTGCCAGAAAAAATGACAGAAGTTCGTTGTCCCAACAGATCGCAAATTCTTTACTGCGAGACGATTAAACCTCGGCGAATTTGATATCTGTGTTGGAAAAATGTACTACAGCTGTAGTGTTCGGCTATAATACGACTCTGTATGAAAAGATGTGCTGTTAATAAAATAGGATTGAATTGGTAAAATCCCTTCAACGTGGGGAACCATGGGTAATAAAAACAATCTTTAATTTCAGTAAGGTAGCAGGAAAGCAATAGTTTGTGTTCTTGATTTTGTTAAATTGTTTTCAAATGCACAATCTTTTGAGAATTGAACGTATGCAATGTTACTACTTTGATAAATGTTACATACAACGCATGCAGCATGTATATATGTTGCATATAGCACGTGTTTATGAAGAATCGAATGATTACAAGCATGAATACATGCTACTATCACTACAAAGAGACTTACGTAGTCCTGCGTCACCTATATATGCGGTCGTGTCTTGTACACAACCCCTCTGATTTTTTTGGACCAAATCTATTCTTGCTTTTAATCTTAACACATTGAAGTGTTCAGCAAAGTTTTAGTGCATATTATTATAAGAAATTTTGCATGTTATACTATAACAAAGGTTTAAAAATTGGTCGAAAAACACGAAGTTGATCCGAGGCCCGGAGGGGCGAGTCACATATACCAATCGATAAGGTTCGACGAATTCAGCAATGTCTGTGTGTGTGTTTGTGTGTGTGTGTGTGTGTGTGTGAGAGAGAGAGAGAGAGAGAGAGAGAGAGAGAGAGAGAGAGAGAGAGAGTGAGAGTGTGTGTGTATGTGTGTGTGTGTAAGTGTGTATGTGACGCTTGACTTTAGTCGTCTGTTTCTCGGAGATGGGTGATCCGATTCGTTTGCTATTACGCTTATTTGAAAGGTGTTATAACCTTGTAGATCACTATTGAATTGTTTTGCGGTCCGACATTTTGTTTAAAAGTTATAAGCAAAAATGTAAAAATTACGTGACATGATTTTCTCGGGGACCGCTCAACCGATTTCAACAATTTTAGTATCAAATGAAAGCTTTTGTAACTGGAAATTATTTAGGAGGGTTTTATCGAAAACAATCAAGCGGTTCAAATGCTTAAAAATGTGCTTTTTCAAGATGTCAATTAGTCGAACGTTTCTGAGAGATGGCCAAACCGATTTATGCGCTATTAGTCTCATTTGGTAAGCAATATTGCCTCATAGATCACTATTGATTTGTTTTTTGATTGGATGTTTATTTGAAAGTTATAAGCAGTCGTGTACAGCATAATAAAATTACCATATATTTATAACGATTTTAACCAGATAATAAGCAGATTTCAATTATTTTAGTATCAAACGAGAGGCCTTAACGCTGTGAACATATCTGCTAAATTTTATTAGAATCGGCCTTACCAGTCAAAAGTTATTTGATAAAACATTGATGAAATTATTTAAGCAAACTTCACTGAAATGAACCAAATAAAAAAAAATGCGATCATGTGCTCTAGCGTAAAAATGCTTAATTTTCCAGATGGTGTGTCTTTGGAAAAGTTTATTAAAAAATATGGCGCAACTTTTTACACTATTAGGGTGACCGTAAATCTACCTATTAGGGTGATCCAAATTTTTGTTTTTTGAAATGCGTCCAAAAAAGTACAGTGTCTCCACAAAAGTTGTAGAACATAGTAAAATAAGCAACTTTGCTGTACATAGTAACTATCTATCTCTTACTGGTTGCGAAATATAACGATTTTTTTTAAATGCAGCGAAAATTGAAAAATTGAGATATGGCTACGTCACAATTTAGATAATTCATTTTTGCATGTCATAAAAAATGCAGCCAAATCGATCCTCTAGATACTGAGATACACGCACCGTCGTTGAAAACATATTTCGAGGAGAGCGCGTTTAAACTATTGTACAGCACTGCACTTTCCTTCAAATGATCCCACAGTTTTACTGTAAATTCTCAACGAGACCACGTACCGAACAATACTTTGGGCTCAACATTTCGGAAGATAAAAGGCTTCTAAAAATGCAAAACAAACAAGTTTTTCGACTTTCCAGTGAGGGTCCACCTTTAATATCAATCCTGCCCAAGAACTTTGCACACGATTTTTTGTGTTGTGTTATGTGTTGATGATAACAACCATTACTGCCCATAAACGCATAACAGTCCCATGTGATTTTTCACCACTTTTAGTTTCAGTTTCAGTCTCAATTGTCTCAGTAGTGAAAATATAACAATAAACATCTGCTTTTCGGAAATGCCTGGACCGATTTGACTGCAATAACTAACAAACGGAAAGTTTTGTGGCCTAGAAGAATTCTATTGAACAGAATTTGGATCGGATGTACGTCATGCGACACCTCCAAGTACTCGAAATTGCATAACTAGACCATTGATAGCCGTATAAAATGTTCAAGACATCATCGGCTACATCTGAACACGTCCGGCAATGTTCCGGATCGGGGATCAGTTTCTGAACTGAACTGAAATACAACATGTGACATCTTAAAGTACTCAAAATTCCAAAAGTAGTTCATTTGTCGTCATATAAAGTGTCCAGGATTACATTGGCCACAGCCGGACACGTTCTAGGAACGTTCCGAATACATCCAGGAAAACGGCCAGTTTCTAACTTAAACCAAACCCCCGAATGCGACCCCGCTATTAGTGATGTCCGATTTTCTTAGTTAATCGATTAACGAGTAATCGAATATTTTTTTATCAATTGTTATTCGACACGATTAATCGTCTGTGATTAATCGGGTAATCGACCAAACTTCGATTACTCGTTGTGTATACTGCCGCTACTCGCATAACAGTCCCATTTATATAGGAAACTCCATAGAAAATGGGACTGTTATGCGAGTAGCGGCAATATAGTTGATGGATAAAGTGTAGTAAAAATCGAACACCGTTGCATTGTAACTCTCTTGCTGTTGATAGATTTGGGATTGTTGACGGCAGATGGTTTCCAGTATTTTTAGATAAAAATTCATTGAAATCCGGGTTTTTATTTGTAAAATTATTTTCAATGAAAATAACTTTTTATCTGTATGTTGGATAACTCATCCAACAAAGCTGGTGCGACCAACTTGGGGGTGTATTATTTGGAACTCTAAATCAACAAAGTCCGTTGTGGGAGAACTTCACTGACCTACTTACGGCTTGTATTACGTGCGCTATTGCTTCATTGGATAGCAACAGCTTATAAGTATCGTTTAAGCTTGAAATGGTAACCTCGCTTTAGTTATTACTGACCTGTCCTGTTAAAACAAGTTGCATCTGTAAACTGAGAACCAGTTTCTTCTTCTCCTCTGTTGGGAACTCTTACCACTGCGTCCATTATTTTGGATTGTTGTGGTATGCCCCATTTTATTACTTTTCTATACACTTCAAGCTTACTTATCACTTATTGGGGAACAGGCCGGTACTCTTACCCACAGTTCCCCTACCGATAAACAAACATCACAAACCGAAAAATGGAGGTTAGTAGTGCTACTCCGGTTGCTCCATACTGTAGAGCATATATTCGCTATGTAAGCACAAATCGATTCCTTGTACTCCCATGGAACTACCATATGGAAAGTCTGCGAAGATGTGGTGCAAAGTTTTGTCTGTCCTTTTCACTCTTTAACACTAGATATACCAGACCAGTCATTTTGACTGGTCGTGCATTTTCAATTTGAAATTTCTACAAAATCTAACATTTGATTTTAGAAACGATGTTATGACTTTTATAGCTATAAGTAGTGAATACATTTTATGAACTTAATGTTACTTTATTTATATTAGTAACAAATATAATTTTTGTTTTTGCCATTTATACCAGCACCAGTCAAAATGACTGGTGCGAGATTCTATGAAGAAATGTAGCATTTCGGGAGAACGGTGAGTCCGAAGCATGAAATTATTCAGTGAAATGCCGTTCCTAATGGTTCTTGGCCATTTTCGTAGAGTTTTGTCGAGAGTCGGTCCTTTTCGACGGTTCTATTCTTCAGCTGACCGATTTCTCGCCGGATATCTTTGAGATCGGAAGTCGAAACGCCCTTAGGCTCTCATACGTTGACTTTTGCTCCATTTCCTTTTGCTATATCAGCAATTGAGATCCCTATCAAAGAACTGCTTCCACTCACCAACCACTGTGCGCTCGTTTGTGGCCAGGTTTCCCTGCTCGTTCCTACACATATCAGGTCTCGGTGTGTATCCTTTACGAGATCGGTTCACCTTCTCATAGAACTTGCGCATCTCACTAGCCTGAAAGGGTCGGGTCGAAGGAAGCACCAGGCCACAGAGGAAGGCGCATAGTATGCGCGTAGTTCTCATCACATTCCGGGTTGTCTAATTATCGATTGTTTAAGCGAGGGTGGCTTTGTCGTGAGGTATATACCGTCGATAATTTTGAGCGCACGTGTACTGCTACTAGGTAATGATCTGAGTCGATATCCGTACCCCGTAGGGAGCGTACGTTGGTGATGTTCGAGAAAACCCGACCTTCGATGAGAATATGGTCGATTAGGTCAATGTTAGTTGGTCAGGTGATCACCTGGTGGTTTTGTAGATCTATGTGGGGAAAGAATGTGTTTCTGATCCCCAGGCCTCGGGAAGCCTGGGAATCAGAAACACATGGCCGTTATCACTATACATTGCTTCCCTGTCGATCTGATCGTTCATGTCTCCAATGACGATGATATCCCGAGACGAGCACTCGAGCAACTATCGTATGTTGCCTCCAGTTGGACATCGAACACTTTATGTGTTGAAGAAACGGCCTATTATCCTCAAACCTCAACACACACATCCTCTCGCGATCCTGCATTCTGCCCATCACTACGAAGCCCGTTCCCAGCTCGTTGGTTGCTCCACGGTTCTGGCAAAATTGGGCCTTGCCGTCACGAATCCCCCACACCTTCCCGCCTTTGCGACAGATCTCCTGTAGTGCCACACTGCCGAACGTTTGCGGTTCTAACTGTACCAGCAACATCCTGTCGCCTTCCACGAAATTTAGTGATTACCAGTTCCAGGTAGAAATCATCCATTCCAAATCCTTGTTTCATCACCTGTCCAAGCTAAATGTTTCGAGTTGAATTTCTTGATTTTTCGTAATATTTTAGATATAAAAAGCTTGCCTTACTAGGGCTATGCTGCCGAGTCTCATGATGGGGCTGCCATCGTATAGTGCCAAGACAAGACAGTGCCTCCTTACCTGTCGGTATACGACCTTAATTACCACCAGGATTGGTTACCACATCTCCGTTAAGATTGCTCGTATTCCGGATGGTAGGGTAATCAACCTGTTTTGGACCCCATCTGTAGCTGTACATAATTTGGACACTTACAGCAAAATCAAATGAAAGTGTCCAAATTATGTACAGCTGCAGATGAGGTCCAAAACAGGTTGATTACCCTACCACGAGGAGGTGGAGATAGATGTTGTTGGGTAAGAGGTTAAGGACCACTATAGGGTCTGTGTTGCACATTATTCAGTCGTTCACTAACCGTTGCTTATCCACCAGTCATTTTGACTGGGTTTTGGTATAAATAGGTATATTTAAAATGCTGGTATATCTAGTGTTAACAGTGGTTGGAGAATTCGCGAAAAAGTGATCGTTTGAATCGATGAACATCCCTCATGAACACACACTATTCGCCTGCCTCGCTGATAATCAGCTTTGAATTTTATCACGAACAGAACCTCAATGTGAACATCAGAATTCGGTCAAAAATTGAATATTGAACATTGAGTGTGTTCGATTTATCGGATATAGAATGCCCGGAGACGCCGGAAAGTATTCAAAATAATATTACCACGAAAAGGGAATAGTTTAAAGTAGTGTTAGTGGCTTTACAAGCAGCAGAAAGCAGTAATTTGCACTTTTGCGTTGCTCACGATATTCGTATATTCAGCGATGCTATGAAGCGTGAGTGTATGTTGCTCATTGTTATAAGCGAATTGAACCACTCGCGTAGCTGTTTTATCATGATAAAAACCGTTTGCCGATGCTCGGCGCATCTATTCATTTTGCGAGTTTTCCAACCTCTGCTCTTTAACAAACCTGTGCACCGACATCACAAATAGAACAAACTTGGGAAGGTGGCAGCACCGTTTCGCGCACATAGCGAATTATGGTCATTTCTCTCGTCCTGTCCAAAATTCAAGCTCATAGTTTAAGAATATGCTGGCATTCATTCAAGTCAGTAGAAAAAGAAATAAGTCCGTACCGTTCTGATTCAAACGTAGAAGAGTCTCAAACTTCAAACACTTAAGAATAAAATGCTCGTTAGTATCGCTAATATGATTAAATATTATGCTTATTATACACCACCGTGTTCGTTAGAATGTCCTCTATCCGGTGAGGTATGACATTGAATTATAGGATTCGTTGTAAGAAATCAGCAGGCGCTGGAAAAAAGTAAGAACTCAGATTTCAACTTGGTTCGCATTTCGTGCAAAAGTAGCTGTTTTTTTGTTTGCATTATTTTACCAATTTTAGAATGATTACCTTTGCACTTCGCGATTATTAGGTAAGTGCAAGATATATATGGACCAAGGCATAGTTAAAATACAATATTTCATGCATTATTTTAAAGATATTAGATAAATTAAAGTGTTCGAAGTTTGAATCACGTTTTGATGAGTGATTCAAACTCCGAACAGCCACGAATAATATGGGGTTTTCCGGGCCTTCGGAAAAATGAATCGTCTGCATTGTAAAGCTGTACAAAGTCAATTTTGTTCAGATGTGGTACATGGAATTCGAAAATATTAACAATGGCCAACAGAAGTATGGGTTGAAACTAATTATTGTGTGTAAAATTTAAATCATACTGTTAGGTGGATTTAAAAAGAGTGTTTAGAAAAAGGATAAAATTTCACTTATTTAAGTTGAATGACACTTAAAACATTAATACTTATTAAAGTAATGCAAGTGTTCGATGTCTGAGACTGAAATATTCGAGCTTTGAATGTCGACCATGAAAGTGTTCGAAGTTTGAATCAAAACCGACCCAGTTTTTTAGAATTTTTCAATGTGAATTAACATTTTATACTCATTTTTAAAATTTTCACACGAAAATAACTAAATTTTCATGTTATTAATGTTATGGGGGTAGAATAAAAATGTTTTTGAGCATTTTGCTTTGAAGAATGCTTCTGCATAGCTTAAGTGTTCGAAGTTTGAATCAGAACGGTACCTTGATGACAAACGAATGCAATTTTTTCATATAGTGACCTTGTCTCATTTTTAACCAGATTTACACCGTGTAATACCACCAACACAAACATCCCGTTGTGTTTGAATATTGCGTTAGCATTAAGTATCACTGTGTAAATTAGTGGAGAACTTAAACCTAAACACAGCGTATATAGAAACAGAAAACTACGTAGTGAAACTAATAATGCCAAAACACTTCGTGTACAAAAACCTCAATACGCACATTTTTAAGACAATCGGTTCAATAATTTTGATATAGGTAAGGGTAAACGGGGTAACAACGCCCGCCGGGGTAAAACCGCCCACCATGGTTTTACAGGGCCTTGCTCAAATTGGTGTTAAATGTTGATGACAGTCATATTACTGAATGCGTACGCAATATTTTACAATACCTTGTACAGCAATATCATATAAACTATCGGAGAAATAAATAAAAATAGATTTTTTGTTATAATCGTTTCGTTTTTTATAACTTTGTTCCCGCAGAACTTAGGGTTTATTTTATTCAAAACGTTAAAACTTTCAGTAAATCCAACCCACATCGCTTCTCTGATCCTGTCTTCATCCGACAGTACCTAAATTAGGTAACTGTTCATGCAGTTTTGTTGAAATAAATAGTGAAATGTGTAAATCGGTCATTTGGGGGTAAAACCGCCCACAAAGAACGGCGCAAGACCGTCGTGTATAATGCTAGTGCGATAAGGAGATTTTTAAAATAATTGCATAGTTTGGACCAAAGGATCTCAGATTTACATAAAACAATATAAATGTGCTTAGTTTATAGCTGGTGGACTGTTTGGAAAAATCTAAATCGCCAATTTTCCCTGCGGGCGCTATGGACATTTTCTTGTTTTCTCGGATATAGCTTTTTTTAATAATTCCTCCCTCTTGGGACAAATAACATAGAATAAACATATTTTTTATGAAAATATAGCAAATTATCTTAGCAATGGAAAAGTAACATGTATCTGCTTTATCAATCAGAACAATTTGAAATGTCAAAAAATGACCTACCGGATCAATTGCAGGAACTTTAATACCCATATTGTTATATTTTATCTTAGATCCTCTCTAGTCCTTAAAGATTGACTCCAGGATGCCTAACCCGATCCATCTTGTTGTCTAAGGAAACTACACGGTATCAATTTCAAGACTGTCGGTACCTATATTACTGATATTCTTCCAATACGAGTGGTTGCCGGACACTCTTTCGAACTTGCGAATCTCGGGGAACTATGTATTGTTTGATAGCAAACTGATTCAATTTGTTTAAATTAGATAAATTCATGAATCCAATGCCACCAGTTTCATTCAAATCGGTTGAATATTGTTAAAGTTATATGCTATAGCGGTTTTACCCCGTTAGTGGGCGTGTTTCACCCCGCATGGAAAAAATACTCTATTTTTTGGACGTGTTTCCAAATCGCAATAAAAAATAGAAAATCATTACAGATATTTATGTTTTTATTTTTTATATGTAGGTAATAGATCAATTGTTCATTTAAAGCAGATAAATTAGAAATTGAGCTACAACTTTTTTTTATACAGGTGGTTTTGCTTAGGCGGGCGGTCTTGCCCCGCTTACCCTTACAAATTTTCATTTTTCCGCCCAGTGGCGTAAAAAACTAATCCACTGTGGTAGAGCGCATAGTCCACAGTTTAAAGTTCCGTGCTTGAAAATTCGTACATGTAAATTTCCTTCTTTTGGTTCACGAAAAAGAAACCAATCCTCCTTCCCTCCTTGCTACATCTCTGAGACTGGGTAAAACTGATAGCACTAAAACATTCCTGGTGGCGAAACGCCCCTGTACGCAAATTTTTATGACGATCAATGCAAATTTTTTTGAGCCTATAGTTGACTAACAGACACACATTGCCATTTACATAATCTATACCTATAAAAGAGGATTTCTGTCTGTCTGTCTGTCTGTCAGTCTGTCTGTCCGTATGTTCCTTATAGAATCGAAAACTATTGAACCGATCGGAGTGAAAATTTGAATGTAGGGGTTTTTGGTGCCAGGGAAGGTTCTTATGATGGTTAGAGATCCCTCCCCCTACTAAGAGGGGGGGGGCTCCCATACAAATCTATACCTATAAAAATGGATTTCTGTCTGTCAGCCCGAATGTTCCTTATAGAATCGAAAACTACTGAATCGATCGGCGTGAAAATTTACATATCAGGGTTTTTGGGGCCAGGGAAGGTTCTTATGATGGTTAGAGACCCCTCCCCACTTTAGAAGGGGGGAGGGGGCTCCTATAGGGTATTGTCGTTATCGTCGGGCCACTGTTATGGTCGGGCCATCACGATTTTACAGTTTTAGCAACTCATGATATCTATGATACAACCATTTTAAAACTTCTCACTGTGATAGCTAACTTTTCACAATATTGTGAGTTTCAATCGTGTATTCAAAACACCCGTACTGAATTCAGTAACTAATTCTTACAAAAAAAAGTTTTCCAGGTGCAATGAACTTTTCTTCAAGAAATGATTCATGAAATGCAATTATCGAGATAAATTTTGAAAATGTATGAAGTGTGTTGTGCTGCACACTAAGACTATAGAAAAACCCCCTCCGGTAAGGTGTTTGAGAAGGCTAAGGTGAAATACTAGAAAGGCGCTATTTGTAAAGGTCGGGCCACTTGAGTAGTCATGGTTGGGCCACCATAATTTTAAGCGCAGAAGCACAATAATCGCTAGAGACTGTCAGTCACGTAAAATGTCATGAAATAAAGCCAAATTAATACGATGAAAATCTAGATTTTTGTTGTTTTTTTTTTTCATTTTAGTTGAACACTTCGGAAAAGGCGATTGGAGCAATATTAATTCTACAAGATCGCCAAAATTTCGCAAAAATGCAATTAAAAATAAGATATTGGTACCTATATGAGCCGGTGTTCACGGAATTCATTCTTTTCATGTCTCTATATAGAATTTCAATACGTATGTCTTAGATTTTCTGCGGTGGCCCAACGTGTACAACATGGTCCGACTATGGCAACATTTTTTGTCTTCACGTAAATGCCTATAACTTTTTTATTTTTCAAGCAATCAGTTCAAAACTTTCCCGAAATATACCTTATTCTTAGACCTTTGCAACGATGTATTTAGATTTCCAAAATTCCTTTTGAAATGAAAGTTATGGGCGATTTCCAAAACGTGGCCCAACCACGACGACACTCCCCTACAAATGAAATACAAATTTCCTCATAACTCGAAAACCAATTAATCAAATGGAACCATATTTGGCATGTGGGTGTTTTTGTAGGCAATTTTTTTTCTATGGTGCATTGAGACCCCTCCCCTCTATAGGAGGGGAATAATGACCCCTCTCCCTTTTAAGAGGGGGGGGGGGCTTCCATACAAATGAAATACAAATTTCGTCATAACTCGAGAACTAATCAACCAAATGGAACAAAATTTGACATGTGGGTGTTTTTGGAGACAAGAATTTTTTCTATGGTGAATTGAAGTCTCTCCCCGCTTCAGGAGGGGGGGCTCCTATACAAATGAAATACAAATTTCCTCATAACTCGAGAACTAATTAATCAAATGGAACCATATTGGGCATGTGGGTGTTCTTGGAGGCATGAATTTTTTCTATGATGAATTAGGACCCCTCTCCCTTTTTAGGAGGGGGGGGGGGGAGGCTCCCATACAAATGAAATACAAGTTTCCTCATAAGTCGAAAAGTAATCAAGCAAATGGAACCAAATTTGGCATGTGGGGGTTTTGGAGGCAGGAATTTTTTTTAAGATGAGACCCCTCACCCCTGTGGTAGGGGAACTATCATACAAATAAAACAGAAATTTTTACGTAACTCAAAAACTAATCGAACTCGAGAAATTTTAGACTCTTTCATAAAACATTAATCAATAACAAGACCACCAAAAACTATCAATAGTAACATTAGATAATTCAGAGCGAGACGGCCACAGGCCGCGAGTGTTGCCGGCGACTTGCCGTCGAAAGCGCCGGCCACTGCGGGGGCAGCCCGCCGTATAGATCACCTCTATCTAGGTTTATTTATTTTTCTAGATCTACTGACCTCAATTACTTTCCTTCAGTTGGGTCACCCCTGCAAAATGGTACTTTCTACGAAAAGATTTTCCGTTAAATGGTACATCCCGCGTAAGGTTATTCGCGAAATGGTATTCTGCGAAACTATATCCCGCGTTATGGTCAATCGAGAATTGGTGTTCCGCAAAATGGTATTCGGCGAAATGGTTTGTAATGATGACGAATATTTAAATGCTATCCGCTTTATTTTATCAAGCTAGGAAATGGGGGGAGTTGTTTTCTACTTTACTGTGAGGAAAATTTGTATATTAAAACACCCATGAACTCCCCAGAAACTTGCAAAACTCGAGATTTTGACAAAGATCATCCGAGATTCACGATTTATGTACAACACAGTATAATTTGTGGCAATACGAAGTTTGTCGGGTTAGCTAGTAGATTTATATAATAAATATATGTAGCTGACTAGTCTACACATTCATTTCAATATTTAACATAGGTGATCATATCACAATTAGAAATCAATACGAGCGAAGCAACTTATTACAAGCGTTATCCCACCACGTCGCTATCGGATCTATTTTGCGTCCCCCTTCAAGATACATGCGAGCTGCTCACATTAGAACACTCGGAGCTACTCAAACGTGCCGCACCCGTGCACAAAAGTGTAAGAATGTCTCCTGCACTTTAGACAGCCTATAGCTCATTCATCGTACGTCTCCCGCACATTAGGCATATAGTCTCCAGCTCCGTCTCTCTTTCTCTTTGCCAAATCGGAGACAATCTCGTTCGCTTGCGAGTAGCACAAACTTTTTTCGCACCGCACCGAGTAATTCGATGATTCCTGGTACGAACAGGATCAAAATTCCCTTTAACTTTCGCAGTCGCAAATTCGGAACTGTTGTCTTACAAGGAAACACGGCTGAAGGGATACTTGTGCATGTGAAGTAACGCAGCAATTCTCAAAGTGAGGAGAATCAGCGACTCTTTTATCCGAGAATAGTTTTGAATGTTTCAATTGCTGCTTTGCGTCAGTTAGTTGACCAAACCTCGTGATTTTAGTCATGACCTTGAAATACGGTCAGGCATATATTAATATTTTGACGTAGGACTACGTCTTACGGCAAGTTTTGAGATAGGGTGTCATTCCAAAAAATCGAAAAATGCGAGCGTCACGAAAAATGAAAGGTTTTGAGCGCTAATAGCTCAGCGGTTTTCCGATCGATTTTCAATATTCTTACATCAATCGACCGGAAAATCTTCTAAGAATTGACCCAAATGAAGAAAAGTATGGATTCTTGATGTTGAACTATTGAAAATAATAAACCTATGTTTTACCAGAATTCTTGCTTGGTGATTGGTTGGAAGATTCTTTACGATGATCTAAACCTATACCAATTTGATATCTGTGCTTGGGAAGTAAGCCAAAACAAGTGACCAAGTTTCCTCATTTCAACAAGATTTCTTAACACCGTGGTTCAACCTAGACCATTTTGTTGTCCTTGTTTGGGAAGTACGCCAGAGAGAGTAACAAAGCCCCCTCGTGCCAACAGATTTCTTACGAACGCGATTAAACCTAGTCCAATTTGATGTCTGTGTTAGGAAAGTGTGCCAGAAAAAATGACACAAGTTCATTGTCCCAACAGATCGCAAATTCTTTACTGCGAGACGATTAAACCTCGGCGAACTTGATATCTGTGTTGGAAAAATGTGCTACAGCTGTACTGTTCGGTTATAATACGGCTCTGTATGAATACGAAAGCTTGCCGTTTCATTAGAAGTGTAGTGAAAAGATGTGCTGTTGATAAAATAGGATTGAATTGGTAACGTCGTGGCAACGTGGGAAACCATGGATAATAAAAACAATCTTTAATTTCAGTAAGGTAGCAGGAAAGCAATAGTTTGTGTTCTTGATTTTGTTAAATTGTTTTCAAATGTACAATCTTTTGAGAATTGAACGTATGCAATGTTACTACTTTGATAAATGTTACATACAACGCATGTAGCATGTATATATGTTGCATATAGCATGTATACATGAAGAATCGAATGATTACAAGCATGAATACATGCTACTATCACTATAAAGACACTTACGTAGTCCTGCGTCACCTATATATGCGGTCGTGTCTTGTACACAACCCCTCTGATTTTTTTTTGTAACGATGGTTCTACAATTGATGAAGGGACGGTAAGGCAAAGTAATGAAGAAGAATTTTTTTGGGAATGGAGGGGAAAGAGTGGAAAGGAAGAGAGGGTAATAGGTAGTTACGCTTAACAAGTTGTCGTTGTGACTCCTACTTTTGTCCAATGCTGGAAGGTGCATGGGTCGAACCAAGCTATAATCTGAGATTATAACCGGATTTGAAACCACAACACCCGCCAGGGCATGTGGCTCGTTGGTACCCGTGTAACTGTGAACCACAGAGGCACTGGACAAAAGCAGTCTGCACAACCCCCCTTATTAACGTAGCGACATGGGTTGGGCTATTTTTAGACACAAATTGTGCCTCTTCCTCCACCTACTGTAGAGACCACCGACCGAAAAGTTAAATCTAACTTTTTTTCACATTTCTTTATGTAACTTTCAAACCAAAAGCCATGAAATCATAAAATTTGGAAGTTAAGGGTTTAAAAGGCTCCCCTTTCATATGCAATCAATTTTGTTCAATTCGGTTAAGGAACCTATAAGAAAATGAAGTCTCGTATTTTTCGTATTTTTATAGATAACTTTTAAACTAATAGTCTGATCAAAATGAAATTCAATAGCAACTTATGGGACGACTAGACCTTACATTTGACGCTAAGACCATCAAAATCGGTCCAGCTCATCATACATATATACACACACATACACACATACACACATACACACATATACACACATACACACACAGACATTGCTCAGTTCATCGAACCCTGTCGATTGGTATATGAATTTTTCGACCAATTTTTAATTCTTCTTCGTCTTAATTAGCTCCAGGCCGTGGTTTCCTCTGTTGTATGAAGATGTCGTCTCCATTCCACTCGGTCTATGACCGCAATTCGCCAGCCACGTAGTCTACGTAGGGTCCTTACGACATGCCCAGCCCATCGCAGGCGACCAATTTTTGCGGTGTGAGCGATGGGTGGTTCCCTAAGCAGCTGATGCAATTCATGGTTCGTTCGCCTCCTCCACGTTCCGTCTTCCATCTGCACTCCGCCGTAGTACTACCGTTAACTTTGTGCGGTGGTGAATTTTGTTCAATCGCAGCGTCCTACGGAGTCCAAAGTAGGCACGATTTCCTGTCATAATGCGTCTTTGTATTTCTCTGCTGGTGTCGTTGTCTGCGGTAACCAGTGAGCCCAGATACACGAACTCTTCTACCACCTCGATTTCATCACCGTCTAAATGAATCCGGGGAAGGAGGTCAGCATTCACTTCTCTAGAACCTCTTCCTTTCATGTATTTTGTTTTCGATACATTAATGACAAGTCCAATCCATTTAGCTTCAGCTTTCAGTCCGATGTACGTTTCCGCCATCCTCTCAAAGGTACGTGTAATGATGTCAACGTCGTCAGCGAAACCGAGAAGGTGGACGGACTTCGTGAAAATCGTGCCACTCGTGTCTATACCCGCTCTTCTTATCACACCCTCCAAAGCGATGTTGAACAGCAAACATGAAAGCCGTAACCCTCTTCGAGATTCAAAGGGACTCGAGACTGCCCCTGATACTCGCACAACACATATTACTTGATCCATCGTCGCCTTGACCAATCACGTTAGTTTATCCGGAAATCCGTAGTAGTGCATAATCTGCCATAGCTGATCTCAATCGATCGTGTCATACGCCGACTTGAAGTCGTTGAATAAATGATCCGTGGGCACGTTGTATTCGCGACATTTCTGCAACACTTGCCGAAGCGCGAAAATCTGATCCGTGGTGGCACGGGCACCCATGAATCCCGCTTGATATTGCCCCACGAACTCCTTTGCAAATGGTGATAATCGATGTCATAAAAGTTGGGACAGTACCTTGTAGGCAGCGTTCAACAGTGTGATTGCGCGGTAATTACAACAATCCAACTTGTCGCCCTTTTTGTAGATCGGACACACGATGCCTTCCGTGCACTCCTCCGGTAGTAGCTCATCCTCCAAAATCTTGACAATGACCCAGTGCAGCACTCTAGCCAGTGCGTCACCACCGTATTTCAGCAGCTCGCCGGGTAGCTGATCAGCCCCTGCCGCTTTATTGTTCTTCAGCCGACCGATCTCTTCTGCTACCTCCTGGAGGTCGGGGGCTGGTATTCTGTCGTCTTCTGCACGTGCTCCAAGATCTGTTGCCATAGCGTCACCTTCATGTTCAGCTACATCGCTATTAAGGTGCTCGCCATAATACTGCTTCCACCTCTCGTTCACCTCAGGTTCGTTCATGAGAAGATTACCGTCTGAGTCCCGACACATATCGGCCTGCGGCACATAGCCTTTGCGCGAACGGTTTAACTTCTCTTAGAACTTCCGTTTATCGTTAGCACGGACCAATTTTTAAACCTTTGTTATAATATAACAAAGGTAAAAATATTAATATTAATGTCTGACCGCATTTCAAAGTCAACGACTAAAAACACGAGTATGGTCAAGTTATTTTTTGCTGGAGCAGTATAGGAAAATGAACTCTCACTCATTCTGTTTGACATTTGGCTTGTTCGCCCTTTTCAAATGTTGATCGACATTTGTACGCATTCTTGTATAAATATGGCCGATGGCTGCGCAAAAATAAAATAGATTATTATTTTTGTGTCGTAGAATGATTTTATGTGTAAAAGGAACATTTAATATAATTAAAATGAAAAATCCCACAGGTTTTCATAGAGACTAGCATGTATTGTGAGATCGTCAAAAAATTATGTTCATTTCAACTTCACTCCATTTTTCCTTATCAACGCATTTCTTGAGCGCATCAATTTTATGGAAGTAGAATGGCAAAGTTCCCGATAAATTTAAAATCGCATTTTAGTTTGGATTATTTGAACGCTACAATACTGTTTTGACTGATTGATGACTTACCGAATTATATGATAGCCATTCTATCATGCGAAAAATATCTGACATTATTTAGCTTGTAAATACATAACTCAAGAGAAATATCAGAAAAAAATCCTGTCAACAGCGCAAATAAGTTTTTCTGTTGGTAGTACGAAAACCATGCAACGCATACGCATCACTTGGAAATATTTCACAAACATGTTACATTTTAGCTCGTTTCTTACACTTTTTCAGTCCTAAATTGGTTGTAAATGAGTATGACAAAACTAAAGATCAGCAATTAGCTTTAATTAGTTTCAATTAGTTATTAGTTATTAGTAGCAATTAGTTACCAATTCTTATTTAAAACCAATTGTGTTAGTTGGGTACGTTGTATGTTTAAATTTCGACTACAAGAGGTTATTTGAATCCATAGGATAAAGTCTCTCCGAAACGCGGCGAGGGTGCTGCTGACAACTTATCCTGCATGATTTACAATATCGCTCTTGATGTAATTCGATAAGCAGATATCGAAACAGGTTTGGTAGCTTTTAGGCCACGCAGGTGACCGTGGTATTACAGCCAGAAACATTGTCACGGCGGAGGCCATCTGCGCTAGCCTGAAAACAGAGGTTAGGACGATTGGGCTTAAAATAAACGCGTCGAAGACCAAATCCATGAACGACAGAGGCTCAAATGAGTGGAACGTGCCTTTCTCGAGGACGGTAATTGTTGACAGCGACAAACCATAAATGGTAGTTGAATTCGTCCATGTGGGATCGCTGGTAGCCGCGGACAACAACACAAATAAGGAGATAAAGCGGCATATTAAAGCAAAATATCGAGCCTACTTTACCCTTCGCAAAATGCTACGATTAAGAGGCATAAACCGCCATATGAACCTGTACGAACCCCCTATTAGACTGATAGTTTTTATGGATTTGACAATGCTTATGGAAGACATACGCGCCTTTGCGGACGACATTTGGTGAAGTACAAACTGAAAACGAAAAGTAAATAACGGAGATATATGAATCAAGGGCAACAGACACTGCTTGAGGGGATTACCAACGTACATTTGGCGAAAGTCGGTAAGCTACGGTGAACCGGACACGTCGTAAGGAAAATGGTTCTATGCAACAACCCCTCCAGCACTCAGAGCAGAAAAACTCAGCGTGCGAGATGGCTCGTTCAAGTCTAAAGCGACATTTTTTTATGTTTTGTGAAAAACTGCGATTTCAGAAACGCCTGGGTAATGGGCAACGAGTAACCCAAGATCGAGTAGACTTAAAACAGCATGAACCACCCCGGCTGTTAGCTGCTGACGACGACGACGACGACGAGGATCGTAAAACCAGCCCAGTAAATTTTCCTGTGCTTCAAACGGCTGGCTGTGAAATTTTAAGCTTGAAAGTGTAACACAACTTTGAAGAAGAAGTGAAGTGAAGGGGGTAGTCCACGCCATCCCTCAGAGGACTATCAATCGAAAATTGTTTGGCAGCAGCATCGGCAGTATAAACAAGCATACCAAAATCTATTTCATACCTGGCGCCGCTGCTAACTGGATTATAGTATACGTTTTCCCGATAAATTTCTCTTTATAAGCATGATAAATGGCCATCAAGCAAAATCAAGAAGCTTAATTTCGATGACATAAAAGTAACATCCGCACCCTCAATGACTCATATGTGAACAAAATTTGAAATTTCTAAGTAATGATGGGAACGTATAGACATCATGAGATATGCCCATCAAAATATTTACGAATTTTTTAAATGGCAAAACCAATCACCTGTCCGTCTTACCCACAGTTCCACTACAACGACTATAATCAAATCAATTCAAATCAAATAATCAAAGAATCAAATTCCAAAAATGATCCTTCAAATAGAATGCTGTCCTGCTACAATGTATATTGGAAAACTTTTGATGTTACCATGGACAATAGAGCGGATTAGAAATATATAACTGAAGAAATAATTATTTTCTAGGATTAGTTAGTTAAGCATTTTATTGTAATGTATATGGTCTACTTTATGTGACGACAAATAAAAGTAAAAAAAATTCTTCAAATGGTTATGATAGTTTGCCTGTTTCGATTTTTTGTAAGATTTTCTGTATATTGTCAAAAATTCCATGTAAATTAGACGAGTAATTTTGAAGCTATGATTTTTCTGAATCAAACATTACTAACTTGTGATACGCCCTTTTAAAAAATCGAAAAGAAAGATATATGGCAATAATAAATAGGTGGCAACAGTCGGTATATATGTACACAATTTCTTTAAGATCGAAAGGTAGTCGATGCAACAGATGACCTTTAAGGGAATTGCTCTAATTTGACAGCGAATTCAAAAGAATTATATTACAAAACTTTCTGTTCAAAATGATGAATAAACTATTCTTAACATGTAAGTTTGCCCCATTTTCGATGTCGTTGTACCTAAAATTGTGCTTGCAAACATAGGTGGAGTAAATTTAATGTAAGGGTTCTGATACACTGTTACTGTAGACTTCGACGAAATAACTCCGGCATAGTTTTTGGCTTCAATTTTGTACACTCCTGCATCATCTGTTGTAACATTAATTACTTCTAATGTTACTTTTCCATCTCGGCGTAGCTTTTGTCGGTATTTCCTCCCCTGTACTATCGGCATGTCATCTTTATACCACATGAATTGGGGATATTTCCCGTCCACATAACAAGTAAATTTCAAATTAGTTCCTTCTAGAACTGTTTTATCTTGAAGATGAGTTACGAAGCGCAGCTTATAGTTATAAGGATACTCTTTTTCGTGTCGATTTCTTTCTTCTGACCATTTGAGGAGGTATTCATCTTCTGGTTTGTATTCACATTCTTTAGGTCGCAAATGCCGACTACGTATGGGTTTCTCTATTTTTTTATGCATCTCATCTTCAAACTCTTTGATAACTTCTTCGTCACTGTTTTTCCAGTTTAAATAGTAAACCATATCTGTTTTATCAACACAGTTGCGTGCGCGACAAACATATCGTCCACTGTCTTCTTTTCGAGGTTGAAAAATTGTTAATTGTTGTCTTCCATCATCCCATTTTCGAAAGAAAAATTTAGGACCACTATTTTTATGCAAGAACGTGCCATTTATAATCCAAATAGTTTCCGGCATTGGATCTCCTCTTACAGTGCAATCTAAGTACAATTCATCCTTAATGGGATTGTAAGTTTCTGTAACAAAAATATTTGCTTTAAAATATATCTGAACATTGAAATAAGTAATCGTAACTATTTTTTAATGTACGAAAACAAACAATTACGTAAACATATAACTTTGTACACAAACCATCAAAACACAACATAAAAATATCTTTTATATAAAAATGGATTTCTGTCTGTCCGTCCGTATTTTCCTTATAAAATCGGAAACTACTGAACCGATCGGCGTGAAAATTCGCATGCAGGGGTTTTTGGGGCTGAGGAAGGTTCTTATGATTGTTAGAGACCCCTCCCCCTAAGAAGGGGGCTCCCATATTTTAGGATGGAACTGGAGGCATTTGATTCGTGAATTTATCTAGTTTAACCCTCCTAATGCATTAGAAACAAGTTACATATGCATTGTGGTCGATTATGCTCATTCATCCATTTTCAATCCGAATCTCGTTTTCTTTACCTCGTTTGAAAAGTATGACATAAAACTGGCACCCAAGATGTGTCAGGGAATATTTGTTGACTAATGGCCACATCTGCGTCGGTTCCGGAATATCCACTACCAGGTCCCGGAGGACATTATTGTACTTTGAGATAATTCATCATGCGGCACATCAAGTCACATCGGCACGATAAAATAAGACTATTGGAAGTACAATAGGGACATGTTGGACCCAAATGGCCACTTCATCATCGGTTCCGGAACATCCGATACCCGGTTTTTGAGGAAAATTTTGAATTTTAGGATGATGCGGCTCATCAAATTACATCACCTTGAAAACATTAGACTATTGAAAGTATAATAAAGACATTTTCAAAGCAAATGGCCACTTCAGCATCGGTCCCAAAACATCCGATACTCGGTTTTTGGGGACATTTATGTATTTTAGAATAACTCATCTTGCGACGCATCAAATCAAATCGGCTTGATGCAATAAAACTGATGGAAAGAAAATAGGGTACCTAATTTAAAAGCCAAAACCAAATTGTTTTGTTATAAAAGATTATAGGTTAAAAAAATTTCTTGTTATTTCAGTATCGCGCACTACTTTTTACATGGTAAAAATATAGCGGTCATTTTTGTGATGTCACCTGTTAGAGAGCTAACGATGGAAAAAGCTTTCCATTCTTTTCTGAAACCATTAAAATGTGTTAAAATATGCATTCAAAAAATAGTTTTGTTGGAAAGCAGATTAAATTACATTTGTTGGTGCGCTTGTTTTTGAAACTGAGTTGCAGCCAGCATACTCTTTCCAAGTAACTTTGTTTCTAATTTTGTTCGAAACCATAAATGGATGATTTATGGCAAAATAGCATTTTTATTGGTAATTACCATTATGAAACATCAATAAATCAACCGGGTAGAACTATAACATTGAGCATCAGCGCGTATATCTCGGAATTCAAGTCCCACAAAAACTTACAAAATTCACCACCGGTAACGCTGGTGGTCATTCAGGTTGTCTCCCTACCTTTCTGCACGCTGTCTGTATCACACGCTGCTGGACGCACATAATTCGCATGCAAACTTCTAACACGCCACCATACACATAGGTATACAAGTGAAATCATCCTTGTAGATGAAGCTGTTAGATTATGTATTGTAAGGAGTTTTTAAGGAGAAATTTAAGCCAACTTATTGCTTTACCTCGGAGAAATAAATTTTTATATTAACATGCATGGCTGAAAAATTATTATATTAAACAAAGTAAGGTACACATTGAAACTTGGATAAGTGCAAACAGTTGTCATTACAAATGGTATACTGTACAATGCTAAATGTATTCAAACTAACTTTAGTACATACCGGTGATTACTTTAGTGTATACTGGTTTCTCTCCCTTTATTTCAGTCGCGTAAACAGTTACTGTACAGGATTGCTCTATTTCCCCATAAGTCTTACTTTTAACTACGCATGTGTATTGACCAGCATCTCTGAATTTGCATTTTTCAATCTCTAAAATGCAAGTTCCATTCGGAGTTGTGATAAACGAAGAGCGAAGGCCTTCTTTTAGAACTCTTCCATCATGTTTCCATACGGCCGTAATATCTCCGCGGCACTTGACATATGAAAATAATCTGAATGTTTTACCCAGTTCCACTCTCATGTTCAACATAGCGGAAACAAAATCAAATTTGTTTCGCCGTTCTAATTCTTCAATGTCAATATCAATCTGTTTCTTCTTTCGTACGTAAGTAGATTCTTCCTGTTGAGTATTTTCATTTGATTTCCCTTGGCGAGTTAGAAGCTCTTCGTTTTTTACTACTAAAGTAGGTTGTTGGTCGATACTTTCAAGGCTTTCCTCCAAGTCTTCCAATTCTGGAATTTCTGACACTCTTGGTAGAGTCAATTTGCTCAGCATATCTCGTTTATTACTACCAGTATTAATTTGATTCGAATTTTCAGATTCCATAATATTGCTACTTTCATCGGTATTATCCGCATTTTCATTTATCGCTGGACTAAACTGAGCATCCACTTGAGCCAGTATTTCGTCAACATCAAATGTAGGAGCGTCTTTCGGTACTATTATTCCCAATTCTAATTCACGAGCTAGTTTTTCCGATGGTTTTTTCTTTATTAACCAAGTGAAATATTCTTCTTCGTTAGAATATTTAAGATTGTAACTTACAGTAGCTTCTCCCAAATTGTTTTTTGCAGTACATACATATTCTCCAGAATCCATGAAAGTAGGATCATAAAATACTAAAGCCGCAATAGTATGTTCTGCGACTTCATCAAAATGTTGCGAAATGCGAAAATGAGGATCTTTTAGCATTCCTAACTGTAACAGTCCTTTGACCCAGGTAACTGTCGGAGGAGGGTTAGCTCTAATTTGGTGTTCGATGGTCAAAATATTACTATTTGTATCAAATATTTCTGTGAAAACATAAATCGATGGATTAATGAACTACTGGCAACATTTTATATTTAATACGCTTTAGTGATAATAATGAGCATAACATACTGATTGATTTAAACGTTATATACTTAACCAATAAAATACTTCAAAAGCTTGACAAATTGATAAGCACGAATTATCATTATTTTCAGTTGGAGTACTCAGAGATGACGTTTTCTGCTTTACAGTGATAGATGAAAAAAATATTCTTGTAAAAGCAATATATTTTATGGTCACAGTAAAGGTTGCCATTTTGACAGATAAAACTGGTTTTCACCAGATTTTTGATGGCACGCCAGACAAAACTCAAAATCTTTGACATATTTGGCAATGTGCCAGATTTCCGTTATTCCGTCTTGCAAAAACGTCAACACGTCTAATTTTAGATATTATTTGACATCTGCGTTTAGCAGAATTTGCAAGACGTTTCCCGAAAAACTCCTCCCCATTGGTCAAATTGATCGCCAGATTTTTGCCGGGCACTTTTATTCATGTTTGTCAGATTATCGAGGAAATGCCGATGTCTGTCGCGGTTATTGTGGCGCAAGTTCCTTGAAATCCGCGTTAATGTTAACATACCTGTTCGACAGCATCTAGAGCAATATCGTAATAATTTGGTTTGGTTAAGCAATGGCTGTGCGATGTTGTGTTCTAATGCGCACCTTCGTGCTTTGTTAGCTTTGACAAAAAAAATTCGAGTAGGGGAGACCAGGTAGACTTGATCCCTTGGGACACTTGATCCATTCATTGTTTCTCAGTAAATATAATGTTTTTGACGTGGGACTACGCTGCCCATAAATGCATAACAGTCCCATCTGACTTTTCACCACTTTTGAGATAAACCTGGGAATCATCTTTAAATCAACTGTTCTTTCAATATTTCAAATAAAAAAGTTATGTTTGTTCCCAAGATGTTGAAAAAAATATCAAACTATGTCAGTCCCATATTACAAATAAACGCATAACAGTCACAGTAGTAAAACTATATCAATAAGCATTTGTTTTTGGGAAATGCCTGGACCGATTCACCTGTAGCAACTACCAAACGGAAGATTTTATGACCTAGAAGAACACTATTGAGGAGAATTTGGATCGGATGTACGATTCCGAAATTACAGTGGGAACAAGTTCCGGAATATATGGGACTTGAACATAGAAGCACCTTGAATCACAACAAACCGATCATGTGACACCTATAAATTCACGTATTTGTAAACATATACTATTGGTAGTCGTATAAAGTGTTCAAGACGCCATTGGCCATCTAAACATGTCCGTGAATGTTCCGGATTCCTCTACGGGGATCAGTTTCTTAATTTAACTTAAATACAACATGTGACATCTCTAAGTCGGTACTCGAAATTGCAAAACTAGTTTGAAATAGTTCATTTGTTGTCACATATAGTGTCCAGGTTCACATTGGTCATACTCGGACACGTTTTGGGAGTGTTCCGGACACACAGGAAAGTAGAGATTTGAGTAAAAAAGGACATTTTGAACAATTAAATTGAACGAGCACGTGAATTATCAAAGCAACGACACGTGGTCTTGAAAATACTGCCGAGTCACCGACAACGCAAGGATCAAGGCATGCTGTGCCTGTGACTGTTATGCGTTTATTCTTGCTTATTAAAGCACAAATAAACGCATATCAGTAACTTCGGCAGTTTTGGAACAAATTTTAGGTCACTTGTGAACAAATTGTTTGTAAAAGTATTCTGTTATGTACATTCAAATGATTTTATGACGATTTGCACGATTTGTTTCCAAAATCGATTCAATATTAAAGAAAAATTGTCATGGCTTCAACAGCGTTTTTCGTAGTTGCACGATTTTGCAGATGTGACTGTCTTCCATTTGTGGGCAGTACGTCTTTGTTTACTATACTGGGACTGGGTAGCACTTTGTGAAAAGGAAAATAGAAGTATAACGTTTGAATGAAAGATTTTAAACGCTAATAAATACTAAACTACTGAACGAAACTGAACAATTTATATGTCGTTGGATAGATTGGATAGATGAGAGAGTAATTTTAAGGGGAGCGTAAGAGGGGGGCTTCTATATAAATGAAATACAAATTTCCTCAAAACTCGAGAACTAATCAAGCAAATGGAACCAAATTTGGCATATGGGGGTTTCAGAAGGCAGGATTTTTTTCTACGGTGTACTGAGGCCTCTTTTCCTTCTAAGAGGGGGGGCTCCTGGACAAATGAAATACAAATTTTCTCAAAACTTTAGAACTAAGCAAGACAATGGAACCAAATTTGGAATGTAGATGTTTCAGAAGGCAAGAATTTTTTCTATGTAAATTGAGACCCCTCCCCTCTTTAGGAGGGGGGCTCTCATACAAATAGTATACAAATTTCCTCATAGCTCGAGAACTGATCAAGCAAAAGGAACCAAAATTGGCACGTGGGGGTTTTTGGAGGTAAGATGTTTTTCTATGGTGCACTGACACCCCATCTTCTTCTAAGAGGGGGGCACCCATACGAATGAAATTCAAATTTCCTCATAACTCTAGAACTAATCAAGCAAATGGAACCATATTTGGCATGTGGGGGTTTTAGAAGGCAGGAATTTTTCTATAGTATAATGAGACCCATCCGTCTTTTAACAGTAGGGGGGAAGTTTTTCTATGGTGGATTAGAACATTTGCTTTTTTTAAGAAGGGAAGATCCCATACAAATTAAATACAAATTTCTTCATAACTCGAGAACTAATCAAGCAAATGGCACCAAATTTGGCATGCGGGGGTTTTTGGAGAGATGAATTTATTTATTTCATGATGGATTGAGACCCCTCACCCGTGTGGTACCTTTATCTCCATTTCAACCTTTATGGTGCACACAAGTGTTTTTTAAAAGAAATTTCTATGTCTCAAAGGTTGCAGGCGTTCTACTTATGCACGCCCGTCCACGTATTTTCAAAGCCACCATTGCATTAAATGACGAATTGAATCTGAATATTTTGCTCTTCTCTTTTAAACATTCACTTAAACAATGCCACTCACAGATTCTTATAAACATACATATGCCAGAAATGCAGTTTACATCAGTCTTTGATCTAACGATCTGATATAGTCCTACGTCACGCTTTCGTACAACCCTTAGGGCCTGACCTTGAAGTTTTTTATGCAGAAAAAAATAAAATTGTACATATCATTTAACTAACAAAATTGCAAAACAAAACTGTAATAAGTTTTTGCATTGCAAGGAAAATATAATTTAATAAGATTTGCAACGGAATAATCCTCTATAGGTACTTCTTTTCTTAGTGATGCCCAACGTTTTTGGGTACGGAGAACTGCCTTAAAATCTTTGAATTGCTTTTCAAACAAAAAATTAGCTAAACATGTTTATTCATTGATGCTGTATACATTTCACAATAAAACTTGTATTTATTTTACAAAATTAATTTTCAGTAAAACTTACTACGACAGGTACACTTGATCCACATAATTTCAGTGACACTTGATCCTTTTGTTAGGAAATGAAGAGCTTGGAGGCCGTTATGTCGTAAATAATAAAATGAACAATTCTCCATCTCGTAAACATTCGTTATGTAAAAATCACGAATGGTCCGGAGATCCGGTCAGAACGACCGCAAAGATGTTCAATTTGAATTTAACGACACTTAAGCGATATGTGAGAAAACGAAAAAATGCTTCTGAAAAGATCATTTACCAACCGGACTACGGAGGAGCAACCCGTGCATTTTCCAAGGAAGAAGAAAGACTGTTCGGACAAAGAATTCATCTGAACAAAACAACTCATCTTCTTTGAAGAATTCTATTAATCAGGTACCAAAATCGATGATTCCGAACAATACAATTATCAAAACACCTGTAGATATAAAGCCATTCCCAAAGGTACCAGCACGTAAAAATGTGCGAAGAGTAGGAAAACGAGATACACATCCTTACATATGCACCAACGAAATTGAAGCTGGAGGCTGCTCTGATTATTGAACAGGAAAAATATAATGCTTCAAAAATTAAAACCCAACGAAAAAGTTCTCGTCGCAAATTATAAAAGATGTCCAAAGCTATACTTTAACAGATCGATGCACTTAACGATATCTAAATACTTTTTATATTTTTGAATTAAACTGTTGTACACTAAATAATAATACTACATGAACTAGGCCTATTTTAATAAAACTTGCAAATGGAAGTTGACCTTTAAAAAAAAAAAAAAAAAATATATATATATATATATATATATATATATATATATATATATATATATATATATATATATATTTGCAAATGGATCAATTGTGCCTAAACTGGGGATCAAGTCTCCCGCATATTTTGAATATGTACCGTTCTGATTCAAACTTAGAACAGTCTCAAACTTCGAACACTTCAGAATAAAATGCTCGTTAGTATCGCTAAATGATAATATAGTATGCTTATTGTACACCGCCGTGTTCGTTAGAATGTCCTCTATCCGGTGAGGTATGACATTGAAATGTAGGACTCCTTGTAAGAAATCAGCAGGCACTGGAATAAAGTGAGAACTCAGATTTTAACTTCTTTCGCATCCTCTTAGCGTTTCGTGCAAAAGTAGCTGTTTTTTCATTTGCATTATTTTACCAATTTTAGAACATATACCTTCCCACTTCGCGATTATTAGGTAAGTGCAAGATATATATGTACTAAATCATTGTTAACCCTCTAACGGGCAACACCGTAAAAACGATGCGATCAACCTAATGACTATTTTATCATGAAAGTACACTCAAGAAAACCTTATGTTCTGATTTTCATGCAAAAATAATGAGCTGGAGGAGCGCTAGGTAAGAAAAAGTCCAATTTCTCTTTTTCTTTTTTCATGTCTAACGCTCTGCTCATATATTTTTTCAATTCAGATATATTACAAAGTTAAAATAATGCATGAAATTTACTCATAGAAATTATTTTTAGGTCAATCATTTTGTTCTAGATGACCTTTTCCTTCAAAAGTAAAAAACGGAATATTCGCGCATTAATTATTTTCGGAATTTTTCGGAATTTTTGTTTTCGAAAGATGATAACTTTTGAATGCATGGTCAGAATGTTATGATATTAGTATCAAAATGTCAAGAAATCTGTTCTGAACACATTTTGCATATTGCCAATTAAAAACAAATTTTGTATGCGGCTCTGGAGCTCCAAAAGCGAAGGCCGTCTACAGACGGTCTTACCCGTTAGAGGGTTAAAATACAATATTTCATGCATTATTTCAAAGATATTAGATAAATAAAAAGTGTTCGAAGTTTGAATCATGTTTTGAAGTGTGATTCAAACTTCGAACACCCACGAATAATATCCGGTTTATCCGGATTTTCCTTCGAGAAAATGAATTATCTGCATTGTAAAGCTATACAAAGTTAACTTTAACTTGCTTTAGATGTGGTACATAGATTTTGAAAATATTAGCAATTGACTACAGAAGTACGGATTGAAACTAATTATTGTGTGAAAAATTTAAATCATACTGTTAGGTGGATTTAAAAAGACAGTGTTTAGAAAAAGGATGAAATTTCACTTATTTAATTGAATGACACTAAAAACATTAATACTTTTCAAAGTAATACAAGTGTTCGATGCCTGAGACTGAAATATTCGAGCTTTGGATGTCGACCATGAAAGTGTTCGAAGTTTGAATCAAAACCGAACTGCAGTTTTTTAGTGTTTTTCAATGTAAATTAACATTTTATCCTCATTTTTAAAATGTTAACACGAAAATAATAAAATTGTCATGCTATTAAACCATTTATGGGAGTAAAATAAACCTGTTTTCGAACATTTTTCTTTGAAGAAAGTTTCAGCATAGCTTAAGTGTTCGAAGTTTGAATCAGAACGGTATAACTTTCTGAACTTTCCAAAATATCCCACAACTTTTGTTTAGCGCTACGTATCACTAACTGATAAATTGTAGGTAGTAAGCTGTATTGTAAACTGCCGAAAAATTGTAAACCCAGGTTTTTTTTCTAGTGGGCTTTTGAGAAATATACATAAAACAAAATGGGGATCAAGTCTCCCTTGTTTCCCCTACTTTTTTTACACAGTTTGTTTTTTCGAATATTTAGAGCGGGTTAACTAAGGACCATTCATTTATTTCTCAATAAATTCGAGACGCCCGACATTCGTCACGTATTTCGTAAATTGTCCCTGTTGCACCGTTCTTGATTAATCGAAAAAAAAACATACTGCGTAAAAAAGACTTGAGTGTATTTCCGTCTGTATGGAATACTGCACATATGTTTCCTGTTCATAAAAAAGATGGCCGGAAAGATATCAATAAATACAATACAATACCGTCATCCGGGGATACTGGCAACACTTTTGAACTTTGACTTAGTATAACTTTCGAAGTATAGCGTTTAGGTCAAAATGTAAGTAGCCAAAACTTGTATAGTGGTGAATACTTATGATTTATGCTTATGAGAAAAAATATAAACTAAATGAATCTGCAGAATGAACCGAAAATAGGGGTGTTGCAAGTTACCCAGTAAACGGGGTTACTTGTAACACTTTTCTGATTTTGCATTTCTTATGATTTTATATCTGATTTCAAACCGCGAATGACTATTTTGAGATATTTTGAATGTATTTGTAGTAAAACAAGTGATGCTGGAGGCGTTTTTTGTTGCCCAATTTCGTCTAGCGCTTTTTTAAAGATATTCGGTGAAAATGCAGCATGTCGGCGAACTCCAAATTGCCGTTTCAAGGCACGTGGAATTTTTCACAATTTTAATTTTTCTGGAGATGGTGGTAGACAAAATAACATCGTACAGATGCAAACTTTCTTTGTACATACTGTCTAATACGATAATTTTCATTTTTACAAGTGCTGCAAACCGCGCCATATTGGAAGTAACAACACGAATTCATCGTTTCTTCTCCAAGTTCAAAATATAAACAAAGCTCAAAGTTGCTATTTGTTAGCTTATATGATGCACTTATTGTGTACCAAACCAAACAATAAAAAATAATTCCATGTCAATGGACTGACGCAACTTTGCACATCCATTTTTCCTACTCTGAAAGTGAAATTACTTTCCAATCGTATAAAAACAAGCAAAATAATGATGTAATGGATCAAACTTAACTAAACAATAGGTAAACATCCCTTCTTTAAAATGGCATTGGGTACAAATGGCTATGTTAACAAACAAATGCGTTAAAGCTGTCAAAAGCGCGATGCGCCAAAGTGTTGCAAGTAACCCCGGTGTTGCAAATATCCCCGGATGACGGTACAATAAATATGAATCGCATCATTGTGTGGCACCTGCCACTTTCAAGTTATTCGAGCTTGTAATCGACGGATTTCACGCCAACTCGTCTATGGAGCTGGCAGCACCCTCTCAGAATTCAATGAAACTTTGTGTGTGTATAGCGTTCATGTAAATAATCAACTTTTTTCCAAAATTGGTCTAAACTAAGTTTTGGAAAGGGCTTAATTTTTTTTTCTTTTTTTAATGAAAAATTTAACTCAAAAATTATAGCACCTACAAAAAAAAACCCGATTTAATCCACCTAGTGGTGAAAGGAACCTTTGTTATACGGTCTTACTTGCTATTTGAGATAGAAATCGACACGTCTTCGGAACATAATTCATCTATTGGTTAACGTTACGTAGTTCGTTGGTTTTCATAAAATTGTTGGAAATTGAATAAGTGTTCACAATTTTAACAAAATAGGAGCACTTATAAAATTTTATAGATCCTTTTTTCATGAAATTACTGAGTAAGGGTAAGTTGGTTGTTACTAATTTGAGTAAGTGCAAGTAAAAGTAAGTTGTAAGAGGAAATATTATTATTTAACATATACATTGCCTAGTATAGGTCTAATTTGTAGGTTTTTGACCTATGCATAAATTCCTGTAATGCCATTCTTTTTGATTGACATTAATAAAGTTTTCTTAAATAAATTTCAACAATTTTTATTAACCTTCACGCTGTTGCATTTTGTACAACACGTGTAGGTTTTTGAATGCCATATTGTTATAAAGTTACAAATCGCTGTTTAACTAACGTATATTCTTCAATTAACTTGTTATGAGGAAAATGTCATAATTATTCAATGCATTAATGCTTTAAATTGTTGGGAAAATAGATCAGCATAAACTGACATCACAGAAACGAAGCAATCAGCATGTGAAGTGTACCGCAATTGATCCCAACTGGAATTTTCTCTCGTTTCTTCTTATGGAAAAATGGTGTCTGTATGCAGCAAAACTATCAGCAAATGTAAAATGTTTAAAATTTATCTGTTGGTAGTCGAGTAATTTGGAGTCAAAATTAAGGTATTTTTTATAATAAAAGTTCTACAGTACCTAAACAAACAAACATAGAGGTACACTATATTCAGCAAAGTTGTGTATTTTTACTATTTGTACAATTTTATAATACATGAAAAAGTCATACAACAATTACAAAAAGAGTTAAAATATAAAATACTGATTTTACAAATTCATAAACAATAAATAAGATTTTTCTATCTTCGCTGAATAGATAGAAGGTTACTGTGTTCAACAAAATTTCTTGTAATAATATGTTCTAAAACTTTGCAGAACACATCAATGTGTTATATTGAAACTGAAGAAAAATATTTTTTTTTATTTCACTTTTAGGGGGGTTAATCAAAATTTAAATTGCACCAGATGATAGAACTTTCAATTTCAAGAAATTCTTCCGAAGGTTTCATAAACCTAAAACCAAGTTTTTTCAGTCAAAACTCTAGTGCGCATGTCTTTTTGGCTTTGGGCCATTGTGCGCGCGAGTAACCGTATTACAAAGTTGGCGCGAGTGTTGGAGGGTTAATATCTTTTGATCGGCAAAACCGATTCTTCTAAAATTTTGCAGATATATTTGCAGCATTAAAATCTCTAATTTGATGCCAAAATAATTCAAACTAGATAAACTATCTTAGCTGAAATCGTTATAAATTATTGTAAATTTTAATGTGTTGTTTTCAATTGCTCATAACTTTCAAATTAAACGTCCAATCAAAAAACAAATCAATAGTGATCTATTAGGCTATGTTACCTTTCAAATGAGACTAAAAGCGCCTGAATCGGTTTAGCCATCTCTAAGAAACAGGCGATAATTATTACCTTGTCAAAACAGGTTTTTTAAGCATAACTTTTAAACTACTCGTTTGTTTTCAATAAAATTTATCCGAAAAATTTAGCCTTAACAAGAGCTTTAATTCGATACTAAGATCGTTGAAATCGGTCATTTGGTTCCGGAGAAAATCGTGTCACGTAATTTTCACATTTTTGCTTATAACTTTCAAACGAAAAGTCGGACCATGAAACAATTCAATAGTGATGTACTAGGCAATAATACCTTTCAAACAAAAGTAATAGCGAACAAATCCGTTCAGCCATCTTCGAGAAACAGGCGATAGAAAAGTTGCGCCCCGCACATACATACACACATACACACACACACACACACAGACATTGCTCAGTTCGTCGAACCCTGTCGATTGGTACATGTGGCTCGGCCCTCCGGGCCTCGGATCAATTTCGTGTTTTTCGACCAATTCCTAAACCTTTGTTATAGTATAACAAAGGTAAAAAGATCTATGAGTGACTTTTAGGAAATTTTCTGAATTTTTATTAAAAAAATACTGAAAAAATAAAAATGAATTGCTACACTGAAAAACAATCATTTTAAAAACTTACAATCGATTTCCCAAAAAACGCCATCTCAGAAATTGATGAAAAATTTTTGCGGAGATAGATAATTAT